>NW_028327171.1:136011563-136611563 GCF_987537825.1 Furipterus horrens
TTGCTCAGCCCTCTCCCCTTTTTAGGCACTTCTTCCACTTTCTTATGGAAGTGGCGCCCTTCTAGCTGTTGCCCTGTCCATCGTTCCCTGAGTGGGTGGGTCTGGGGATGGTCTAGGACCATGAGGTCCCTTTAAACAAATAGATTCTGCTGAGAGATTGGCAGTTTATGCCTTCTCCCCAACCCCCACTAGTTTGCATAGTCCGAAGCAATGAGGCTTGATTTTCCCCAGCGCTGGGACCATGAGCTGCGTTATCTGGTCAGGAGCTGGGAACGCTCCCCAGGTGTTCCTCTCAACTTTTTAAAACATATAACTGCTCTTTCCACCTGCCTGCAGCTGCCACCACTGCTGCCAGCACCTCACTGCATCCTCTCTGCCCTGGCTCCACCCCTTCTACATGTCTGGATGAGTATTTCTTCTTTATATTTTTGTTCGACTTCCATGTAGCTCAATTTTCTGGAACTTCTGGTTGTCTCTAGTTTTGAGATAGTTGTATTCCTTCTTAGTTGTGAAGGGAGACCCAGAGTGTCTGTCTAGGCCTCAATCTTGGCCAGATGTCTAAATTTGTATTTTTTAATACCTGCACATTTACCCATATTCTGTCCATTCCCCCTCCCAAATGATAACCCTCCAAATGATCTCCATATCTATAATTCTGTTTCTGTTCTGTTTGCTTAACTTGATTTTAGATTCAGTTTTTGATAATTGTGAATTTACTACCATTTTAATATTCATAATTTTGATCTTCTTTTTCTTAAATAAGTTCCTTTAATATTTCATAATATGGAGTTGGTGATGATGAACTCCTTTAGTTTTATGTTGTCTGGGAAGCACTTTATCTACCCTTCAATTTTAAATTATAGCTTTGTTGGATAGAGTAATCTAGGTTATAGGGCCTTGGTTTTCATCATTCTGAATACTTCTTGCCAATCCTTTCTAGCCTGCAAAGCTTCTTTTGAGAAATCAGTTGACAGTCTTATGGGAACTCCTTTGTAGTTAACTACCTGCTTATCTCTTCCTGCATTTTAGATCTTCTCTTTTTCTTTAACCTTTGGCATTTTAATTATAATTTGTCTTAGCGTGTTCCTCTTTGGGTCTAGCTTACTGGGGACTCTCTGTCCTTTCTGAACTTGCATGTCTGTTTCCTTCACCGAATTAGAAAAGTTTTTTTTCATTATTTCTTCAAACAGATATCTAATTTCTTGTTCTTTTTCTTCTCCTACCAGCACCCCTATGATTCAAAAGTTGGTTTGTTTCAAGTTGTCCCAGAGGCTCCTTAACCTATCCTCATTATTTTTTTTTTTGATTCTTTATTTTTTTGTGCTGTTCTCATTGATGTTTTTTCTTCCTTATGTTTCAGATCATCAATTTGTTTCTCAGCTTCATCCACTCCACTATTGATTCCCCATAACTTTTTTTTATTTCAATTAATGTAAACTTTATTTCTGCCTGGGTCTTTTTTTTGTGCTGTTGAAGTACTCAATGAGTTCCTTGAGCATTTCAATAACCAGTGTTTTGAACTCTGCATCTGATAGGTTGCTTATCTGCATTATATTTAGTTCTTTTTCTGGACCTTCGTTCTATTTTTTCATTTGGGCCATATTTCTTTGTCTCTGCATTTTTGGCAGCCTCCCTGTGCTTGTTTCTATGTATTCGGTAGAGCTCCTTTGACTCCCTCTCTCAGTAGTATGGCCTATCATAAAAAAGCACACTGTAAGTTGGATGAGGCTGAGCTTTAGGTAATCACCAAGGCAAGGCAACCCATGTGAATCAGGTTGATGGAGTCTCTGATATGGTGTTACCATCCTGTTTCTCTGTGTGGGGGAGGGCTCAGAAATAGACCAATGGCTGCTGCTTGACCTCTATTTTTTTCCAGGAGGAAGCTGTCCCCTGGCACTAGCCTTGATGCCAGACACTTCAGTTTCTTTTCATATACCACTGGTGCCTTTCCAGCTGCTGTCATGGTGCTTGAGCCCAGAGGAAGTAAGTCTGCATAAGTCCCAAGTCACTTGTGGGCCTTTAAAAAAAGATACCTGAGAATCTTGTAGTTTTTTTTTTTTTTTTTCCTGACATACCAGCCCACAATGGTTTTTATAGCCAGAATTTAGTGGGATTTATCTTCCTGGTACTGGAACCCTGGATTAGGAGTCTGGTGTGGGTCTAGGATCTCTCACTCCCAAGGTATTTCTCCCTATTTTTATCTAGCTCAAGTGGGCATGGTACTCCTTGTTTTGTGTCTCCCATCTCTGTGTCTATACCTCTCCTACCTGTCCTACCATACAGCTTAATTTTCTGATGATTCTGAGTGATAGTTATTTTGTAGTTTAGTTCTAATTTTTTCTGTGGTTGTGTGGGAGATGAGCCATGCTTACTTGGCCTGATGTTATCACTCATCTAGTGATGGACACTTGGGCTGCTTCCATATCTGGCAATTATAAATAATCTGCAATGAACATAAGGGTGCTTATGTTCTTTTGAATTAGTGTTTTGGATTTCTTTGGTTAGATTCCCATAAGTGGAATTGTTGTGTCAAAAAGCAGATCCATTTAAAAATTTTTGAGGTATTTCCAAACTGCTTTCCACATGGTTGCACCAATCTACATTCTCACCAACAGTGGAAAAGAGTTCCCCTTTCTCCACATTCTTGCTGGCACTTGTTTGTTGGTTTATTGATGATAGCCATTCTTACGGATGTAAAGGTAATGTCTCAATGTGGTTTTAATTTGCATTTCTCTGATGATTAGTGATGTTGGGACTCTTTTCATATGTCAATTGGCCATCTTTATGTCCTCTTTGGAGAGGTGTCTATTCAGTTTGTTTGGCCATTTTTTAATTGTATTATTTGTTTTTTTGGTGTTGAGTTTTGTAAGTTCTTTATAATCTTTCATATCAACGAGGTATTGACATAAAAACAGACACATAGATCAATGGATCAGATTAGACAGCCCAGAAATAAACCCACAACTTTATAATCAATTGATATTTGACAATGAAACAAGCACATACAATGAGCTAAAGATAGTTTATTCAATAAATGGTGTTGGTATAATTGGACAGTATATACAGAAAAATGAAACTAGACCGCCTTCTTACACCACACACAAGAACAAATTCAAAATGGATTAAAGACTTAAATATTAGACCTGAAACTGTAAAAAATTTTAGGAGAATACAAGGGCACTAAAATCTTGATCATTGCTCATAGCAATATTTTAAATGATATATCTTAAATTAAGAGAAACAAAAGAAAAACAAATGGAATTACTTCAAACGAAGAAGTTTTAGTACACAAAGTAAACCATCAACAAAATAAAAACACAACCTACCGAGTGGGAGAATATATTCACCAATACATATAATAAGGGATTGATAGCCAAAGAAATTAATTTATTAAAAAATATGCAACTTTGTGAACATGAATAATTTTGACCATTTCAAGTCTTAATGTCATGCCACCACTCCAGTGAATTTATACTATGACTGCTAACAAAGACCAGAATTAAAATGCCAACACCAATTGAAAAACCAAAAAATAAAGAGGAAAAAAAATTTTTTTTTGTAAAAAAAAAAATGCCAACACCAAACCTTACCTTAAGAGCCCTGCTCTATACTGCCACCTTGCATTTTTATATATTATTTTGTTTTGTTTTATAACCACTTTTAAATATTCTTAGTTCTTCTTCTTCTTTTTTTAATTAGGAAGTTTTGTTTTTGTTTCCTGTTTACTTTGTATGGAACTATCCACTTTTTATGACTCATTTTGATCCAATGACCATGAATAAAGCCAACCTCACTGGTAAAGTGCTGTTCACTTAACCGGTACCATTGTGCAGAAAATAATCTCCATGACTAACTTATATAGTGGCTTTTCTTCTCCCATATTATTCCCATTGAATTCCAATTGAATTACAGTAAATATTCACAGTTTTCTGATAGCAGCATATATAATTTATGAGGATATAGTAATATGAATTAAAGCCTTTCTTACATCTTGAAAATTTTCTAATGTTTGAGAAATTCACTGGGGATATATTTTATATTGAACTCTTTGACTTTCCAGTCCTGTGACTTTTTACTGTTAGTAGAAAGTCAGAGAATCTCCAGATGGAGAATTATGAGGAAGTTCTCTGACTACACACTGTGTTTAGAGACCTTACCACCCCACAGAGCCGGCTTCTCAGTCACATACTTTTCACCAGTGTTCCAGAACCAGGAGGGAGGAGAAAGAATGATTTCTGCCCTTCTACTAAAATATGCAGGCAGCTTAAAACCTTATTGTGTTCTTTCTTAATATGTCCACATCTCAATATTTTTCATCATTTGAACAGTTTTATAGAACAATTGCTTCATATTACATGTCTTTATCTACATGTAAAACTGATCTTTTGTTATTATACGGGTCTCTCTCTTGCAGATAGCTTGATGATTCACACAACTTTGAGGACACTGGGGAGAGGAGTTGGTAGGAGCTGTGGTTTTTGTTGATGGTTATAAGAAAGCTAGACCATTTAAAGCTGACACCCGAGACCTGCTAGGGACTTATTAACTGTATTGAACATTTTTCCTTTGCTTTTAATGCTGTGTGTAGTTATGATGTCAGATTAGATTTATAGCTGCTTAAAGTTGTATTTAATGATATGTTGCTTTCTATAATACCTTTATAAGATAGAGTTGGTTTATTTTCTAAAATAATAATAACAATTATCATTATTTCTGCTTTTTTATGAGTAATACTACTGTTTCACATATAGCTTCAAGGGATGCTGGGAAAAACAGCTTGTTGGCTGAGCACAGGGCCTCTTGAAAAACAAAGGAATGCTCGTTTTTAAGTAAAAAAGGAAAATGGGAAGTAATAGCTAAATGACAATATTTTATCAATGTTTATAAAAATATGGTTTGGGGACTTAATAGGTTTTTGGAGCTAAATATTCTTTTTTTTCCAGCTCAAATATATTTTTTTATTTAATCTGTATTGTATGTTTCCATTAGCATTTACTCCCCTTACACCTCTCTCACCAACAATCACCACACTGTTGCCCATGAGTCCTTTTACAAAACTTAAAATTTTTTATTTTAATATGTCCTTACATTTTCCTCTGCCTTCCTGCTCTTAATCATTGAATTTTCTGAATTTATCCTCTATGTCTTTTAATTAATCCTTCTCACCATATTTTTTTCTCTTTACATTACATTCTTAAAGAATGTAATTCTTTAATGTAATATTAATTTCATGCATAGTATATTGATATCTGTCACATGTTCTCAAGGCATTATCTAAACCTTGCTGGTTTTACCTTTTTCTAGTTGTCTACTATGTTTATTTTCCTTTAAAAACAAGACTCTCCATTTTTCATATAAATTTCTTCAGTCTTAAATTCTGTTCATTTAAATATTCTATTAGTAACATTAATAACTTGTTAATTTTCAAAAACTTCTTGTTCTATAATTATTCTTTTTTTATGAGAATGTAATATTGTTTTACAATCATAATAGTTTATAAAAGATTTCTGAAGAAGCTAATTCATTATTTTGTTATTTTATGATTTATGTATTAACTTTTAATCAGGGTTTATTTTTTTTGCTATTAGCTCAGTATTGTACATCTTATTCATACTAATGATATTCTTCTAATGCTTGGTGATTCTTGATTACTGCTTATATTTATATTTTATTTATTAATGAGCAACCAAATTTATTGGTTTTGAAAAAATGGTAGTTATTATAACATTAGCAGTCACGATTTCTCAGGATTATTGGGGAAATTGTGGTAAGTGTGCCAGATTCCATCTCCTTAGGAAGATACACAATTTTCTTATACCTCACTTTTCTCTGTTTCATCTTGTCTGTCCTATGTAAAATATCTGTGATTTAGGAAAGTTTTATTCTGCATTTAGTCTGAAACCAAATACCACTTTTAGCTGCCTTGACAAATCCAGTCCATCTTTTACTATTCTAATTGACTATCCTATAGCAGTTTAATGAGGATCATCCTGTTTCCAAAACCCATTTTCTATGATGATGGGCTTTTCTCCTGCTTTTCAGTAGTTTCCACTTTTGTAGGTCAAGGGTTGCTGCATTTTTGTACAAACTTGCTCTTTATCTTTCATATTTTTCCCAGTGTCTCATTGATGTTGCTAATTGCTTCAGTTATCCAGTGCCATTGGGGAAGTTGCTTGATTTATACATATTTATTTTTTAATAATGTTTAAAAAAACCCAAATACCACACTTGTTGGAGATTTAATTATATATTGTTGGGGGAAGATTAAAAATATGTCTTTACATGTTTGGAACAGATAATTTACCCTTCTCCATTAAATGGATACTATTAGCCATACTATCCAAATTTATTTTCTAAAATCAAACTTATCCTCTAGTTATTAATCAACTCACAGTATCCATTTTAAAACTGTTTGTTGACCCTCAATCTCTGATTACCATATTTCCACCACACTGCGGCAACTGCATTACATTTATACAACATTCAATAGCTCAACCTTCAATAATAGTCCATCTATGTTTGCCTGTGAAAATGCATATGGGTTAATTTCCTGCATAGTATGTTGATACCCATAACATGTTCTTAAGGCATTCTCTGAACCTTGCTGGTTTTACCTTTTCCTAGTTGTCTACTATGTTTATTTTCCTTTATAAACAAGACTGTCCATTTTTTACAACTACCTTCAAAATAATAATTTTGAAGCTAAATTTTAAAAGATGTAATGTTCATTTAATCCAGGTTACCCAAAACTCATCTATTTGAACTACCTTGAGTTGCTACAACAAATAACTTGGTAGACTTGAACTCTGATATTATTGAGTACAAATTCAAAATAGTAAATAGTTCTTATAGATTTGTGGGTAAAGACAAGCTAAAACATAATGAATTAATCTTGTTTTAAATTTTCAATATCTTGACTGTCCATATTCCTATAACAAAGTATCATGCATGCAATTTTAAGTTGTCCCACTATAACATCTAGCTATAACATATGATGATATGGTTTTGTTGGTTTCACCTGAAAAGGGAACTAAAGTAAAAGGTAGTGTAGGGAAGACCAATTCAATAGATTTGAGTCTTTCTCATTTTTATTTTATTTTTTTTTTATCCTCATCTGAGGCTAATTTTTTCCACCCCTTTTTAGAGAGAAAAAGTGAGTAGAGAGAGAGGAAGAGAAACATTGATGTGAGAGAGCAGCATCAATCAGTAGCCTCTCCTGTGTACCCCAACCAACTGGGAATCAAACCCACAACCTATATATAAGCCTTGATGGGGACTTGAACCCATGACCTTTTGGGTTACACGATGGCACTCCAACTAAATGAGCCACAGCAGCCAGGACTGAGTTTTTTGTTTGTTTGTTTTTTGTTTTTGTTTTTTAAATACTGAATGAAACTGTCTATGAAAAAGGTGTTTTTCAATAAAAATTTAAAGTCAAAACTTAAATGTAGCTGTGCTTGACTATTGATATACAAAGAAAAATGAATTATATATATTTGTTTTAGAACATTTTTTGCACTTCAGTGTTTGTTATTAATAGCTAACTTGAGTTACTCACATAGTTTTCTTTCCAACATATGAGTTGGAAGTATGGATTCATAATTCTATAATATTTATATTTCTAAATACACAATGTATTCCCTTTTGTTTAATATAACTTTGTTACCCTGTTAGTTGGGATAAGGTGAAATAAAGTCAAATAAGGTCAAGATATGTCAACACTAGGACAGGGTTAGGAATATTGTAAAAATATAGCTACAGCTTGATATCATAGTTTGAAATGAGTAAAAAGGATAAAATTAAGGACAAAAATTTATGTTTTATATTCAAGTTTTAAGCCCAAATAGGAAGGCTAAAAAAAAAGTCAGTGTAGATTATGTTCATTCTTTCATTAACTAATAATTATTGAGAATATATGCATAAACTTTGTGGATACAGCAGTTTTAATTTATGGCTTACCAATTTTTCTGGTGATTTTCTCTCTGTTCTAGTAATTGTGACACTTTCTTATTTCTCTATCAAAATTCTTTGACTACTTTGTTTTTGTGATCTCCCTCATTTTTCTGGTGATTTTCTCTCTGTTCTAGTAATTGTGACACTTTCTTATTTCTCTACCAAAATTCTTTGACTACTTTGTTTTTGTGATCTCCCTCCCCAATTCTCACTCTCTTGGAATGTGGCTTCCTCCTAAAATATATATATGTGTATATATACATATATATGTGTATGTATATACATACACATATATGTGTGTATATATGTGTGTGTATATATATATACACACATATGTGTATATATATACACACACATATGTGTATATAATACCCTCTTCTATACCTCAGTAATTAACCTCTACCACTCTCACATTCATATTCTAGACTCTATCATCAACCCCCAGATAAGGGTTTCCAAATTCATGCTAGATCAACTAATGACATTTTTCAAGCTGTAGAGCATTAGAAGTCACAGCTTTCATGTAATCTGTGTAACTTTCTAGCTTTATTTCTTGGAATGCTTTATTCATTTGTACAATAGAGGAGGTTACCTTCCTTAAGTGTTTTTTAAAAACTATATATATGAATATAAAATGGTTATTAATTTTAAATGTAAAGCTATTGCTCTATACCACATGAAGATAACCACTATGAAGAATTACCTAGTTGTCTCAACTAGAGATGAACCCACACTTTTTTGAAACACCATTATATTCTGTCTAGTATTTAGTTATTTTTATATTTATTTTATTTCTACCCTCAAACTACACCCTGATTAAAAGTTCTGGAAGGCAGGTACTCAGTAATGTATCTCTTTAGTATTTGAAACAGTGTCTAGCAAGTCAGAGGTACTCACAAATAGTTGTTGAATTAAATTGACAATGAACTTTCATATTTGAGAAAGAACAGATTCTATCAAACTCATCATTTGTTAACAAAATGAGCTGCATTAGGTTTTCAGATAAATATATGTTTCTGATGATGGATGAGAATTAAATTTGTGCTTGGTTTGAAAGTCTTGCAGGCAGGCTGTACCTGCCTTGGTTGTCAGTGCTCAAATGTGTAATGCCAGAGTAGATGTTACTCCTCATTGTCAAGCATTAGAGGAAGCAAACCTAGACTTCCTATCAATCATACATGGCATGTATTTTATGTGCCTGCTGCCTCCTGAGGCTCTATTAAAGGAATATAGCGCCAGATGGGAACTATCAGTGACTTACTCCATCTGTGTCTGCCTCTTTCTGCATCTCAGTTGAATCATAGACTGATGAAAGATATTACATGCTGATAACACACGAGGGAGAAAGCCTATAGATGTCATTCATGAATTGTGTTTTACTTCTGTTTTAAAAGATTTAAATTCCACAATTTTAATTTCCACATTCTAGCTGTATACCACATATGTAAGTTTATGTTAGCAAAAAGGAATATGTAGAATTTTTAATAATAAGGATGCTAGCAATGAAGTGTAGTTTATCAAAAATAGTTTGACTTTGTTTAATGATACTATGTGCTTCTTTGTTCCATTGTGAAACCATTTAATTCTCTTCTCAGAAGTAAAAGTGATGACAAAGCATATAAATATAATCTCCAACAGCTCTTCAGTGGGGAGGCTAATAATTAAATAAAATATATTTATGCTTTAATAAAGAATTCATTTGAAAATTTAAAAAGTAAAATTGAAAACAAATAGGTATTCCCAAATTTAGAAAACAAACACTTTGGTTTGCCTAAAGGGATAATCTCTCTCCTGTCATGTCACTCTAGCTTTTGCATGTGAGTCTTTGAACAAGAGACCAAAACCAACATAAGGAACAAATGCTGAACTATCATTTTTCAGAAGATAAAGCTATTCTTAGTGATCATTTATATTATTGTTATATTGTAAAAACTGACAATTTGTCATTAAATCTTATTTTAGTGGAGTCAGTGTGTAACCTAGAGACATTGCTTTCTTTAGAGTTAACATAATATAAAGAGAAATTAGAACAATATGAATAATATACTTTAAAATTCTTCCCATTCAGATGTCCTTGGTAAAATTTTGGTTAATATTGAATCAGTTAAATATTCTATAACTCTTGAAGTTTCAATATTCTACAATGTTAATTTAAACCAGATAAGAATGCTTTAGTTTTTTGAAATGTCAATAGTCAAATGCAGGTTCTGTTTTAAAAATATGCTATTTATAAAGTTATTTTTATGCAGAATTAGAGTGGATTTTCTTATGAATATGAGACACAGGGGACTCAAATTATATGATTGATTGAACATAATGATTTGGAAAACTTTATAGCTGCTATGAATTAACTACATTGACCATAAAAGAACCTTAGTATTTCCTATTTTTTGTTACATATTATTATTATTTATTTATTGTTTTTCTATTATAGTTGTCCTACTTTTCCCCCTATTGCTCCCCCACCCCTTCTCCCACAGTCAATCCCCATCCCGCTGTGTATATTATTTTTAGTGTTTTCTTTGATATCATGATTTCTTGTTACAGAAACCATTATTCTCAAAACCAAAGCACATTCATATTGGTTAAGCTCTGACACTGTGATAGTTAATTATATGTGTCAACTTGAGTGCTTCAATAGTTGCCCAGGTATCTGGCTAAGCATGATTTCTGGGTGTATTTCTGAGAGTGTTTTCAGAATGGATCAGTGTTTAAATTGGTATGTTAATCAAAGTGTATTGCCCTCTCTAAGGTGGGTATCATTCAATCTGTGCTTCTGATCCTCAAGTCTTCAGACTCAGACTAGAATCTATGTCATTAGCTTTCAGGCTACAACCAGACTTCCCAGGTCTCCAGCTTCCAGACCACAGATTGTGGGACTTCTTAGCTTACTAATCATGTGAGCCAATCAATGCCTTATAATAAGTGTCTTTTTTTTTTTACATATGCCCTACTGGTTTTTTCCCCTGGAAAACTCTAATGTAGGCATATTCATACAGTTGAATATTATGTAACCATCACAAATCATGATGCATTTAAAAATTACTTTCACAGATAAAAGACTCAGAAGATGTTAATTTATGTCTGCTGTCTTTCCTTCCATGGGACTATTTTCACTTGCTTTATAGGTTTTAATAGTGAACCCACAGTCAGCAGGGCCTGAGCTGTTGTGTGTGCCATGCTTTAGAGCCTTCCCTGCCAAATTAGTTCTTGCTTCCTTGCTGGAATCCAAGAATTCACTGTTCCTTTCAGGACCCTGTTTACTTTAGTTCCTTAGCTTGGAATTCCTTCCCTATGTAAAGAGGAAATGCTTGATTTTACAACCATCAATTGTATAAATATAGAATTTAAATTTTTGCCACTTTCCTATTCAAAACAGCCACGTTTTTGAAGTCTATCTTTTAAGAAAAGACTTATGGCAGCTCTATTTTCAATTTTTTGAGGAAACTCCCTACTGTTTTCCACAGTGACTTCACCAGTCTGCATTCCTACCAGCAATACACTAGGGTTTTCTTCTCTCCATGTCCTCACCACACTTGTTTGTTGTCATTTGATCCAGCAATTCCACTTGTGGGACTAGATCCTAAGAATCTTGAAACACTAATAAGAAAGAATGTATGTACCTCTATGTTTGTAGCAGTGTTATTTACAATAGCCAAAATCTGGAAACAGCCAAAGTGCCCATAGCAAATGTGTGTATAAAAAGGAAGTGGTACATTTAGACAATGGAATACTATATGGCTCTAAAAGAGATAGAACTCTTACCTCCTGTGGCATCATGGATTAACCTGTAGCTTATTATGCTAAGTGAAAAAAGCCAGTCAGAACAAGACTAATACCTTATGATCTCACTCATATGGAATCTAATGAACAAAATAAACTGACAAACAAAATAGGAACAAGGTATGGATACAGAGAACAGACTGACAGATCTCAGAAGGGAGGGGAGTTAGGAAGACTGGAAGAGATTAGCTGAAGAACATATATGCGTATATGCATAGCCCTTGGACATAGACAACAATGCGGTAAAAGTCAGAGGGTAGTGGGGGTGGGGTGAATGGGAAAAAGAGGGGAAAATGGAAGACATCTGTAATTGTGTCAACAGTAAAAATAAAGTAGAAGCCTAATTTGGGGGGGATCTTCACTTCTGGCATAAGAGCATTTCCCTTTTCCTCTTTCCTTTCCTTTTCTTTCTTCCTTTCTCTCTCTCTCTCTCTTTTAGCTAAATAACTTGTATTAATATATTTATTATTGTTTTAATTATTTTTTCTAGGAGTTAAACCTCTTTTAGAAAGAGGAAGAAGAGCTTTGTTACTTCAAAATTGGAAACATCAGAGTGAATTTCAAGTATACAATGCATACTCTACTTTAAATCAGACCATTCTAAACATTTACTCCAATAATGGTGAATAATTTTTTATCTGTTTTTAGGTCATCAGAGAACAGATAACACCATTTTATGTATATAACTTAACTCTATATGCAAAACCTGAAAAATAGGCATTATGATTCAAATTTCTCAAATGAAAAAACAAGCAAACAAACTGAAGTTCAGAAGAGCTAAGAAACTTGACCCAGTCACTCAGCTAGTGACTGGCAAGTGGATTTTGAGACTATCTCACTCTAAATGCTCTGAACATTCCATCAGGTCTTGTTGCTGCCAATAAAACCAATCCAACCAGTGAGCTTTATATAAGGCTAGGGGTAATAATCAGTTTTTCTATATCAGACACAATGTAAGGGATTCCAAAAACATTGTTCACTTATGCCAATATAAATTACAGAATAAATTCTGCATATTTGCCTAAAGAGAGGCAGTTAAGAAAACAAACTCTTGAAATATATGTCTGGAGGTCACACAGAGCCATGGGCAAGTTATTTAACCTCCTCGTGGTTTGATTTTTCTTATTTACAAGATGAAGATCAAGTAGTATTTCCTTGATTAGTTTTGGTGACATAAATTAACAAACACATATAAAACACTTAGAAAAGAACCTGATACTTAGTAAGGAGCTTAATACATGTTATGTATTATCATTTAAATGATCTATAGGGAAATATCTTGCAACAGTGGTCTATAATTGACATAAGACTTAGTACACATCAAATATGGGAACATTTTCAAACCTGTGAAATGCAATGTGTTTACCTTGTTCTAAGTGGATCTGTTAATAAAAATATTTTCTCATTAAAAGCTCTGCCTTTATATAGCAAGAAATTTTTATACCTTCAATTTATGAAAAGCTAAAAAGCATGTGACAGTTTTAACGAGGTTTCTGTTCACTTAAATGAAATAACAATTCTTCCTCTGTTTTTCTAAAATTAAAGTTTCTTTTAGCACTTTAGTGCTGTGTTTTACTCTTTTCCAAACTATTACTGACACCAACACTGAACCTGTTACTGTGGGGTTTAATTTATATATTGGAATGCCATGATCACATAAACATGCCTAAAAAAACACTGTGAAATATACTCTAAAATTCAAAGTCATAGAAGTTAGTAATTTATGTCTATGATGAGCACTTAAATTCTCACTTGTGATTAAGTTCTTATAAGTAATCTCTAATTATGTTTCAGTGACCTATCTTCTTAACATTTCTTTTTAACTAAAAATTCATATTCATGGGGATGGTATCAATTAATAGTAGTAAAATGGAAATAGTATATATATCTATATATTTATATATATATAGGTATTTTATTACAGCCGATGTCATCTGAAGGTTTCTGTATTAAAGGCTTTACCATCAAGCATACAGACTCAGTAAACTTGAACTCCACTTACCAATAATCAGTCTTCCTCTCTTTAAAGCATTACAATAGTATCTACTGGAAAGTGAGAGGAGTTAATAACTGAGAGTGAGAGTGTCAGTTGAGGATATTGGGGTCTTTATTTATAACAATATAATTGGGATTAATTAGGGGATCAGCAAGGTATGAATAAAAGAATATATTAAAGTTTAAGATAGGCTTTCAATATTATTTAATAGTTTTCTTAGGCAGGACTCAGCCACCTAAGGTTGGCTAAGTAGAGGGGCAAGGACTGTCTTTATCATGTTTCTCAAATTTCTGACCATGGGAACAGGCTAAAAAGGGAGAAAATTAATTTAAAAAGAAGCAGCTAGGAATGTAGGAAAGGTTTTCAGCCTATAGTTATCCAGAAGCTAAGTGAAAAATGGGGAAAATAATACCCAAGAAGTCATAGATACAAGGGGGGAGGGATCCCAAAATACCCAGAATTATCAACTGGAGGGTGGGCTTCTTATAGTATAGGCTTTCCCTGCTAGGTGAGTATTGTAGGAACTCATGTGTATTGGTGGTGTTGTGAGAGGCTACGTTCCACTTCAGTGAATTAAAAAAATATTTTTTTTGAAGACTCTTTCAATGGGTTTGTGCATTTCATGATGGGTGATTTAGGAGCACACGTGCCCACACTGAGCTGAGTGTTCAGCAGTTTTTGATCAAAAATGGCATGACTCCAGTGCCCCACCCTCCCTATTCACCCATTCTTGCCCTGAGTGACATTATTATTTTTTTGTTTCCCCTGATGAAAAAACCCTCAAAGGGAAACATTTTGCTGATTTGGAAGAGGTGAAACAAAAAAATGACAGAAGCACTAAAAGTCATCAAAATCAATAAGTTCAAAATCTGTTTTGAGCAGTGGAAAAAATGTCTTGATAGGTGTATTGCATCAAATGGAGAGTATTTTGAAGGCAATTGAAGTTAAACATGTAAGAATAAATACACATTTTTTTACAAATAAATTCCATTTTTGGGTCCTCCCTCGTAAGTGGGGGGAGTTAGAGTTAGAGAATTTTATACATAAACATTTTTCAGAGAAAAATGCAGATCCAAAGTGTGATTTATTGATGATCAGTATGTATGAGGTAGGGCAGAGATGAAATATGACCTTTAAGCTATGATTGCTTAGCTTCTTCATTTATTCATTAATTTATTTAATTACACACCAAAGATATATTAACTCTAGAAATAGTTTCATGTTTTGTGGGGCCTGAGGCATACACAATTTTATGACACTTAAGAATATAAAATTATAAATATGTAATTACAAATCACAATTAGATAAAAAGCCCTGGAAAGGGCACATGTCATTCAGAGGACCTGAAACTTAACATGAGTTAGCTTCTCAGTAAATTCACCTCTTGTTAAGTGCCTGTATCCCAGGTACTATGCCAGATACAGTAGACATGGAGAGGTACTTAGAGATACCAGCACAGTGAGACTGATTATCTTACACAAAACCAGGGATGAAACACACATACTCATGAACTTCATGAATAAAATATCTACAACATTATTCTGAGTAAGACAAACTATTTTGTTTTTAATGCAATAATGTATTCAATGTTCTGAGGCTCTGTGGATCTGTGAAGCCCAACATGGGCTTCTTCAGCATGTCACTTGCTGAAGGATAGTGATGTTTTAGAACTCAGACAATTAATTGCCATTAAAATAGAGTTGTTGAACTCTCCTGTGGTTCAATCTTAATTGTATGCAATCTTTTCTTTTCTTTCTATTTATTATCCTCTCTGAAACAATTAACTAAATTTTTCCTTCTATCTTTTCTTTTTCTGTCCATCTCCAAATGAAATAAATCAGGAATGATGATTAAAAAAGACAAAGACAGATAAAATGTTTTCATAAACCACAAAAGAGTATGGTATTAAATAAATAAAATGTTTGTGGCATTATCACTATAACCTCTTCACCATTGCTGTTGAAAAATAACATTGTCTGAAATGTAATCATACTTTGTACAGAAATCTCTCTATATCATGTAATACTTTATGAATAGAGTAACAACAATACCGTTGATAATAGTGGAAAAATATTTTGCAGTTACAGAATACTTCTTTTCAAGATAAGTGTACTAACAATAGCCCTGATTCTATTGCTTATTAAAACAGTTAATATAATAGGTTTTGGATTTGAATAAGCTGCAGATTAATGGTGTTTACTGATCAGTGGAACTTGTATTTATACTCAGGACATCAATGACAGGAGGCATATGAAAGTCGGAGGCATCCAGTTCTTTTGTAAATCAGTCACATGTTTATCCTTGGCAAAATTATAAAAGCATATTAGCATAATAACTCAGTTAAGCTTAATGCAGAAATAACTAATTGAATATTCTGGAGGTTAATGTAAAAATAAAATAACTTTATTTAAAGCAAAAGTAACTTTTTAAAGACCCGTTTTTTAAACAAAGACACTTAAAAACTGAGCAGGGAGTTTATAGCCTTATTGCAAATTATAAGGTTGTTTTAAATATGTAAATACAAAATACAAAAATAAATGCTATTATAAGCTCCTAGAGGAGAAAAATAGGTATTTTTCATTTCCCTTTCCCTTTCCTCTTTCTGTCTATCTATCATCTATCTATCTAGTCATTCTCTTTCTCTATAATAAGACCACATTCATCCTTTTATGTGGACAATCTTGAAGAAGGACCTGCACTAGGTCATTAGATGCACCACAAGGGGAAGATGAATATAGTATATTCCAGCCAGAACAGCCTGCATTTCATTCCAAGGCTGCTTTCCTCCCCTAGACTAATCCCTTGGTCCTTCAGACATAATGAATGAGCTCTGGGACTTGCAAGAGATTCAGTATCACTTGTATTTTGTCCTAAAGGAAGAACTGAACCCTTTGACAGAGATCAGTATGCACAGAAATAAATACTTCCTGTAATGAAGTGTTGAAGGTGACTTATGTCAGTAATTGATACAAACATAGTTTTTTAAGGCTGGAAAGATTACTCCCTAGGTATTTCTTTGTTCTACCTTGGATTTTATGATGGTGAGCCAGGTCCTATAGTTTTTGAAAGAGGGATTTAAAAGAAGACCTCCTTGAAAGACTTATCAGTTTAATGTTTTATTCAAGATAGGATTTTTGTTTTTTTTTTATTTTGTAGAGATAAAGAATAATTAAATGTATAGTATATATATGTGGGGTTGAATTTTGTGAATGCATTATAGGTTTAAAAGTATACTTATAAGAACTCATTCTTATACAAAAGCATGACATTAAGTCTGAGGAATTCAAACAGAAATTCTAAATCTTAGCAGATTTCAGAGAAAAAAAATCATAGAATATGGTCTTAGCATCTTTACCTTCACATAATTCCATTGCTTTTATGAACATCCTATCTTTTGCCCTTGGTAAATATAATTTATTCCTCTGGCTATTCGCTTCTATTTCCATTAAGTTCAATGACTCAACTCATGTTTGAATTGTCTCTACCATCACATTTATAAAACATTTTATATCCATTTGTCACTTTTAAGAAAGATAGCTCATCTTTAAGCAATGAAGAAAATACTTTTAATATATTACTTTATTTGACTCACCTAACAGATAGACAGTAAGGATTTTTATGTATCCATATATAGGTACACTCATGTTTTAGGTTGTTAATTAGTACTTTTACATGCATATGTGTTCAATGTAAAAATCCAAGAAACAAACAAACAAACAAACTATTCAAACCGCTACAGAAGGATTTAGGGAAGAGAATAAAAGGTCCCTGAAATTCTGTTAACTAAGTAAACCAGATTGAACACATTATTTAACTCCTTTTCATAAATCTTTCTATGAACACATGCACAAGTGTATACTATTGGAATTTAACTTATAAGATGATTTTCTTATGGACCCTTATGCTGCTACTGTGTTTGCCATCCTTTCTGCCTTCCAGGTATTCTTCACCACTCACACCTGAGATTACCTGATGTGTATCCTTCCACACTTTTTCCCCCCCCTCTCACTCATTCAATCACACACATGCTTAAATGGATATTTTTCTCATTTTTATACTAAATTTTGTTTATAAAGTTTGGATCACGTTCTATACATTTAACTGCATCATACCTTTGTCATTGATCAACAAATATAAGAAATTATTCTGTGTCATCTGATAAAGTTATTTTTAAATTTATATCTCATTTTCAATGGATCTGTTATATATTTATTCAATTTTCTATTAATAATAATTCAGTTTATATTTTTGTTAAAAGTAATATTGTAACAAACCTTCTATATCCTTATAAATTTACATTCTTACTTAATGGAGTAGGTAATCCAAGAATGAAACTGCTGAAGTAAAGAGTAGGTGAACTTCCATTTTTAATACTAATTTTCCTAGAAATGTTAAATATCCTCTTTTGTGAATTTATTTAAATCTTTGCCTTTTATTTCTTTGATTAATTTTTGTTTTTATCAATTTTAGATTCTTATCTTTGAAAAGGTCTTTGTGTGTTGTAGATTTAAATCCTTTTCCTTATTTGTTTTGCACTATTTTTGTCCAATTACTTGGTCTGGTTGGATTTCAACAGGGAGGAGATGTAAGATTAATTCTGTCTGCTAGGTAGAACTCAGCTCCAAGGCAGGAAAAGTCTGGTGTAAGACTCAAATCTCCTTGATTTCCATAAACATCATGGCCATCAAAGAACAATGAATCTACTTTCAATGGTTCTTTCTGATTAGTTAAATTTTTCATTCTCTCACTTGTAAAGTTCTCTCTTGGTTACACACATAATATGTTATACTTCTTTCATTCCCTCTTAGCACCTTGTTGAGGAAATTCCATAATAGAGACCCCTTCTTTGAAACACGATATCTGAAATAAGAACTGTGGATTTTTCTTTGAATAGGGAATTTTTTTTTTTATTCTGAAAAAGACCACTTGGACTAGAGAATACTTTTATTTATTCAGATACTATGCTAATCATAGCTTTTATTATCTTTAAGAGTATTTAAGGTACAAATCTTTTTGTACTCAAAGAAATGAAGAAAGACTATAAATAATTAAAGTTGAAGCAAACTTCAAATGAGATTAAAACTTGGCTTACTCTAAGTGTCAATTTCTGGCTCTTTAATATAGAAATAGAATGATATATTGTGTTGTTAAATAACAAAAATGAAAAATTTAGTTGGTTAAAATAATGATATAATATTTAATTAATTGTTAATAAGAAACCATAAATGATATTAAAATTAATGTTTATAAAAATTACTTATTCTTAGTCAATTCATCTTTTGATCTGTATATATCTCTTCATATATATCATGAACTCTCAGGTTTCCCACAAAAACTAACTCAGTTTTATTTTCTAAACCTGTATTAAAAACAAAATAAAATAAAAAAGAATTTTTTTAAGACAGTGTCTTAACTCCCTGCATACCTTTAACAGAACTTCTAAATGATTTTGAATTAAATATTAGCATTCATGAGATTTTTTTTCTAAGTCTAAAAATCACATTTGTTCTCACTATTTTTAGCTTCAATAATTTTGCTCTTTTCTGGATGCAAGGAAGAATTGAAGGTTATTGAGAAAATGTGGGTAGTTACAAAAGCCATGTAATAGAGAGTTACATGAGTATTTAGAGATTATCAAGTTCAAGCACATCTTCCTGCAGATGAGGGAATGGGAACTCAAGAAGGTTAGACTACTTGGCCAATAATTAATGGAGCCACATGAAATGAGAGAAGAGAAATAGTCTATCATTTTAAACATGAAGTTCTGACAATACTTATTTATAGCTATTTTAGTTTCCATTTATTTTACTTACATTGATATTTAAAATGTATTCAAAGTTGTTATCAGGTATTGACTAGATAACTTTTAAATACAGAAACATCACTTCTGGAGGATAAAGATTTATTCTCCAAAAAGTATTTAGTACTTTTTTTCCCCTTGGTATTTAAATTTATATTGTTTGAATGTGAATGTGAGAACTCCTGCTTATTAAATGGGTGAACATGGACAAATTACTTAATTTTTGTACCCTCAGTTTTCCAATTAGTAAAATGAGGATAATAATATTATCTGCCTCATAGAATAGCTGTAAGAATTAGATAGGTTTTTTACTATATATAAAGTTCTTATGTTTTTTATTGTATTTTTTACATTACTATTTAGTTCCCATATACCCCCCTCAATCCAGCAATCACCACACTGTTGCCCATGTCTATGGGTCATTTTTCTTTTTGCTCAATCCCTCCACTCTGCTCTTTATCTATGAGTCCGTTCTATTTTGCTTGTTTGTTCAGTTTGCTTATTATATTCCATATATGAGTGAAATCATATGTTATTTGTCTTTCTATGACTGGCTTATTTCACTTAGCATAATGTTCTCTAGGTCTCTCCATACTGTCTCAAAGAGTAAATGTTTCTTCTTCTTTTTTTTATGGTTGAGTAGCATTCCATTGTGTAAATGTCCTATAGTTGTTTTATCCACTCATCTACTGATGACACTGGGCTGCTTCCATATCTTGGCGATTGTAAGTAAAGCTGCAATGAACAGAGGAGTGCTATATTCTTTCAAATTAGTGTTTTGGGTTTCTTCATATATATTCTCAGAAGTGAAATCATTGGGTCAAAAGGCAGTTCCATTATGTTTCACTTTTTGGTTCATAGCTATCCATAAATATTTAGTGAATGAATGAGTAAAAGATTGATAAGGAATTTTGACTTTGTCTTGAAGGTTTACCATCAAATAAGTATTACAGTTTGAAAGTATTTACCTTGTAACAGTAGAGAAGTGTATTCGTCGTTGGCAGCCATCCGTCTCGAGAGACGATGGTGTAGCTTCTTAAGAGTCTATCTGCACCGCCGAGAATGGTTGTGCAGTCCGACTCGGGAGTGACACGGTATCTGTCTCCTCCCATGTTGAATCGACATCTTGCGATGACGCTGGAGTGTCCTCTCCAGTGAAGCTGAAGCTACAGAGCCTGGGCAGGGTGCTATGGAGGGTCTGCTGTTGCCCATGCGGCAGACCCCCCCTCTCTTCGCAGCTGAAGGGTCCAAGGGAAAGACGGAGTCAATACAGCTTGGCTTCAGGTGCGCCGCAGGAGTTGCCGGTGTTGACTACAATGTCAAACCGCCTTAGGGACTCCGGCTCCGGATTTTCTGTCGGGGTTTACTCCCTTAGCCTTTCCCCTGAAGAGGTATGCCGCAAGGCAGCGGAGGTTTTTTGGAATCAGAGTTTTCCTTCTCTGATGTGCCCTGACTGGAAGATCGAACCAGCAACACTTAGCTCGCAGGCCGACGCTCAATCCACTGAGCCAAACCAGCCAGGGTAGAGAAGTGTATTAAGAGGAGCCAAACTGGAGGCAGAGAGACACTTAGGAGGCTGTTTCAGTAACTAAGGAGCTATATGCTGAGGAGGTCTGAATCAGGGACATGAGTATGGATGAAAGGAAGGATTCAAGAGACCGTTTGGTTAGTACAACCCACAGAACTTGTTGTCTAACTCTTTGTAGATATAGAAGTCACAAATTTCTGGCTTGGTCATTCATTGGATAAGTTATCCATTGGACAAAAAAGGGGATGGGAATGGAAGATGTTCATTTTAAGTTTGAATGCTGTGCCAGTGGAAATACATACCTGGAGCTCAGGAGACAGGTCCTGAGCGGAACCATAGCTTTGGAATTCCTAATCACATATGGTATAGTAGTTAAAAGTTTTGCCTACAATGAGTGGCAAAATGAGGAGGAAAAGTACAAAAGGCAAAGATCATACTAAACATCAGCCTCTAAGAGGTTAAAAGAAACTTGAGAAGGAGTGAACAGAGAATTATAAGGAAGAAGAAAGATTTTTTTCTTAATGCTGACAAATGTGTAATTGACACTGTCAAATTCAACAAAGCATGTAACAAACAAATTGAAAAGTGTTCAATATATTGATCTTTTTTTTCAGAACAGTTTCAGAAGTGTCATGGAGATGAACATATAGTTTTAGGGGGTTGATGTACAAATGACCAGATGCAAAGAAGATATTCAAGATAGACCACTCTTTAAAAACTTGGTCAAAAGAAAGGTTGCTAAAAGTCCAAAGTTTAGCACATAATAAACTCTCAATAAGTATTTATTGAAGAAACAAATAAGTACCTGGGCTCTAAGCAAGATTAAGACCCCACTGCAATAAAATGGTGAAAGAAACATAAACACATTTATATGTTAAAGTATTGTATATGGAACCAATAGAGAAGGGAAAAATAAGAGGGATATAAAATAATGTCTTAGAAAGTGAAAAAGGAATGTCTCAGCACCTAGGCAAAACAATTTACCTTGAATATAATATGCTAGAGGTAAAGACGTAAAGAGACAACCAGTTAACAACAATTGATAAACGGGGAGCAGGAACTTGAGAGTATTTATATGATAGTCTCTATACTCTCTGTAATTTAGGGAGTATAATGTTAAGAGTAAGAATGGCAGGCAAGGGACTTAAAGGAATGAGGTAAACAATTACAATGGCTTTTGAGGTAATGGTAAATGGAACTTGTCATGTACAACTTAGACTGGTCAACAACACAGGACACCCAGATGGCTTTAGATATCAAAAGTCTTGGTGGAGCAAATTTCCCAATTTCTATACTTTCCTCCAGCTATGCGAAAGGTATAGATATAGTTACAGAAAGAGGGTGAGTGGATTGAGGATTTTCTAGGATTTTTAGGTCTGAGTCAATGGGAGGAGAAAGGAATAAGAAAATGAAAGGTGCTGGCAAAATAGGGTTTACCTTAGGGTCTTAACTTGAGAAAAAAAGAAAAAAATCAGAGATTACTAGTGATGAAATTAAGAAATTAATTGCAGTTTTCTTAGAAATCACATGCATTCTAATTAGTTTCAGATATTGTATTTTTTATTTTTCTATTAACAGTTTACCCCTTTTATTGAATTTATTGAAGTGACACTAGTAACAAAATTATACAGGTTTCAAGTGCACAATTGCACAACAGAGCATCTGTTCATTGTATTGTGTATTCACTATCCCAAGTCAAGTCTCCTTCTCTCATCACCATCTATCCCCTAATACACTTTTACCTCTGCCCTCACTGTACGATGATTATCACACTGCTGTCAGTGTTCATGAGTTTTTTCTCTCATTTTTTTTGTCTCAATCCTTTTATGCCCCCAACCATGCCCTCAACTCCCCCTTATTCTGACAGTATCAACCTGCTCTCTGAAACTGTCTCTATTTTGCTTGTTAGTTCATTTTTAAATTGAGGTTTCTAAGATAGAATATTGTCAGTGTTTGAAGCGATCCAAGGGGTCACTGAAGTAGAGTGGAGATATTTATTGAAACTAAGCACATCAAAGAGACTGAGTATAGTATGTAGAACACATGTGAAGTGACTTGGGATTTTAAAAGACCATGGAGTATTCAGAAAAACAATCACTTCTACATTTAGAAAGTGTTCAGCAGCAATAGTGGTGGTTTACAATGTAAACAAAAATATTTCTAGATGACTGTATAGTGGTAATTGCACCTGAATATTTCATTAATGTTTCTGTCCTAAAAGCTAAAATATTATAATCCTGTGTTTTTATTTTTATCTGTGCTAGAATGTATTAACATTTATTCCTTTGCATATATTTTAATATTGTTCTGTTCATGTATACATAATATATATAAATATACATATATGCATCAATTAACTGTGATTCAGTATTCTGCATGGGCAACAGCAGACCCTCCATATCACCCTGCCCAGGCTCTGTAGCTTCAGTTTCACTGGAGAGGACACTCCAGCGTCATTGCAAGATGTCGATTCAACACGGGAGGAGACAGATACCATGTCACTCCCGAGTCAGACTGCACAGCCATTCTCGGCGGTGCAGATAGACTCTTAAGAAGCTACACCATCATCTCTCAAGACGGACGGCTGCCGACGACGAGTATTCAAAGTTTTATTTTATTAAGATAAAAGCTTAGATGAATAAACACTTTCATATACAGTAAATTTATATGGTATATTATCATATAAATATGGTATCACAAATACTTAAAAATTTCTCTGTTAATCTACAATAGTCTGAACAAACTGCCTACACACTTGGTAATTTTTACTTGTTATATGATTTTTGTTGTTTTAGACAAATTCTGACATGTCCCAAATAGCAGCAGTGAGGAGAATCCTAAGAAATGCTAAAATAAAAAGACTTTCACAATACGATGTTACTGTCTATGGACTCACAATTTTCTTACTTTTATCCCACTTTCTAACTCAGCTGTGTGCTAAAAATCTGACCAGCTCTTTCTACATGCAAATGTATAATTTCCTGAAATAATGTTTGTTCATATAGCATCATTCTATTCTAGATAAAAATGCTCCAGACTTCCTCACAAAAAATAGTGTTATTGCAAGCTCAAACTATCTTAATAAGACATATCTTCAAGACAAGGAAAAATGTACTTTTCGAATCCTACAAATGTTAGAAACCACCATACACAAACCTTTGTTTTAAAGCATTGCCAGTTTTACCTGAGGCAGGCATTTTACTGAATTTAAGAGGTCTCCAAGGATGTTAGAGAATCTTAGGTGAGACTGCAGGCCGGTGGATGTAATGAAAGCTAAAGTTTATGTTTTGTGAAGTTTTCTTAAGGCTTTTCCCTTGGGCTTTGAAATGTAACTTCCATTTTGCTAGTCTAACTTCACCATGTAGTGCTGGCAGAAATTTTAGAAAAAGAAATAGCTGGTAAACATAATAAGTAAAAAAAATAGAACTCTTTTCACACTCACCTGCTTTTCTACTGAAAGAATGGGTAGTAGAAAATATTGTTAATCTAATTAAAATAGACGTTAGCAGTGTGTTAAAATGAGAGACCAATGTTAAAATTGGAATCTTTTACTTTTGTAACTTACTTTGCTAGATAATTCTAAAAAAGTTGCAAAGCAGACTTCTTCCAATGTCAATTATTTTCTTTTTTCAAAGTTCTCTCTGTTCTTATTCAATGAACCCAGAGTTTTACCCAAATTGATGACTGAGTAAACCAAGTCACAACAGAGTGCTAATGCCTTACTATGTTACCATGCTCAGAGATATTGATTTGTATATGTGAAACTATAAGTTTGTCCAAAAATCTATTTTTGAACATCTACTGTATGCTTGTCACTGTTCAGGGCCCTAGAAATATAGTAACAAACAAGACCTTAAATGTCTCTGGTATTATGGAGCTTATATTTAATTGGTGGTGAGACAAACATCACAAAGGGAGATTTTATCATATAAATAAAATGACTAAGTGACAAGTGCTATGAAAAAAATTATAACAGAGTAAAGGGCTAGAGAGTGACAGATGAGTTTTACACATCTTGCCCCAAACACCAAAATCAAACAACAAAGCCAGAGGTATGATATCACACTCCCAGACTTCAAATTATGGTACAAAGCAACAGTAATCAAAGTAGTATGGTATGGCCAAAAAATAGACACACAGACCAATGGAACAGGTTTGAGAGCCCAGAACTAAACCTACATATATATAGTCAAATAATTTTTGAAAAAGAAGCAAAAAAACAGAGTCTTTCGATAATTGGTGCTGAGAAAATCAGAAAGTCACATGTAAAAGGATAAAATTAGACTGCTCTTTGTCACTATATTCAAAAATTAACTCAAAATGAATCAAAGACCTAAATATAAAACCTGAAATAGTAAAATACTAAGAAGAAAACCTTGGTACTAAATTTATAGACCTTGGTTTTAGAGATGAGTTTATAAATTTGACCTCAAAGGCAAGGGAAATAAAAGCTAAAATAAATGAATGGGATATATCAAACAAAAATGCTTCTGTACAGCAAAATAAACCAACAACAAAACAAAAAGGCAACCAACCTAATGCCAGAAGGTATTTGCAAACAACACCTTTGGTAAGGGGTTAATATTCAAAACATATAAAGAATACATACAATTCAACAACAACAACAACAACAACAACAACAAAAAACCCAAACAATCCAATTAAGAAATGGGGAGAGGACCCAAACAGATACTTTTCCCAAGAAGATATACAAATGGCCAATAGATATATAAAAAGATACTCTACTTCACTAGCTATTAGGAAATTCAAATCAAAACAATGATGAGATACCACTTTTCAGATGCTGGAATGGAAATTATCAACAAAACAAAAAATGACGAATGTTGGAGAGGTTGTGGAGAAAAAGGAACACTCATAAACTATTGATAGGAATGGATATTGGTACAATCACTATGGAAAACAATATGGAGGTTCCTCAACATTTTAAGAATAGAGCTACCACATGACCTAGTAATCCTGCTTCTGGGTATCTATTCAAAAATTTTGAAAACATTTATTTGTTAAGACATATGTACTTTATATTAATTGCAGCATTATTCATGGAAACAACCAAAGTGACCTTTGATAGATGATTGGATAAAGAAGATGTGTACATACATACAATGGAATATACTCAGCAATGAGAAAAGACAAAATACTGCCATTTGTGACATGGTTGGATCTTGAGAATATTATGCTAAGTAAAGTAAGTCAGACAAAAATGTCAAGAACCATATGATTTGTCTCCAATGTGGGATATTAAACTGAAATCAACAGATGAACAAATAAGACATAAAAGCTCATAGACATAGTCAACACTATGTAGTTACCATAGGGAAAGAGGGTGGAGATAAAAGAGGGTAAAAGTGATAAATATACAGTGTGGGGCAAAAGTATATTTACAGTTGTGAGCACATAAACACAGTTTACTCTTTCATTACAATTTATTAATTATTGTATTATTTTCCATACAAACAACAGTAAACCTAGTTTTGCCCCATCCTGTATGGTGAAAAAGAAGACTTGATTTGGAGAGGGAGCATACCTCAACATAATAAAGGCCATATATGAGAAACCTGAAGCCAACATCATACTCAATGGGCAAAAACTGAGAGCATTCCCCCTGAGATCAGGAACAAGACAAGGATGTCTGCTCTCCCCACTGCTATTCAACAGAGTCTTGGAAGTTCTAGCCACCGCAATCAGACAAGAAAGAGAAATAAAAGGCATCCAAATTGGAAAAGAGGAAGTAAAACTGTCATTATTTGCAGATGACATGATAGTGTACATAGAAAACCCTATAGACTCCACAAAAAAACTATTCGACCTAATAAGTGAATTCGGCAAAATAGCAGGATACAAAGTCAATATTAAGAAATCGAAGGCATTTTTATACACCAACAATAAAAACTCAGAGATAGAAACTGAAAGAAAAATTCAATTTACCATAGCAACAAGAAAAATAATATACCTAGGAATAAACTTAACCAAGGAGGTAAAAGACCTGTACTCAGAAAACTACATAACACTGAAGAAAGAAATTAAAGAAGATACAAATAAATGGAAGCATATACCATGCTCATGGATGGGAAGAATCAACATCATTAAAATGTCCATACTACCCAAAGCAATTTATAGATTCAATGCAATCCCTATTAAAATACCAGCAACATATTTCACAGACCTAGAACAAATACTTCAAAAATTTATATGGAACCAAAAAAGAGCCCGAATAGCCACAGCAATTTTGAGGCAGAACACAGTAGGAGGAATCACAATACCTGATATCAAACTATACTACAAGGCCATGGTAATCAAAACAGTCTGGTACTGGCATAAAAACAGACATATAGATCAATGGAACAGAATAGAGAGCCCAGAAATAAACCCAGGTTCATATGGTCAACTAATATTTGACGAAGGGGGAAAGAACATCAAATGGAGTGAAAAGAGCCTCTTTAACAAATGGTGTTGGGAGAACTGGACAGGGACATGCAAAAAAATGAAACTAGACCACCAACTTACACCATACACCAGAATAAACTCAAAATGGATCAAAGACTTAAATGTAAGCCGTGATACCATAAAAGTCCTAGAGAAAAAAATAGGCAGGAAAATTTCAGATATCCCACATAGCAACATTTTCACTGATATATCTCCTAGGCAAGGGAAATAAAGGAAAGAATAAACAAATGGGACTACATCAAACTAAAAAGTTTCTGCTCATCAAAAGAAAACATCAGCAAGATGAAAAGGAAACCAACCATATGGGAAAATATATTCGCCAATGACATCTCAGACAAGGGATTGATCTCCAAAATATATAAAGAACTCATACGACTCAACACCAAGAAGACAGACAACCCAATTAAAAAATGGGCAAAGGACCTGAACAAACACTTCTCCAAAGAAGACATACAGAGGGCCCATAGACATATGAAAATATGCTCAACATCACTAGCCATCAGAGAGATGCAAATAAAAACCACAATGAGATACCACCTCACACCAGTCAGAATGGCCATAATCAACAAATCAACAAACAACTTGTGCTGGAGAGGATGCGGAGAAACGGGAACCCTGGTGCATTGCTGGTGGGAATGCAGACTGGTGCAGCCACTATGGAAAACAGTTTGAAATTTTCTCAAAAAACTAAAAATGGAACTGCCTTTTGAACCAGCAATTCCATTGCTGGGATTTTATCCGAAAAATCCTGAAACACCAATTCAAAAGAACCTATGCACTCCAATGTTCATAGCAGCACTATTTACAATAGCCAAGTGCTGGAAACAACCTAAATGCCCATCTGTAGATGAGTGGATCAAAAAACTATGGTACATTTACACAATGGAATTCTATGTAGCAGAAAGAAAGAAGGAACTTCTACCATTTGCAACAACATGGATGGAACTAGAGAGAATTATGCTTAGCGAAATAAGCCAGGCAACGAAAGAAAAATACGTTATGCTGTCACCTATTACAGGAAACTAATGAACAAAACAAACCAATGAGCAAAATTGAACCAGAGGTATGTAAACAAGGAGTAGACTAACAGTAACAAGGGGGGTGGTGGGAGGGAGAAAAGGGAGTAAGAAGGGGAAGTGTCAAATCAAAGAACATGTATAAATGACCCACAGACATGGGTAACTGAGTGGGGACTGAATGTGCGAGAAGGGAGGGGCAGGATACAGGGAAGCAAGAGGGGGAAAAAAAGTGAGACAACTGTAATGGAAAAACAAAGAAAAAAAATTTTTTAGTGGGGAAAAATGAAAATATGAAGAATGGAAATGCCAGTTCAGTGAATATTAGGACAAAGATTTTCCTTCACGTTGTATATTTTTCTCCCTATTTGATCTCTCCAGAGTTTGGCATTCTAAACAAGTAAGTAATGACTTAAGTTTCTTTGCATAGAACTAATAAGACCAGTTGTTAATAGAGGTTCCTTTTTCTGACTAAGCCTTTGACTGGAATGTCAAGCCTAAAGGAGACATGCTTGGGCTCAGGTTGTTACCAAAAAGCCCTGAGGAACTGGGAATGACTTTCAAAGGTAATAAAAGCCCGCGAAATAAAAGGCCAGCAGCCATGGTTGGTTGTGCGGTCCATAGCAATCTCTCCAGGGAAGGAACGAAGGTTGTTTTCCTGAAAGATGACTAGAAGGGACCTTAAGGCACAATGGAAAACCAGAAAGACTTGGAAAGGACAGGTGTGTACAGGCAAGGATGAATGCCAGGTATGTGGCCCAGCTTCTGTGCCCTGAAGAGCAGAATAAGGGCCACCCTAAATGTTCCTTGGGTAAGTTCCAGCAAAACAGAACTAAAGATCATAAGTGATCATTTGCTGTTCTTGTTATGTTTATGCAAACGAACAGGATAAATTAAAAATGGACTTAATGTAGTCCCTTTAAAGACAAGGAGAGTAATCTTAGGGCCACCCTAAATGTTCCTTGGGTAAGTTCCAGCAAAACAGAACTAAAGATCATAAGTGATCATTTGCTGCTCTTGTTATGTTTATGCAAATGAACAGGATAAATTAAAAATGGACTTAATGTAGTCCCTTTAAAGACAAGGAGAGTAATCTTAGGGAGAAAAATCATTATTCAAGGAAAATCACAATGATCAGTGGCAGACTGTAAAGTAGGGCAGCTAACCGTCTTAAAAGTTTCTTCTCACTTAAAAAATGGTTTCACTTGAAAATTAAACCATATCTGTGATATCACCAAAGAGATTCAAGTTGCAGGCAAGTAGAATGTCAAATGCCTTGCAACTGGATGTCTTCCCAATAAGACAGTCTTACAGATTTAGAGACTTGTTTGTTGGTTATGTTACATAAATTAACATGTGTTTTCTGTTTTCAAAGTGCATAAGCCTATGACCGAATTACCTGAGTGATTGTCTGTACGCATAAGCCTCACTTAATCCTC
This sequence comes from Furipterus horrens, assembly GCF_987537825.1. Lineage (NCBI taxonomy): Eukaryota > Metazoa > Chordata > Mammalia > Chiroptera > Furipteridae > Furipterus > Furipterus horrens. The sequence goes on from NW_028327171.1 coordinate 136,041,544, forward strand.
TCTGCAGCGCTGCCTCCTGAGACTCAACAGTTTGGCTGAACTAAATGGCTGGGTTGGTGAAGAATGGGGTGGTCTGTGGGCTTCACTTTAAAACTGAATTCTCTTTTCTATCCTAATGGCTTGGACAGAAAGGGCCCAGAGGTCTGAGAGGGGGGAAACATAAACTATTTCCCTCAGTCCAAACTAAGTATAATGGGCAAAAGGGTTTTGGACAGGCGAGATGTGCCTAGCACACCTTCTTACAAAGAAGCCCTTTTTTTTTTTTTTTTTTTCTCCTAATGTGGAACATTGAAAAATTAATTCCTGCCTTTCATCACCTAGTAGTTATGGATTGAATGATGCTTTTTAACCCTTTTTGCCAAATCTGTTGCCCCCAGAACACAACAAGGATGCCAGCCTGCTAAACCAAGCACGCCGTTGTCCGGAGACAGCCAACTGACCTGGATGGAGTCTGCACAATCCTTCCCCATGTGGGAAGGCCACCCTCCCCTCCACACCCCCACTATTATTAGGGATTTCTGGACCCAAGGGTAGGTAGGACGACGACCATGTCCAGCTTGAAGCAGCTAGAGGAGCTTGAGACCTTCGCCCATTGTCCTTTACAAGATTAGAAAGGGTCTTAATATCTGAGAGGGAGGGATAGTTATTTTTTACGAACCATGGGTATGGACTTGGGGGGGGATGCTGGGGGAGGGAGATACTGGGTGGAGGGGAGTAAAGGGGAAAAAATTGGAACTACTGTAACAACATAATCAATAAAATATACTTTAAAAAAATAAATAAAATTGATAAATGGCACTTAAAAAAAAAAGAAGACTTGATTTGGGATGGTGAATACACAATGTGATATACAAGTGATATAGAATTACACACTTGAAACCTAATAAATTTGATAAAATTTTTAAAAAGTATAAAAAGATAACGATTTTTCTATACATAAAAACTTAAATATCAACTTAAAGAATGTTAATGAAATTACTTTCATCCATTTCATATGAATTGGAGTTGACAAAAAGAATAGCAACACAAACAATTCCCATTGGAGATAATGTAACAATTGTGTAACAGGGAAATCTTAATGTTAAATTTGGTTCCCATTTGGTGTTAAAGTTCTAATGGAGAAAATGGTAAAACATCCTTAATAATAAAAAAAGAGAAATTGTGAGGACAAAATGCTTTTAACACCTGGACCTTATTGTTTTTTATATTGACTGCATGTTAAAATTATGGCATTTGGGGTATAGTGGATTCAATTAAATATATTATTAAGATTAATTAATCTGCTTGTTTTTACCTCTAAAAATGTAGCTACTAGAAAATTACACATTACAGATATGGCACACATTACATTACTAATGGCAGCATTGTACAAAACTCTGAAGACCTTAAATCAAGATTGGCAAACTTTATGTAAAGAGCTTGATAGTAAGTATTTTTTACTTCTTGAACCAAGAAGAGAAAACCCCACGGATATTAAGTGTGTAGCCATGTAATCAGCTAAAGATATAAAAATTATCTTTTGATTGCAGGTCATAAAAAAAAAATAGATAGTGGGCCATATTTGGCTACACCTGTTTTAAATTATTGTGAAGAGACTTCAGCACTCTATTGTCAAACAATGACTCTGACCCTTAGCCAAAAGGAAATTGGGCCAGACACATCTTCTGTTTGTTTGTTTTTTCTTATTTATAAAATGAGAGTATTAAGAAATACCCCTTGAAGGATGTTAAAAACTTAGTAAGATTTGATGAAATTGGTTTATAACCACTTGACAAAGTGTTGGTTTCTTGTTTCTTACAAAATGTGAGATTGTTGATAAATACTGGAATATTTGGAAAGCATGTTCTGAGGAAAATATGACACGCATATACACACACATGCTCACATGCAGAGATCCTTAAAATATGTGAACTTGGTCATATAATAATAACCTCAGTTTTTAAGAAAGGACAAAATCTATGCTTTATGTTGTGTGTGTCCTGACTCTAAAGAAAATGTGCAGCCTTTTAAATCTGATAGTTCCCAAAATGTGAGGGTTTGCTTAAAGCAACAAAAGCTCTCTGATGGTGAAATTTCAGACACCTGTGTTGGGGACTATCTTTGAACAAAGGTTCTACTTGAAGTGTCTCAAAACAGACCATGCAGAAAATAGCTTTAATATCAAGTACTTTTGAGTCCTGCTTCTTAATCTATTTAGGAGAGAACTGTCAGATATTCATATACTAGTATCCATAAGTTGAGAAAAAAAAGAAAAGTAACTTCCAAAAACCCTCTAAATACTCTACTTCTTGTTTTATTAATCACAATAGCATTCAAATAAATTTGGTAAATTTTTTGTAACAATGTGTATGAGACATATAATGTATTCAAAGACAAATACCATATGATTTCACCTAATATAGGAAACTAATGAACAAAAACTAACAAATGAGCAAAACAGAACCAGACATGTAAACAAGGAACAGACTGACAGTGACCAGAAAGGAGGGGAAAGGGGAAAAGCAGGGAAAAAAATAGAAAAGTCTAGTCAAATAACTAGTATAAATGACCCATGGACATGAACAACAGTGTGGGGATTGACTGTGGGAGAGTGAGGAGGTAGGCGGGGCAGGGGACAGCAATGGGAGAAAAAAAATGAAACAGCTGTGGTAGAAAAACAATACAAAAATTTAAAAAATTAATAATACAAAAAATAAAATTCCTTTTTGGAACTCAAAAAAACATAACAGACTTCCGGCCAAGATGGAGGCATAGACAGACATGCTGTATCTCTCTCCACAACTAAGTAGGAATACAACTACCTTAAAACTATAAACAATCAGAAGTTCCAGAAAATCAAACTGCATGGAAGTCCAGCAAACAAAGATATAAAGAAGAAATACTCATCCAGACAGGTAGGAGAGACAGAGCCAGGGAGGAGAGGATACATTGTTGTGGCGGCAGCGGCGGCAGCAGCAGCAGCAGCAGCAGCAGCAGCAGCAGCAGCAGCAGCAGCGGTAGGCCAGCGGAAAGTGCAGTCACATGTTTTAAAAAGTCAGGAGGGACACCTGGGGAGCGTTCCCAGCTCCTCACCAGACCACGCAGCTCATGGTCCCAGCACTGGGGAAAATCAAGCCTCATTGCTTCTGACTGTGCAGATAGGTGGGGGTTGGGGTGGAGGCAGAAACTGCTGGTCTCTCAGCAGAGTCCACTTGTTTAAAGGGCCCCTGTGGTCCTAGAATGTCTGCAGACCCACCCACTCTGGAAACAATGGCCAGGGCAGCAGTTAGAGAGGCACCAGTCCAATGTGGAAGTAGGAGAGGTACCTGGGCAGGCAGCATTGTTCCCTCTTGGACCCCTTCAAACATACAGTGCCACAACGTGGTGAAACAGGTTTCCCTGTACTGACGAATCCCTAAGGCTTCGCCCCTTCCAATATAACAGGAGTGACAGCTCTACCTGGGATGTGGAGGTAAACAAACACAGGAGCCTGTCAGAATGAGAAGACAGAGAAGTATGGCCCAAAAGAGGGAACAGATTAAGGTTTCCAGGGGAAGAACTAAATGATGAGGTGATAGCCAACCTAACAGATGCAGAATTCCAGACACTGGTGATAAAGATGCTCACAGGCTTGACAGATATGCTTGAGTATGGCAAACGCATAAGAGAAATGAAGGCTGTACTAAGTGAAATGAAGGAAAATCCACACAAAACCAATAGTGAAGGGAAGGAAACTGGGGTTCAGATTAATGATTTGGAACATAAGAAAGAAAAAAACAGTCAACCAGTGCAGAATGAGGAAGCAATAATTGAAAAAAAATGAGGAAAATTTCCCAAATTTTGCAAATGAGATGGACATACAGGTCCAGGAAGCACGGAGCATCCTAGTCGAGCTGGACCCAGAGGGAAACACACCAGGATGCATCATGATTGAGATGCCAAAGGTGAAAGATAAAGAGAATTTTAAAGCCAACAAGAGAAAGTTGTAAAGTTGCCTACAGGGAGGGGCCCATAGGACTATCAGCTGATTTCTCAGAGGACACTTTGCAGGCAGGAAGGGACTGGCAAGCAGTATTCAACATGATGAAAGGCACCCTGCAACCAGGATTACTCTATCCAGCAAAGCTATCATTTAGAATGGAAAGGTAGATGAAGTGCTTCCAAGACAAGGTAAAGCTAAAGGAGTTCATCATCACCAAGCCATTATTATATGAAATGTCAAAGGGACTTACTTAAGAAAAAGATCAAAATTATGAACACTAAAATGACAAAAAACTCACAACTATCAACAACTGAATCTAAAAAATAAAAACAAGATCCAACTAAGCAAACCAGAATAGGAACAGAATCGTAGGTATGGGGATCATTTGGAGGGTTATCAGCTGGGAGGAAGAAGGAGGGAGAATGGGGATATGGTGCAGGGATTAAGAAGCATAATTGGTTGGTACAAAATAGGGGGGAGTGAAGAATAATATAGGAAAGGGTGAAGCCAAAGAACTTATATGCATGACCCATGGACATGAACTAAGGGGAGGAGGATTGCTGGAAGGAAGGGGAGTACTGGGCAGAGGGGAGCAAAAGGGAAAAAAAACTGGAACTACTGTCACTTTTACTCACATGTCATTGGCCAAAGCAAGTGACACATACAAGTCTGAAGACAATGAAATAATCAAGTAAAATTCTCCCCGATGAAAGAGTGGCAAATATTTTAAGCAATAATGACATGTACCCCATGACAAAGCTGAGGCATTTAGCAGTTAAGGGATTTGCCCACAGTTTTTGACTCTGGTATTCTGAGGTCACAGCCTGTAATTTTAACTCCCTGTAATTCTGTCTTCTTTTTATGTGGGGATAATAGCCTGGACATTCACCTATGTCAGTTAGTTTGAACGCTGAGCATGTTGATTGTGAACAGGAAAAAGAACATGGTGTTTGTGTCATGCCGGATGCTCCCAGCTGCCACTTTTGTGAAGCCAGCTTCAGAAATATCGGTAGGTCACACTGGGGACTTTGTTTTCTGTCCATGTACAACACTAATTGAAGTAGAATGCTTTTTTAGTTGTGTTATGTCAGGTTTTTTAAAATGTGTAAATAGTGTCCTGCACTTTAAATAAGATCCATTAGCAAAACCCAGACACTATTAGCCAGTGAAATGACATTCAGGTCCCAAATGTTTGTACACTTTTTTCTTGTGCTCCCATGACTGCCAATAAATGGTTACGCCTCCTTTACCAAGCTGAATAATACATCACACTTAAACTGACACCTCACCAGAGACAGAGTGCTTCTGTAAAGCCTCAGAGAGTCTGAGCTGTTGAAAATGAATGGATATTAAAGTGAAATATTAGACCATATAGAAGAGCATAGCTTGTTGCATAAGAATGTTAAAACGATGTTATTGGCAAGTTGGAGAAAGCAATAAGAAGAAAACGATTATACCAGCTACTAAAAAAAAAGATCTGATGAAAAATTCATTTATTACCTTAAATGGCGCATTCATAATTGTAACTGTTTCCCTATTGTGGTAAAAAAAAAAAAAGATTTTTTTTTCTTTTAAAACCTTTTTTTTTTCAAAACTTGGCTTTATTTTTATTTCTCTATTTGATGAGAGAAATAAATTTCACTCAAATCACCATCAAGCAAAACAAATTTGCATATGGTATTTCTGAGAGGAGATTCTAAAACTCCTGTTTGGTCGTGTGATTTTACAAGTACATTTTATAGCACATAATTTTATCATAAACAGCCACTTTCCATTCAAGTATTTCAGTTATCCAGAGAAAGGTTCATTGAACTGGCATTGAAAGTCCCTATAGATGCAGACTTTGAATCTTCTCCTTCTGGAAATACATATAAACCATCAAGATTAGATGGATTTCAGGTCTACATCATGTTGTGTATTATTTTCCAAGCAGGTTAAAACATTTTTTTTTTATTTCTGAGTCAATATTATGGGATAATTTGTCTTCTCTTTTTAGAAAAAAGGCTAACATAGAGAACAATGCCAAGAATTCTAAAGTTACATGTCTTAATACATCCTCTTCTCCTTTGCTAAAATAATATGTTCATTAAAAAAAAAAATGCTAATCCAAAGCCAATACACTCAGCTGGTGATGGTGAAGATTCTGATGATGAGGAATGGAACTGAGTAATTATTCTCAAATTGAGCTCATATTGGAATTACCTTTAGAGATATACAAATCCTAATCCCTGGGTTGTATTTTCAGTGTTTCTGCTTTAACTGCTTTGGAATGCAGCCTGGGTACCAGGATTTTAAGGCTTTTCGGGTGATTCTACTGTACAGCTAAGGTTGTGAATTACTGGAATCAGAATTGAGGGAGAAGAGCACATTCATCAAGAGTGGGACAGACAGGGATCTTGTGTGGGTATTAATGACCTCATTCTTTTCTGGCAGAGTTGCCTACAACAATTACCTGTTACTCCTCCTTTCCCACCCCCACCCCCACCCCCTTGGTGTCTTCAACACAAATATATCCTTTAGGTAATAATATCACTTTTGTTTTGTAGACTAGGAAATAATGCCTACGTAGGTTTAGCAACAAGCACAGTGTTGCACGTGCATGATGGTTTTTTGCTTGGGACCCTCTTTTAAAGAGATTAGACTAGATATGTACTTTATTCTTTTTATGAAACTTATTTAAGTTACAAAAGTGCCCAATTCACAGTAGGCACTCTTCTCTGAATTTTTATTTTTTGTGTGCTTCAATTTGTGTTTCTAAAATGAAAATACTTTTGGAAGTTCAGAGAGACACTTCTTTTACTGAATAGGCACTCTTTAGTTGCTTATTTCATAAAACCTTCTCAATAGGCATGTCTTAGGTAGGATTAAGTATGGTTTTCTATACATGTACACATATCCCTAAGGGGGGAAATAAACTTAGTAATAGAGTTAGGTATTAAAAATTTTTTTTACACAGTAACCAAATTCTCACTCTGACCTTCTCTCATTCGAGACTCAGATCAAGTCTAATAAATAGTGATGGGAGAAAATAAAGATATTTTAATGATAAGATGCAATCCTAGATTTCAGGGGGACAAGAGAAGTTGAGATAGTTAAAATGAAAGTGGAAAGAACAGTGCCAATTTCTGTAATGATTCCTCTGAAGTTAAAGAATGTCAACTTTGCAAATGAATCATCTGTTCTTTCTTAAGACTACAGTGAACACTTGTTTTTGGAAGCCATAGTGTTTAAGTATCAACCTCTTAATCACTTATTTGCCAGAATTTTGTACACAGTCACATTATTCTTCAATAACATTTTGATGTAAGCCCATCTATATATTTTATACAACAAAACTGTTTCCAGTATGCATGTAAACTATAAGCAACAAAGAAGTGGTTAGGGAGAAAAAGAACTTCATGCATTGGGGACAAGTCTGGAAACATTTTGTAATGTAAATACAGTTAAGCAATAGTGTGCATGGATTATCTATCTACATATTGTCTGTCGATTTTTTCTGAAGGAGAGACCATAACAATAAACATATCGCTTTCAAAACTTTGTTTTGTATCTCTTTAGAAATTTTGACATTTCAATGTTGTGATTTTGTACAAATGTAGTATTAGAAGTAGTTTACTTTGGTTTTGTGTATCCCCAACTGATACTAGGAGACAGCCAGTGATCACTTTCATTCAGTGCATGAGCATGCTCACTGCCAAATATGAAGCCACAAAATGATCCCGTGACATTGACTGAGATTCCAGCAATAGTGTTTTAAACTAAATGTTATTAAAGATACAATATGAGGTCATATGATGTATCTTCTAACAATTGTCCTCTAACTTGCTCACTGCCAATAAAAGTCACCTCAGAAAATCACTTTAGTCTCATGGGTCTTTTATTGTTCTAAACATTTGGAAATGCCTCTATTGCACATATTTTTTACAATTACTGTATCAAGATTCTTTCCACTTTTGGAATAACCATGTATTTGATGATGTAGTGATTTCTTCTTTTGATGAGGGGTGCCTGAAAATGTTCAAAGATAAGACCAAGATGCTATGATAAATTTTAATTCTCTTTAAAAACGTCAAAATAGTCCTCTTGTGTGGAGGAATTCTTTCTTTGAATAGTCATTTTCTTTGTAAATAATCAAGGACCAGTTTGAACCCTAAAAGGAAGACATGATTACCTTGAAATAAAAGGCTTTTTTAAGAAAGGAATTAGAGAAGCACTATATGTGTTAGAATTCATGAATCATTTTGTGTTTTTAAACTATGTCATCTGTTGTAATAGAAACAAGAAAACAGCAGAGGCTTTGAATCCCTCTCTCTCATTTAAACTCTCAGTCTTTAATTCAGTGTAGAAGAAGCATTTGCTGTACAGTATCCATGGGCATTCTGAGGAACGCTCCCCCAAGAGATTTTGAGCTAAATTCTTTTCATTGTACATGGTTATAATAGATCTGGGAGACAGTAAAGAAAATTCCTCCTAGTCTTTATTGTCTAAATGACAAGTCAGAACAGTTCTCTCATTGGTACTGTCCTTGATACAGAAATCAGTGTTGTTTGAGTCTTTCTTGCATTCCAGGCTCTAACTGGGCAACACTAAGGACCAGTTGAGACACTGTCACCTGCCTTTTTTGCTCTATCCTTTTAGCCCTTAATTATACAGTGAAGTCAATTTTATTTATTTATTTAAAAAATGTTTTATTGATTATGCTGTTACAGTTGTCCCAATTTCTTTTCCCTCTGCTCCCCTTGACCCAGTGACACCCACTCCCTCCAGTTGTCCCCCCAGCTTAGTCCATGCCCATTGGTTGTGCATATAGTTCTTCTCAACAAATTCCTATCTACTCCACTCCCTCCTACTATGCTTCTTAATTCCTGCCTCATCTCCCTCACTTTTTCTCCTTCCTCCTCCAAGATAACCTCCCCCAATATATTCCCCATACCTATAACTTTTTTTCACTCTTGTTGCCTACTTGGTTTGCCTTTGTTTCAATTCCTTAGCTTCTGTTGTTTGTTGTTGTGATATAATTTTCATTGTAATGTTCATAGTTTTGATCCTCCTTCTCCTAAACAAGTCCCTTTTACATCTCATATCATACCAAATGATATCACCTAATACAGGAAACTAAAGAACAACATAAACAAATGAACTAAATAAGACAAGGAGCAGAATAGCAGTCAATAGGGGGGAGGGGGAAGGGAGAGAAGGGAGATAAGTAAGGGTAGGGTTTAGTCAAGGAACATGTATAAATAACTCATGGACATGGACATCAGGGAGGGATATGATTGTGGAAGAAGGGGTGGGCTGAGTGGGGGGAGCAATGGGGGAAAAATGGGACAACTGTAATTGAAAAATAAAAAAAAAAAAAAAACCCAAAAAATACCTAAATCAATGGAAAGGTATCCCATGTTCACAGATGAGAAGAATTAATATTGGTAAAATGTTCAGATGACCAAAGCCATTTGTAGGTGCAGTGTAATCACAATAAAAATCTCAATGGCATTTTTATAAAAATATAAAAACAATTTTAAATTCATATGGAACCACAAAAGACCTTGAATAGGCAAAACAATCCTGAGAAAGAACAAAGTTAGAGGCATTACACTTTATAATTTCAAAGTATTTATATAAAGATATTGTAATTAAAATAATATTATACTGGCATAACAGATACATAGAAAAATGGAACAGAGTGAGAGCACAGAAATAATCCCTCTGACATATAGTCAACTAATATTTGACAAAGGAGCCAAGAATACTGAATGGGGAATAGACAGACTCTTCACTAAATAGCCTAGAAAAACTGGATAATCAGATGCAAAAAAATGAATTGAATTTCTATGTTACATCACTCTCATAAATTAACCCAAAAGGAGTTAAAGGCAAATATAAAACCTGAAACCATAAAATTCCTAGAAGACAATAGGGAAAAACTTTTTGACATTGGTTTTGGCATACGACACTAAAAGCAAAATTAAGAAAGCAAAAATAAACAAGTAAAACTACACCAAATAAATATGATTCAGTCATGAGAAAGGAGAAAATCTTGGCATTTGTGACAGCATGGATGGATCTTGAAAGCATATACTAAGCAAAATAAGCTAGACACAGAAAAAAAAAAAAAAACCCTGTAATATCACCTCTTTGCGAAATCCAAAAACAGTTGAATTCATAGAAACAATGTCAAACGGTGGTTGCTAGGGGCCATGGGTTGGAGGAAATGGGGAAATGTTGGTCAAACAGTACAAACTTCCAGTTATAAAATGAATGTGGTCTGGGGATCTAATCTATAACGTAGTGTCTATAGTTAATACTGTATAGTATGCCTAAAGTTGCTAATAAAGTATATCTTAAATATTCTTAGCACACACACAAAAGGTAAAATTATGTATTAAGTGTTGGAGGTGTTAACTTTATTATGGTATCGTTTCACAATATGTACTCATATGTATATCAAATCATCACACATACATTTTACTCTTACACAAGAATAATAAAATAAAGCATTACATTTGACATTCTAGATTTGTAATTTCCTTTCCTAATGGTTATTAATAATACCGAGTGTACAATACTATGGAACCTACTTTGTTAAGCTTTCTTATAAAAAGTACTTTAAAAATTTAAACCTAGCGTTGAAATTCAATGCGGCTCCCATAAGTCAAAATGAAAATTGTACTAGTGGGCAAGAATGATTATATGGAGAAATGCTGAGAGGGAAGAGAAGAAAAAAGTTACAGTTCTTTTAGGTATGAATTAGGTTACCTGTTATATTACTAATTGAAAAAATTTATTTTGAGGTAAAAGTTTTATCCTATTATTTTAGTACTGAAATACTTTGAGGATCTTATATTTGAGTACATGAGTCAAATTCAATATAATTACAATACAAATGATTAAAATATGCTAATTTTCTATAGGTGCTATAGTCTCAGTACAATCAATAAACATACTAAATTTTAATCACAGAAATTTGTTACACGAAAGAATATTTAGCTATGGTAATGTTAACATTTTAACCATTTTCAGCTATTGTTTATTTTGTGATATTCACAATCATCATTTCAAAATACATATAGTTTTAAAATCTATTTCTATGCTAATTATTGTATTATATTTTAGAGGCAAATGCTCTATTTTATGTTTAAATGTATCACTTATGGGTTTGTAAAAAGAGTGTTTTCTATATATATTGGCCAAATAAATGGAGCTATAAATATTCTAGAGTTCACAAACACGATACATTTAAAAAAATTTTTTTTAAGTATATATATATTTTTTATTCTGTTACAGTGGTACAATTTTTTTCCTGTTGCCTCCCTCTGCCTGATACACCCCTTTTCTCCAGCACTTTCCTTACGCCCCCCCACTTAGTCCATGTTCATTGGTCATGCATGTAAGTTTTTTGGCTTCACCCTTTCCTATACTATTTTTAACACCCCCCCCCAGTCTGTTTTGTTCATACCAATTATGCTTCTTGGATCCCTGGACCATTTCTCCATTTCCCCTCTTTCCCCCTCCCAGCTTATAACCATCCAAATGACTCATATACTTATAATTCTGTTTCTGTTCTTGTTGTTTGCTTAGTTTGTTTTTGTTTTTTAGGTTCAGTTGATAGTTTTGAGTTTGTTGTCATTTTAACGTTTATAGTTTTGATCTTCTTCTTTCCCTTTAACATTTCATATAATTCCAGTTTGGTGATGATGAACCCTTTTAGCTTTATCTTAATTTGGAAGCACTTTATCTGCCTTTCCATTCTAAATGATAGCTTTTCTGTGTAGAGTAATCTTGGTTGTAGGTCCTTGCTTTTCATCATATTGAATACTTCTTGCTAGTCCCTTCTTGCCTGCAAAGTTTCTTTTGAGAAGTCAGTTGATAGTCTTAAGGAAACTCCTTTGTAGGTAGCTCTCTTTTCTTGCCACTTTTAAGATTCTCTCTTTATCTTTGACCTTTGGCATTTTAATTATGATGTGTCTTGATGTGGTCCTCTTTGGGTCCAACTTGTTTGGGACTTTCTGTGCTTCTTGAACTTGTATGTCTATTTTCTTCATCAAATTAAGGAAGTTTTCTTTCATTATTTTTTCAGATAAGTTTTCAATTTCTTGCTCTTCCTCTTCTCCTTTGGCACAACTATGATCCTGATGTTGGTACATTTAAAGTTGTCCCAGAGGTTCCTAATCCTCTCCTCATATTTTAAATTCTTATTTCTCCTTTCTGTTTCTGAGTGAATGTTTATTTCTTCCTTTTGTTCCAAATTATTGGTTTGAATCCTGGCTTCCTTCCCACCACTGTTGGTTCCCTATGTATTTTGTTTTAATTTCATTTTGTATAACCTTCACTTCTTCCTTTATTTTGTGGCCATACTCAATGATTTCTCTGAGCATTCTGATCACCAGTGCTTTGAACTCTGAATCTGATAGGTTGGCTATCTCCATTTTGTTTAGTTCTTTTTCTGGGGTTTTGTTCTGTTCTTTCATTTGGGCCATATTTCTTTCTCTCTTCAGTTTGTCAGTCTCCCTATGTTTGCTTCTGTGTATTGGGTAGAGCTGCTTTGACTCTGTGTCTTGGTAGTATGACCTAATGTAGTAGCTGTCCTGTAGGGTTCAGTGGCACAACCTCCCCTATCACCCAACCTGGGTACTCAAGGTGTGCCCTTCATGTGGTCTGAGTACACCCTCCTCTTGTAGTTGAGCCTTGGTTGCTGTTGGCAGATCAATGGGAGGGATTTACCCAGCCCAGTCAGCGGCAAGGACAGGCTGTGACCACTGACCACCAACCTCTGCCCTCCATGGATCAAGTATGTTGGGGCAGGATGGTGGTGCTCTGACATGGTCTGTAGCTGTCCACTGGTCGTTCTAGACCTGGGGTTTCCTGGGTGGTTCAGGCCAACATCAGCCCTTACCTGTGTTTTGCCTGGGCTATACAGCAATCTGAAATAGTTACTAGTTGTGCTGGGCTTGGAGATTCCCAGGTAAAGCCAAGCTGTGAATCTAATCTGGCTGCTGTTAGTGCTGAGGTCAGCTCTTGCTTGTTTAATAGGATTTAAGAAGTTATGATGCTTTAGTCAAGACCAGCCATTCATATGAAAAAGCAGCTTGAGTTGGTTTGTAAGTTGGGTGGGGCCGAGTCTCTGGGGATATCCAAGGTGTGTCAAACAGTGTTAGCCAGTTTGATGAAGTCTCAGATATGGCACCAGCTTGCCAGCTCTGTGGGGGGAGGGCTTAGAAAAGACAATAGCCTCTGCTCACCTTGATGCCAGACATTTCAGTTCCTCCCTGTATGCCACTGGTGCTTTCAAGCAGCTACCCCGGTGCTGGAGCTCAGAGGGAGTGAGTCTGAGTAGGTTAAGTCTGTGTGTGGGTTCTTTAAGATGAACTGCTTGTGGCCCCAGAAGTTTCTTCTACTGACTCAATCCCCATAGTTTTTGCTGCCAGTAGTTGTGGGGACTAATTTTCCTGGCACTGGAACCCTGGGATGGGGGGCCTACTGTGGGGCTGGGACTCTTTGCTCCTGAGATATACTTCCTGAATTTTTATCTACCGCACATGGGTGAGAGACCAGCCCATTTCATGTCTGCACCCCTCCTACCTGTCTTGATGGAGGTGGTTTCTTTAACTCTGTAGTTGTCAGACTTCCATTCAGCTTGACTTCTGATGGTTCTGGCTGATGGTTCTATATTTTAGTTTAATTTTGATGTGGTTGTGCAAAGAGGTGAGCCATTTCTGCCTATGCCACCATCTTGACCAGATACTCTAAAATTCTTAAATTATTCAAATTATTTTTGTCTCTGGCCACTGGTTTTGACAGTCGCAAAATTAATTTTTTTGGGGGGGGGTGGCGGTCTTTAATTGAATTTAGCATCTCAGCTTATTTGAAAACCATACTTGTGATATAGCATGTCTTTAAAGTGGTCAAGATAGCGGATGCTCTCTAAAGCAAATTAAAAGCTAACAAACCTAGTCTGAGCATGTTTGACAGCAGCACTTAAAATGCGGAAGGAAAATGGACAAAGATTTTTTTACTTTGACAATGACGATATACTACATATATCTGTTTCCATTTGGCAAGAAAACCTGAGGCATATGCCTTTCAGCTAATAGTTTCTCATTAAACAAAGCCTCCTTCCTTTAGTACCTGCATTAAATCTTCTCTGCAGTACTTTGTCTACAGTTTATAGATGCAATCTTTCAATTTTAGAGTGTTTTTATGATCTTGTAGGTTAGTTAGGTCATAAAAATCATTCTTTGTTCTCCCTAACAAAAACAATACTTTTCTGGTATCTCTTTTCTCCCAGTTATCTCTACAGCACACTTTGGTTTCTAACCAACTAGGATATAATTAAACTGTGGAGAGAAGACTCTCACACCTGTGACTCAGTCTCACAGTCCTAGGAGGACAAATCTAATCAGTCAGACCTGGCAGCAGGAGTCTGAGCTTTGTTACTTGTGTCAGAGACACCAAGGGCTAGTTCCCTTTATTCGCTTACTCAGCATGTGAATGAGACATGATAGGAAGCTGGCAGATCAAAATTCTTTTTCCTCCCAAGCAGGTATCATATGGCTTTCATTGGGAAGGATGATCCCATTAATTTCACAAGAAATTTTGACAGAGTCACAGGAACCCTCTGTGGCTATTTTGTAAGAAAATAAGAATTATAATGCATTTGAGGGCCAGGATTAATTGACCACCAATACCCTGTGTTGGCATGTTTGACTGTGTTGTTCATCTCTAGAGGTCTGGAAACATTTCACAGTATTTGTTTTACTTTGATGACTTTTCTTAAAGTTTTGTTGTTGTTGTTCTATGTTCTATTATTTTTCCCCTGTTGCTCTCCACTGTCCTGCCTTCTCCCCACCCCCGACAATTGTCCATGTCCATGAGTCATTATACATGTGCCCTTTACTAGATACTTCCCCTTATTCCCTCCGTTCTGCCCTCCCTCCGCCCCTCTGGTCAGTATCTGTTTCTTGTCTCTATACCTCTGGTTCTATTTTGCTCTTTTGTTTGTTTTGTTCATTAGGTTCCTGTTATAGGTGAAATTATATGGTATTTGTCTCTTGCTGCCTGGCTTATTTCACTTAATATAATACTCTCTAGTTCCATCCATGCTGTCACGAAAGGTAGGAGTCCCTTCTTTCTTTCTGCTGTGTAGTATTCCATTGTGTAAATGTACCACAGTTTTTTGATCCACTCATTTACTGATGGGCACTAAGGTACATTGATGATCAGCTTTTCAGGTTTTTTCCTTAGTAATGTGTGAAACATGCTAGACATTTCTTTGTCCACTGAAACCTACATATTTTGGTAGAAAGAATTAATATAATCATTCTATATCTCACATCACATGTAAGGCATGTAGTAGACACCTCAAAAAATATTGATCTACCAAATTGGCTATATGACAGATTTATGACACTATTGGTTTTTAAATGATGAAGAGGTTTGCATTGTTACCACCACTCCACTATGTGAAGTATTTTGAAATGTGTCTGGACATTTCTGGCAATTCATTTGATTTTAATATATTCTTTAGTACACTTCTACCCTTCAAACAAGTGCAAAATTTTGAGTATTTTCAAAAGTATTATTAGGAGATCAAATGTTATTAAAGAAAAATCTAAATGATTAAGAATTTTAATTTCTTACCTGGATACATTTTATTATAATACAGACATAACTTTGGGGTGTATATCAATTCTAGGAGACAGCATTTTAGATCAATAGAGTTTTCCAATGTTTTACTCAAAGCCTACGATTAGCTATGTACATAGAAATACTAATTTTCTAAATAAAGCTTTAAAAAAAGTGCCCAGTTTCACCAATTGCAATTCACTCCCTTACAACTTAGCAGTTGATTTGGCATGAGTTGCATGTATATTTTTTGTGTGTGCAAACATTAATACTGTTTCTTTTTATTTTTACTTTATTTTATTTTTAACTTTAACTTGTGTGTGTATTAAAATAAAGAAATAAACAAGGTTTGTTTTTTGCTGAGTACAAATTCGTGCTTTACTGCCCTTTACATTTCATGAGTTAATACCAATCATAATTTTTTAATAGCTTGTAGTTTGTATTAACTTCATAGGAACATGGTGTCTGTGTGTTTCACAGTTGAGGAAACTGACACTTCAATTTTAATTTGTTTAGCCAAGGTCATTTAGCTGGTGAAGCTGAGAAGTGGACCAATGCCGTTTCCACTAGGCTCTGATGATAATACTCTTAAGTTTACCCAGAAGCATTACTATAAACTATAGGTTCTCAATTTCTTAGTTGTCAGGTGTTGGATTTTTACGTGTTTTGGGATTTCTTTAAGACAGTCCTCTGATTCTTGCTGAAAATGAGAGTCATGTGACTCTCCTGACCAGTGTGGGCATCTTGACTGTGCAACCAGGTCTTCTCTAGGTTGTTGTGTAGTGCAGGCAAGTCCTAATGAGGGCCATGGCCTCTCTTGAGAGGAGGTGATGCACTTATTTTAATAGTCTTTTACTCAACTATGGACAGTTTGTTTCAGAGGCTGCCTCCCTGAAAAATCTCCAAGAGATTGTTGTTGTTTTTTATACTCAGCAGCTTTGTGTTTTATACAAATAATTTGGGAACTGAAAAATATACAAAAGGTGAAAATTCAATAGAATTTTGAGGCGATAATTTTCCTTTCTCCCTCACAGAGAGTATACATATATATTTAATGAAGACATTGAGATTTGAGTTTGATCTCAATACTAAGGGTGAGGGAGTATCATTTCATTTCTGACAAGTCAGACTTCTGCCCTGGGCTGGCCATTAGTTTGAATTGCTGCCAGGCCTTTACCCTCTCCATCTTTGATGCAGAAACAGCATGGCATGTAGCAAAGATGTAACAGTGAGGAAAAAAGGCAAAAGGTTCCCTCATTTCCTGGCACTAGAATATTGTGGAATCTTGAGTTGTAAGAGAACATTGCAGTTTTCTGAGCAAATTTCCACTGTTTAATTTTTAATACAGACTGTCCCAATGAGCTAAGAATATGCTCTCTTTTCAGTTCAGCCCGGCATGACTAGAAGGAGACCAAGAGTCCTAGCAGAGTCTGTGTTCTTCTCCACATCTAGTTAATCTTTGGATTTTCTGCAGTGCACATTTTTAGGGATGTTAATATATTATAGTAGTAAATGTCATTTTTAAGCTCCTACTGTCCTAATTATTTTATAAACACAATCCCATTTAACTTACTTTTATGAGGTAGATGTTTTTATAGAAGGGTGCTAAGGTTCAGAGAAACTTAATATCATGTTTGTTACTTATCACATTTTATAAACTGTGGAGCTGCATTTCCAGCCCAGGTTGTCTTACTGAAAAGACCAAGCTGTGCCATATTATGCTGTTTGGATAAACTTAGTTTCCAGAAAACTAATGTTTTATTCCTCCCATAATTCTCTTACATTTTTTCCCAATTGAAGCAACATGTAACTGTTTGCTAGTCACACTACTAACAAACAGTGTCTTTTAGATATTTGCTAAAATATTTAAGTCCGAGTTGATTTTTTTTTTTTTTTTTTGCACGCATTTGCATGCGCGCACACACACAAACCTTTGAAAATCGAACTGGTTTCCCATTGCTCTAAGGTAAAGACAAAAATATTTAACATGGCTCTAAGAAGCTTGTTACCTGGTCCCTAGTTGCTCCCACAGACTCCTCTTACACATTCCTCATCACTCTCTGATTCCAGTGACACTGGTCTGATTTCAGCCTCTCAATCTGAAAGGATTCCTTCTGACACAGGACCTTTGTACATGCCATTCTCTCTGTCTTGAAGGCTCCTGTCCCCCTTAACATTTCTTTCCCTGGCTAACAGAGCCTCTTCCTTCTGACCTCACTTTATCATAGTTTCCTTGGAGAGATTTTTCTAAACTTCCTAACAATGTAGAATCTCCTTGTCATACATACTTCTTCTCAGTCGTAAGTTTACATGTATGCATATGATTCTTTGCTTAATGTACAGTCTCTCACTAGATTATAAACTGCAAGAGAATAGGGACTAGATCTGTTTTAGCTCAAAATTTTATCCTTGGCACTCAGAATAGTGCATAGTAAGATGCTTCCATATATTTTTTTATTCATATTAATTGAACATATAACTGAATGAATAAAATCAATCCAGAAACTATTAATGACCATGTTTTTAAAATTCAATTATTGATATTTGTGGCCTTGACTTTCAACAGGTGAGTTGATATTTTTTATGAGAAGCTTCATTTTTGCATTCTCTTCTAGAGTTTAAGCTAATTTAATAACCTTCAATTTAAATCTAGAAGTCTAATGAAACCCAAACCTGTACATCCTACCGTTTTTAATTTTACATCCTAATTGAGTCTTTTTATCAGTGCTGAGATGTTTTATACTAGAATGCAGGATGGCTTTCACTTAGAGAATCAGTCTCCTTAACTCTCCTTATATCTACCCTGAGATACCAGTATTACTATTTGTGGACTGAGGAGGGAGAAGAAATTTTCCAGCATGTTTCAGAAACATTTTTAAACCTTGTTTTCTAAAATTTTGAATGGACTTGGATTTTGCAATTTGACCATGTTTAAACTACATTATTGCATTTGTATCCAACCACATCACTCTAGTCATATTCCCTGAGGACATCAGGCTGCCCTGTTCCCAGGACTTGTTTGGTCCATCTGTCTTTCTATGACTGAAATGCTCTTACCTCTAGTTCATTCTTAAGAATATGTATTCCTTCTTAACATTTCTGCAGAGGCATTACTTCCCTGATCACCCTTCAACTTTCTTTATTCCACCTCTGTTTTCTGTATCTACATTTGCTTGTAAGTGTGTGTATTTCTGAGTATATGCATTCATGAATGGATATAACAAATAATTACTTTGACACAATTTGGTATAAGCAAAACCATTCCTTTTTCCTTTCTGAATCCAAGAACCAAGCACAGCGTATAATACAGAGTAGTCACTAGTCACTAGACAGGTTTACCAACTAACACTAAATAGTCTAAACTTCACAATTATATTATGAAATTGACTTAATAGATTCTGGTGGGTTTCACTAAAGATGTACTTTTCAAGGAAGCAGATTATGGAATATTCATATTTTATCAAGAGAGCTGGAATATCAAAGAAATTATGCAATCATCTTTATTAAGGCAAAATCTAATTTTTGTTGCCTACTTCTTTTTTTAAAAGTATATTTTATTGATCATTGTTACAGTAGTCCCAATTTCTTTTCCTGTTACTCCCCTTTTCTCAGTATCCCCCTTCCCTCTAGCAATCCCACACCCCCCTTAGTTCATTTCCATAGGTTGTGTATATAAGTTCTTTGGCTTCACCCTTTCCTATCTTATTCTTAACTTTCCCCTGTCTATTTTGTACCAAAAAATTATGCTGCTTAATCCCTGCACCATTTCCCCATTTCACCCCCTTCGCCCTCCCTGCTGATAACCCTGCAAATGATCCCCATACCTATATTTCTGTTCCTGTTCTAGTTGTTTGCTTAGTTTGCTTTTGTTTTTATTTTTTAGGTTCAATTGTTGATAGTTGTGAGTTTGTTGCCATTTTAATGTTCATATTGTTGATCTTCTTTTTCTTAAATAAGTCCTTTTAACATTTCACATAATAATGACTTGGTGATGGCTTTGCTGGATACAGTAGTCTTGGTTGTAGGTCCTTGCTTTTCATCACCTTGAATACTTCTTGCCTGCAAACTTTCTTTTGAGAAATCAGCTGAGAGTCTTATAGGCACCTCTTTATAGATAACTCTGTTTTTCTCTTGCTGCTTTTAAAATTTTCTCTTTATCTTTCACCTTTGGCATTTTAATTATGATGTGTCTTGGTATGGACCTCTTCGGGTCTAGCTTTTTTTGGACTCTTTGTGCTTCCTGGACTTGTATGTCTATTTCCTTCACCAAAATTGGGAAGTTTTCTTCATTATTTTTTCACATAAGCTTTCAATTTCTTGCTCTTTCCCTTTTCCTTCTGGCACCCCTATGATTCAGATGTTGGCACGTTTAAAGTTGTCCCAGACGTTCCTAAGCCTCTCCTCATTTTTTTCAATACTTGTTTCCTCATTCTATACTGGTTGACTATTTTTTTTTCTGCCTTATATTCCAAATCATTGATTTGAACCCTGGTTTCCTTCTCTTCACCATTGGTTTTGTGTGGGTTTTTCTTTGTGTCATTTAGCATAGCCTTCACTTCTTCCCTTATGCGTGCCATACTTAAGCATACCTGTTGAACCTCTGAGCATAGTTATCACCAGTGTTTTGAATTCTGCATCTGTTAAGTTGGGTATCTTCTCTGTTAGGTTAGCTATCTCCTCATCGCTTAGTTTTCCCACTGGAACCTCGATTTGTTCACACTTTTGGGCCATACTTCTCTGTCTTCTCATCTTGACAGACTCCTGTGTTTGCTTGCCTCTGTGTCTTAGGTAGAACTGTCACACCTGTTATGTTGCAAGGGGTGGAGCCTTAGGTATCTGTCAGTACAGCGTGACCTGTTTCACCACGTTGTGGTGCTGTGTGTGGGAGAGGTCCGAGAGAGAACAATGCTGCTTGCTCAGCACACTCCCCTTTTCCAGACACTTCTCACACTTTTGTACGGGATTGATGCCTCCCTAGCTGTTGCCCTGGCCGTCATTCCCAGAGTGGGTAGATCTGTGGATGTTCTAGGACTGTGGGGGTCCTTTAAACAAGTGGACTCTGCTGAGACTAACAGTTTCTCCCTCTACCCCAACCCCCACTGGTTTGCTCAGTAAGAAGCAATGAGGTTTTATTGTCCTCAGCCCTGGACCGTGAGCTGTGCAGTCTGGTCTGGTGCTGGGAGTGCTCCCCAGATGTCCCTCTTAACTTTTTAAAACATTTGACTGCACTTTCTGCCAGTCTGCCACTGCCACTGCTGCAGCCACCACCACACTGCATCATTTTCACCCTGGCTCCACCCCTCCTACTTGTCTGAATGAGTATTTCTTCTTTATATCTTTCTTTGTTGCATTTCCATGCAGCTCGATTTTCTGGAACTTCTATTTGTCTCTAGTTTTGAGGTAGTTGTATTCCTTCTTAGCTGTGGAGGGAGATGCCATCTTGGCTGGAAGTCTATTGCCTACTTCTTAATAACAAAATTTTATAGTTTGTTATTTTAGGAAGTTAAAAAGAAAAATATAGCTAAGATATGGTGTAAATGATTAAACCATTTCAATGGAATTGCCGTGTCTCTTGACATAGGCAGGATTTTTATCTAGTCAGTTAACAAAATGTTTTAACTAGCAAGAGATATTATTTTCTTCTGTGTATGTTCCTTTGTATACTAATAAGGTGAAAAATGTTGACTAGGGTATGCACAGAAAATATATTGATTCCTTTGAACTATAGCTTTGATGTTCTCAGGGAGATATAGTAAAGACCTAGGGCTGTATGGCTCTAAACAGAAGTGAGCAAACTAGGGCCTATAAGTGTAATTCAACCCATCACCTACTTTTGTACAAACTGTGAGTTAAGAATAATTTAAAATTGTTTAAATTGTTGAAAAGTGACAATATTTTATGGCATGTGGAACTTATATAAAATGCAAGTTTTAGCATGTATAAATTAAGTTAGGTTAGCATACAACCATGGCCATTCATTTATAATTGTCTGTGGTGGCTGTTGTGCTATAGTGGTAGGGCTAGGTAATTTTGACAAAGATAATATGGCCCACAGCTGTAAGATACTTACTGTCCGACCCTTTGCAGAATTTTTGTCAATCTGTCCTCTAAAAGACATGCTTCCCTTCTGCCAATTTATGTTGTAAAAAATACATAATCAATCAGCATTTTCAAGCTACACTGACCAGTCTATGTTCAGGATCTTACATCGTTACAAAAGAAATCAATGTGATTCAGTTCTGGAATTTTTTAGTAAGTCTAACTTGTATCATAAAAATAATGTTTAAATGTAATCTCCATTCTTGTGTGTCCTGCACATTTTAATATATAATAATGAATGAAAAATAATCCTATAAGTCCCATTATTATGCCACAGAGATAAGAGGAATTTTTAAACCAAGTTATTTTCATTTCTAGTAATTCACTATTTATTCCCAGTTGTCATTCTTCAATGCACTCATTAAAATAATTTTTTTATAACTCCAGGAAAAAGGTAATATAGATTGGAACACAAAATTTAATATTTGGCTTTGACTTTAAAAACTGTCTTCTCAGATATAAGCGTCTATGCAGTCTGTTGCTTTTGGTTTACAAAAATGAGGTCTTGCTGAGAAAAGTTTTATAAACCAATCTCATACATATCTGAACTTTAACAAGATAAAAATAAAGAGTCAAGACTTATTTATTTGGCTTTTTGCTATCAGTTACTACAATCATAATTTCTATTAGAAAAGAAAGGATAAAAAGCATTTTTGTTGTTAAAAGGCAGAAGGAGTAACACAAAAGAATGGCAGGAGGAATGAAAGCAAGGCAGGAATTTATAGCTTACGGCAATATTTCTGTTGTATTCCTTACCTCCTTCTCTAGACTTTAACCTATGGTTAAGTGGTAGAAATATTTGGTTAAGTGTAGGAAAATGAAAGAGCTAGTCTTCCTCTCCAATCCTCGAGCAAAGCTTCGAGTGCCCGTGGTCTCATGACACCATGTCCAACATGGCAGAACCCAGCACATGTTGTACCCATAGACAGAAAACTGGTGACCTGGCCTGGGGAAAGTTTTCTGCCCTATTACATAGCACAGCAGGGACCAATAGAAATTCTAGCCATTTCTGATAAAATAAGATAAGTGGCTCAACATAACACTGTAAAACTCTGAGAATTAAACTGCAATTGGACCCACAGCAAACAAAGTATATCAAGATCCATGTGATAAACCTAAAGAGAGTGACTTTCTGCTAAAATCACATATTTTAATAAAATCTAGGGCCTCTGGTATAATAAACAATATGTCCAGGGTACCTTAAATATCACTTGTCATACTAAGAACCAAGGAAACAAAAACATGAATGAGAAAAAATACTGACACCAACACTGAGATGAATCCGATCTTAGAATTATCTGACAAGAATTATAAAGCAGCCATTATAAAAGTGCTTTGAAAATTAATTATAAATCTCTTGAAATAAACGAAAAAAAATCTCATAAAAATGGAAGTTATAAAAATATTATAATTGGAAATTATGGAACTGAATAACAAAATAACAAACTAAAAAATGCTGGATGAGCTCAGTAGTAGAGTAGTTTTTGTTTTTGTTTTGAACCGCATAACTTTATTGAAAGAAATTTTAAAATTGGAAGAAAAAAACTAAGTGAATATTTTGCAAGAACATTATTGAAATATATATGCCTGGCATACTGACCCAGGGAAGTGACTCATGGCTATGGGGAAGGCAGCCCAAGCTCAGTTCCTATGACTCTCACAAAGGGGGAGCATGTAAGAGAGGTGTTCTGCCATGCCAGCTTCTGGAGCCCCTATTTTGCACAGGTTTGTGACATGGCCACTCAACTTTTTGATGAACTTGACCTTTTTGAACAGGTAGTGACACTCCAGGAAGTCACACGAGTAGGCATTGCTCTTGTTGGTGGATAGCTGGTGCAGATCTCAGGGATTTGTGGGGCAATAAAAAAAAGAATCAAGAATTATATCATCAGAGTCACAGAAAGAGAGGGGAAAGAGAGTGAGATTGAGAGTATTTAAATAAATACAGCTGAAAACTTCCCCAGTAAAGAAAGATCCAACAATTATATTATCAGAGTCACAGAAAGAGAGGATAAAGAGAGTGAGATTGAAGGGATATTTAAATAAATATGGCTGAAAACCCCACAAATATGGTGAAGCACACAAATCTACACATCAAAGAAGCTGAGTGAACCCCAAACAGGATAATCCCAAAGAAATGAAAGTCAAGGCACATCATCATTAAATTTTAAGAACTAAATATAAGAGAAAAATCTTGAAAGCACCAAAATTAAACAGTACATTACTTACAGGGGAACAGTAATTCAAATAACAATGTATTTTTAATGTGAAACAATGGCGCTCAGAGGGAAATGGCACAATATTTGTCAGATGCTGAAAGAAATGTCAACAGATTTTTCATCTCATAAAACTATCCTTTAAGAATGAAAGAAAATGCAGACATTTCAAATTCTATAAAGTTAAAACAATTTGTCTCTAGCAAACCTACCCATAAAGATTAGCTGGAAGAAGTTTTTCAAAAAGAAATGAAATAATAAAAGAAGAAATCTTGAAGAATCAGGGAAGAAGAAAAAATAGAGCAGAATTATGATAACATACTATAGACTGTCTTTTTTTACAGATGAGTTCAATAAATCTTTTGATGTTTGAAGCAATTACTATGACACCAGTCAACACCAGGACAATAATATTTAAAAGTGTGAAATGAAAGGAGAGTTAAGTGCAATTGTTATTTTTACACTTAAAATGCTGATACCAGTAGACAGTTTTGTCACAAAAGTATATTGTAATAGCCAAACTGCCACTACAAAAAAACTATACAAAACACTAAGACTAAATCAAGATGTAAAACTAGTTTTTTGAGTACAGGTCTTTTACTTCCTTGGTTAAGTTTATTCCAAAATAAACTTAAATTCCTAAAATAAAGGTACTTTATTTTTCTTGTTGCTATAGTAAATGGGATTTTTCCCCAGTTTCGGTGTCTGATATTTCATTGTTGGTGTATAAACATGCCTTCAATTTCTGAATATTGATTTTGTATCCTGCTATTTTGTTATATTCACTTATTAGTTCAAGTAGTTTCTTGATGGAGTTTAAAGTGTTTTCTGTGTACACTAACACATCATCTGCAAATGATGACAGTTTTACTTTCTCTTTTTCAATTTGATGCCTCTTATTTCCTTTTCTTGTCTGATTTCTATGGCTAGAACTTCCAATACTATGTTGAATAAAAGTGGTAAAAGTAGGCACCCTTATCTTGTTCCTGATCTTTATGATCATAAATTTGACAACGTAAAGAAATAGATTGATTCCTTAAAAACTCAACCAAAACCAAACAGGCAATCTGAATAGTGTTACAACATCAAATAAATTAAATTTATATTTAATAGCTTCCTAAGAATAAATGTTTAGTTCCGATTGCTTCACTGGAGAATTCTACAAAATATTTAAAGAAAAATAGCACCAATATGCACCATACTTTTCAGAAAATAGAAGAGGGAACACTTCTCAACTCTGCACGAGGCCAAGATTACTTTGATAACAAAACTAAAGACAGTAAAGGTAAACAAACAAACACTATAGATAAATATCTTTCAAAATCTTGGATGCAAAGTTTCTCACTAAATCTTATTGAACTGAATAGAACATTATAGAACAATTATAAACTATAACCAATTGGGATTTATAATAGTTATGAGAGGTTGGTTCATTTCAAAACCAATCAAACTTTTCTACTATATCAACAAGTTGAAAAAAAGCCATGTATCAATAAAGAAAAAGCATTTAATAAAAATCCAACACTCCTTCATAATAAATTAAAAGATAAGCCTTTAGCAAGTTGGGAGGAGAGATGATTACCTCTACAAACAAAAGAAAACAAACACTGCCACCAATAGCCCTAACCTCTACAACAAACACTGTGGTTGATGGTGAAAGACTGAATGGTTCCCCTTAACATCGAAAGCGAGGAAAGGATATCTACAGTGACCATTTTTATTCAACATAGTTCTGGAATTTCTGGCCATTGCAAAAGAGACAAAAAATTTAAACACACACACACACACACACACACACACAGTTTGAAAAAGAAGGAATAAAATTATCTCCATTTGCAGATGACACAATTTTTTATGTAAAAAAATTCCAAGAACTCTATAAAATCTCCTTGAAATAATGAGTTTGATAAGATCACAGGTCACAAGATTAATACAAAAAAAAAATTAATCAGTTATCTGTATACTAACTATAAAAATGTAGAAACCAAAATTAAAAACACAATACTATTTACAGTTATTCCTAAGAAAATGCAAATGCTTAGATATACACTTAACAAAACACAGGATTTGTTTGATGAAATAATAAGATTCTGATAAAAGAAATCAAGTAAGACCTAAATAAAGGGAGACATGCTGTGTTTAATAGATTGGACTACTCAACATAGTAAAGCTGTTAATTCTCACTAAAATAATCTATAGGTTTAACTAATTTCTATCAAAACCCCACCAAACTTTTTCTTAAAGATATAGACAAGTTTGTTCTAAAATGTATACAAAAATGGTAGTTAAGAAAACAATCTTGACAAAGAGTAAAGTGGATGCAGTAACTGCATTGATATTGAGGCTTCATATATGAGGTCTGTCCATGAAAAGACCAGCTATTGTTAATATAATGAGAACAGTTTGAGTGACATCAATGTAACCTTGAAATTGACCACTGAAATATACTTAATTGCTTTTGATAAATGTGCGACAATTAAGTTCAAGAAGGATGACCTTTTCAACAATGGTACTGGAGCAATTAGACATCCATAGGCCAAAAAGCCAAATCTCATACCTTATATAAAATTAACTCACAATTAATTATAGATCTAAATGTAAATAGCAAGTCTATAAAACTTTAGGAAGAAAAAGAAGAAAATCTTCAGGATCTCAGACTCAGTAAATAGTTTTTAGACATAACCATAAAACCCCAATCCATAAAAAGACATATCAGTAAATTGGACCTCAACAAAATGAAAAACCTTGCCATGTGAAAGCCCATGTGAAGAGAATGAATGGCAAGCTGCACATCATGGGAGAACCACATCTCTGACAAAGGATTAGTGTCTAGAACAGAGAGAACTCTCATAACTCAACAGTAAAAAGCAAACAACTTAAGTGTAAATAAACAAAAGACAGGAGTAGCAATTTAACTGAAGAAGATGTGTAGTGAGCACATAAGCATATTAAAAGTGTTTATTATCATTAGTCATTAGGCTAATTAGTACAACAATGAACTATGTCTATGCACCCATGAAATAGCTAAAATGCAAAATAGCTACAAATCCAAGTGCTAGTGAGAATACAGACAAACTGGATTACACATGCATTGCTAGTGGAAATGTAAAATAGCATATTTACTTTGAAACACAATTTCTTACAAAATTAAATGTGGGCGTACTTACAGACCCAGAAATTATACTTTTTGGCATTAATCCCAGTAAAATGAAAACTTTATGTTTACCCAAAAATTGTATATAGATGTTTATAACAGCTTTATTTGTAATAATTACAAACTGCAAACAGCTCAGGTGTCCTTTAACAAGTGAATGGTTAAACAAATATGGCACATACATACAATAAAATACTACTCAGCAATAAAATTAATAAACCATTGGCACATGCAACAACTTGAACTATCCATGGAATGATGCTGAACAACAACAGCAAAAAAAAAAAAACCCAAAACACCCTCCCCCAATAAAAGAAAACACACACACACACACACATACACACACAAATAAAATTTGTGATTTAATCTATGTAACATTTCTTAAGTAATAATTCTGTCAGGTGGAAGACAGGTTAGTGAATGCCTAATGTTAGGGATAAAGAGGTAGGGGTGGGAGGGAAAAGAGTGTGGTATAAAACAAAAATTCAGGGGTCCTTGTGGTTTATGAACCATTCAGTACCTTGACTATTGTGGTGCACACATGACCTACACAGGTGATAAAATTGTATAGAACTTATGCACACAATAAGAATCTAAGTAACTATGGGAATCTGAATAGGTTGGTGGATTGTATCTATATCAATGTTCTGGTTATCATACTTATACTACCGATTTGCAAAATGTTATCACTGGGAAAAACTGGGAAATGTGTGTAAATGATCTCTTTGAATTATTTCTAACAAGTGTATATGAATCTAAATATTTCTCTAAAGTTTCAATTAACAGTATTATGAGTCATTAACAGCCATTGCTGATAAACTGTTACCTCAAAGTGGTAAAAAAAAAAATAGTTTGTGGTGTAGAACCCTTTCCCAATCCCCCAAGACTGTAGACTTTGTCATTCTCCTCCATTGTCAGTAGTAAGTGCCAGCATAACTACCCAAAGTGCAGACAGGAGCAATTTATGCCTTAGCAAGTACTGAGCAAGGTAAGGTGTTCAGTAAATAGGTTCAGATCAATCTGGAGAGACACCTAATTAAACCAGGAAGAACCAGATATGCTTCTTCATCAGAACTTGGCCAAAGATATTCTCCCCAGCATTTCCTAAACTTGGATCTTTGCCAGAATAAAAGGGACCTTGAGAGAAAAGTGGAATTCAGTTTCATAATGTAAAGTATATACTTGCATACCTGACTTCTAGTTTGCAAGTTTCAACCTTACCAAAACAATTTCTTTGTATTGACTGTATTTGGATATGGAGTTCAACGAGTGATGAGGAAGCTGCTAAACCTTAATAGGTCAGTTTTCCCTAAGTAGATGCTTCAGAACAACCTAGGCAAACTGTTTCCTCCCTTTAGATGACCATGTCCTTGAAGACAGGAGACAAATGGTTGGAGAAAATGAAACAAATGGTTAAAGTCCTGAAATTTTCTTCCCGCAAATTATTTAAGCTCAACCGAGGTAAAATGTGGCCTCTTAGTCATAAATTAGACTGTCAGTCCTTGCACTGCAAGTAACTGGTGTGGAACCACCCGCAGCAGAACTGTGGCTGGAGAGGCAAAGATGAATTTTGAGTTGTTCTGGGACATCTAACCTAAATGCAAGGGAACACTTTCTAAATCTGTATAACGTAAGTTTTAACTGAGAGTTCTTTCTCACTGTCTCAAGGGATCCAGAAGCCTTTGTTGACTTCTGCTAAATAATGTAGTAAGGATTTTACTCTTTTTCAGTATTTTTATTATAAGCCTGAATTTTCAGCTAGTAGAAATAGTGTCTAGTCTAACATTTCCTAAACTTTTCTCTTTTGTTATTTCCCCTTTTGACTCGTATATTAAGCTATTTCTTTCTTCATATATAATGTTTAGGGCCACACATTACTGAATATGTGATAAAAGTATTTAATAGTCATTGTCCAATGTCCATTATATTTTTAAAAGTCACTAGGCCTAGTTCTTGGAGCTCCATTACCACATTTTTTGAGTCCTTGAATCCTGGAAATCTCAATAAATGCTTTCTTTCCTAACAATGCCTGAGTCACTCTCATTAGCACAGCTAAAGTAACATGAGAGTGAGAGCCACATTCTATAGTTGTAGGACTTCCCCATAGAAGACACAGTTTATGAACAGATATTCACTTATGTATGGCTTGAGCTTCTCAGAAAGCTTGCCTACTGGTCATCTCTACTTTAACCAGAGTATGACAGGGGCCCATATAGGATCAATTTATGTTAACATAGTGTTTTTTAACCAGCTGGCTTGCCAGAGTTGTCAACAGAGGTGTTCTTGGAGCTTTACAATGGCTCATGACTCATATATCCACATTTATTATTGTTGTTATAGGCCTTTAGACAGATGTACATTAATAAATACCTACTGTTGCAACATATGAGAAATGATATCTTTATGGGGATGGCTAGAATAGGGAAATTTAAGTTAATTCTGAAATTTTAGTCATATATAAAGCATTATAATAAGTGTAACAGAGGATTCAAAGATGAGGCAGGTCCAATATAGCATCTTTAAGGCATATATTTTAGTGTTCATATTTTCATATTTATTTTGTCTTTTGACCCTCAAATTGACTCTATGGTATTTTCAGTGAAATGTTGATGCTCCAGTTTATAGATGAGGAAATTAAACCCAGAGGTCAGTGACCTGCCTAAAATTATAAAACTATCAAGAGAACAACACTTAGTTATGAAGCAATGTTCTTCTGATAACTACCCAGTCCATTGCTCTTTCTCCAAGCCCATTTCTCTGCTAACATTCCAACCTTGTCTGCAATTTCAAATTAAGGGTATTATAGCTTTTTGTTTTGTTTTAGTATATTGTATTTTATCAAGTGATACAGCTAGATGTACACAGTATTTGAAAGTTCTGATATCAAAAATGTTCATATTAAGTAAAGCATTCCAGTTGCTAGAAAAATCTTTATCTAATGTGTTATGCTTGTTCTATCTCTAAAGGATTTAGTAGGTTTGATTCCTGGTGCTATCAGTGTTTCTCATAATTAATTGAATACTGGTAGCCTGCTAGAATACTAAGCATGTGATTCAACAAAAAGGATAAAATATTTTTAGTAGGGGAGGATGTTCTTGATCTCCGTTTTCTATTATCTCCTTTTTCCCTCTCATCAACTTTCAGATGCATTTCCATGACAAAAAAAAAAAAAAAATCATACTCACCAATCAAATTAAACTGCACTAAGATATTTTAATTAACTCGCACTGTTAAGCAATTATCATTAATTGAGTCAGTGTGGTGTTTTGAAGGAATGGATAAAGTTAAGAAATGTAAATATGCAGATAATTAAAAATAGGCTGGAGATCCAGAGATTTCCTTTTGTATTTGATAGACTCCTTTTGTATATAATAGAATTTCTTAAAAAATTCAAATGGCTTGTTATCTGAGAAGTTGGTTTCCTCACATGTAGAGACCAGTTTAGATGCCAAACCATGCCTTATCCTGAAAAAAGTCCAAGACTTGAGCAGAAAGAAAGAATGAATAGAACTGTTACAGAAACAGGAGAGTCCAAAAATCCCTGGAGTTTGTGGCTGGGGGATGGGGAGAAGGAAGCAGCTTTCAGAATGCCTCCAAACGCCTGAGGCTGGTGGCTGGTGTCTTTCATTATGTAAATTGCTTTAATGCATCCAAAGCCTCAGGTGGATGGGAGGGGTCTTGAACCAGGTGATGGTATGGAAAGCACACAGAGCCTACATGGGGTTCTGTGAATGGTCAGAACTACTGGCAACACCCACTGCGTCAGAGGACACAGGGATATATAGGCAGCTGCGAACACTTTAGGGGGGGCACGCTCTGGGGCACGCTGGGGGGCACACTCTGGGACTGCCTCCCTCGCTGGTGAGTGTTTGCAGAGGTGCTCTGGAGAAGGAGAGGAGATCCACGTGGTTTACAGAAAGAAGACAGTTCGCAAGGAGGCTGAGAATCCAGGCGGTCCTGCATTGAGAGCTGGAGGGCGCCACAGCACAGAAAGGACCTCCCCAATCAGATTGAGTGATTGGCAGCTGCTGGTAAAGCTGAACTGTGCCTAGGAAGTAGGGAAACGGTGTTTCTGACCCCCTAAAACTGGTTAGGTTTGGTAGAGGGGAGGCAAGGATATGTGTAACTGTTAAACAGTTTTTCTTTTCACTCTAATATAATGTTCAGAGTTGTAATTTCAGCGGCAGGCAATCGGACCCCCTAACTAAAGAGCCCGTGGGTTTGTTTTCAATTAGAGCAGCCCAGGGGCTCTGTAACAGAACTAGTTGAATTGCAGAACAAAAGGTACAGTGACCAGAAGGGCGTTTTGATTGATGGCTTTAAGTAGTGGGAGCTGGAAAGTTGCTTTTCTGAAGTAGAAAAGTTGCAAGGAGAATGTGGATAGAACAGAAAATAAAGAGAAAAGGCATAAAGAGTAGAGTAGTTAATAGGACAGAATAGGAAGATTAAAAGAGAAAGTAAAACAAACAGACCAGTTTCTCTTGATATTGTTAAGTATGTGAAAGGACTAGGCTGTTGATGATACATGATTTTATGTATTTAAATGAAGAGTAAAGGGATGAAACCAAATTGTCAGCAAAGATTAAGACATTTTGTTCTCAGGTTAAACCTCTTCTAATAGAGCAAAGAGTATGTCCACCAGGCACAGCAGATAGCAAATTATGCTGCTCCCCAGGGTGCAGGGAAAGTGGCATTTATTGCAAATGCTTTGCAATGGAGAACAGGCAGCTTTTGGTGGAAAAACCTGAAATCTTGGATGGCTTACAAACAAGGTGTTTTATAAAGAAAAAAATAATAAGTCATGATGAGTAAGGGGTTTGGGGTCATGGGTGAAAATGATTGGTTAAGAATGACCAGTAAATCATGATTTCATTGCTGAGGTCAGCTTCAACGTCCCTCAGTCTGGATTCACGGATATGTGGCCAAGGGGTCCTTCTGTTATACGGCTCAGGAGATGAAAAGACAACTTACTGGCATGATGTTATCTTCAGCTAAACAAAACCCATACATTGAGACCATCAGTCAGGGTCTGGCTATCCTTTCTTGCTGCCTCAGGGAGTTGATAAATGAAAGGGGAAGGACTGAGTCTTACTGGGCAAGCTGTGAAGAAACTGAATGGACTGCCAGGGCTACATGTTAAATGAAAATCATATATTAAATCAGGGTCCTTGAGTTCAATTGGTATTATTTAATTTTTTACATGGGTAACAATAGACTTGGGTGTGTTTTTACCTTTCTCTGTTGTTTTTATTTATGCAGGGAGGGAAAGTTTCTTAAACTAATGGAGATTCAATAACACTTCTCAGTAATCTAACCACATGTTACTGATTAAATGAAACTTATTTTAGTTCTTTTGAGATAATGCTAATTCCTTCTGATGCTATTTCCAAAGTACTTTGTACATATGTTAGTTGTAAATGGATAATGTTATTTTCTAAAAATCAGGATAAATTTGCAATTCAAAATAACTGCTAAAATTCTTTTATTTTATTGAAACTAAACAAGAAAATATTTTTAGGTTGTGATAAATGTGTTTAAACTATTATCTAGAGATAACTTGCTTAAAGACTTAAAGCTCATAATTACTAATAAGGGAAGCTAACAAAATGTCTTCCTTTCTCCTCAACAGGGGAATAAAATAAACTGTAATTTTTTCTTCAGTGATCCTGGGCACCTTATGCTAGTTAACATTTACATATGAATCACAGACCTGATATAGCCAAATTCACAGGTAGTTGAACTTTATATTATTTAATTTATAGTTAAATCAAAACTCAGTGATTGCTCTCTGCTCCATAGCAGATTCAGAATCCGTGTTCAGACATGGCAGCTCATTATACTACTCATTACATTCCAAGTACTTTTCATATTTCATTGCACAATACCCAGCTTCCACTAGCTGATAAAATACTCTGCTCTTCTACAGTTGTTTTAACTTTGATACTTATTTTTGTGTTTCTCCCTTTTTCCTCTCATTAATAGCTGTTTCTTACTTTATTAAACCTCTCAGCTGTTTTCAAGTCATCACAGTGCTGTACTAGATCTTTTAGCATAAACTTATGGTATCTTTTGTTGGATTTTGGGTTTTATTCTTATTTCGTGAAAGCTTTTTCTTCAAGTTAGCATCAGCTTTGTAAAAATACATCCAATATGTGTTAAATTTTGCCAAGTGAATATTTTTATAAGCTCTTATCTATACAGAATTGTGATGGATTTAGAAACACTTTTAGATAATTTGGTCATTAAGAAAGACTTGTAGAAATCCTCAGCTTCTTGATCTTCTGTATTTTATTTGACAGGAGAAGTTCTCAATAATGTTGCATTGTATTGCATTACACATTAAAAACACTAAATCACATTGTAATTTTATTTTTTATGTCCAGTTCATTATTAAATAGGTAATACTTTCATGAATATCTTAGCCATTGTAAAGACAAATCTTCAAATTAAAAATTTTTTTTTGATTGGCCCACTGATTTCCCCTAGAAAGTGAATAATTATTTACTCTTACTGTTTTAAAACTACCTCCTTACCTCCTTTCTCACTTAGTACTTTTCATGATGAATCTAATTTTATGCTTCAATAATTTTCACCTTTTAAAATATTATTTTATTACTTTTCCCATTAAAAAAAAACATAAATTTTCTAGATTTTTTGATGGCAAGAGAGAATCCAGTTCTATTTACCTAAAAATTTAATTAAAATTATAATAAATAATAAAAGTATCAAAGAACAGCTTCTTTCTAGGTAATTTTTTCTCTCAGCATTATTTTTTACCATGGTCAACAACTTATTTTTTCCTTAATGTACAGCAGTGTAAACCACCTGTTATTTGAGGAAAGTGTTCCCTATAGAACTGTTACAGAACCCCTGGGCTGCTCCAATTGAAACCTAGCACCCACAGGCTGTTTAGTTAGGGGCTCGATTGCCCACCACCAGAATTATAACTCTCAATACCAGAGTTTAGTGAAAAGAAAAAGAATTGTTTATTTAACAGTTATATAGATTTAGATTATTCGCATATTTCTGCCATTAAGTCTTATGTTACTTAAAACACCCACAAACACATATTTCTGCGTCCCCCTACCAAACCAGGCTGGTTTTAGAAAAGTTAGAGATACCGTTTCCCTGCTTCCTAGACACAGTTCAGCTTTACCTGTAGCTGCCAATCATTCGATTCTGATTGGGGAGGCCTTGTCTGTATTATGGTGTCCACCAGCTTTTAATCCAGAGCCGCGTGAATGCAATCCCAGCCTTTCCAACACCACAAAGGTATTCCCCCTTCTCCAAGCCACAAGGTGTGTCACAAAGCTGCATGGTGTGTATCTCCTCTCAAAGCCCCATGGTGTCCCTCTGCCCACCTTGCAAACTGCGTGAAGAACCTTCCTTTTCAAAACCACTTGGTCAGTCCCGTTAAAATGTCTGCCACCTATTTTTAAATCCCTGGCTGCATCCTGTGACGCAGTTGGCGGGGTCCCCAGTTCTGACCATTCACAAAACCTCATGCAGGTTCTGTGTGCTTTTTCCATACCATCTCATGGTCCAAAACCCCTCTCATCTTCCCAGGCCTTGGATACATTAAAGCCATTTGTATAACAAAAGCACTAGCTCCTAGCCTCAGGCATGTGAAGGCATCCTGAAAGCTGCTTCCTTCTCCCCATCCCCCAGCCACAAGCTCCGGTTTTTTGGACACTCCCCTTCTGTAACAGAACTGTTTTGATTTTTTTAGTATGTTTGTATTTGCACACTATTGCTCTTTCTTCTCTAGTGTTTGTCTGTGACAGCTCAGAAAAAGTCTTCACCATAGATCTTTGACTATCTAGCTATCAAACCGTTTTTAATTCAAAATTATTTTTTAAACTCAAAGGTACTATTTCAAAGTCTGGAATATTTTTTCTATCATGTCAACATCCATGACATGTGCAACAACAGCTAGTTTCCTCTATGTCTTTGGTAAATTAGACACCTCTTCCTTGATTTTCTTAAACTTACAAATAAATTTCTCTCCTCTCCTTAACAAAAACCTCTGTATAAAACTAAAATGTTGCAGTGATAATATTCAACTGTTCTCTTTAAGGAGGCACACAACTCAGTACATCAGATTATTCTCTTGGGATAAAAGGCAGCACTGAAAACTCTGATTCATGAAGTGAATTATAAACCTGTGCTAAACTTATATTTTACTCTTGTGTAAAGGTAATTAGAAGAGCAAATCATATCCTTATGAATTCCATTTTTTCATTAATTTTACTTTATCACTTAGTATTACATCCCAATTTAAAGATTTTATTTATTTATTTAATTTTAGAGAGCAGGAAAGGGAGAGAGAAAGAAGGGGAAAGAAACATCAATGTGTGGTTGCCTCTCACGCACACCCAACTGGGGACCTGGCCTGCAACCCAGGCATGTGCACTGACTGGGAAT
This sequence comes from Furipterus horrens, assembly GCF_987537825.1. Lineage (NCBI taxonomy): Eukaryota > Metazoa > Chordata > Mammalia > Chiroptera > Furipteridae > Furipterus > Furipterus horrens. Next base: position 136,077,020 of record NW_028327171.1, read on the forward strand.
TGAACCAGTGGCCCTTTGGTTTGCAGGCTGGTGCTCAATCCACTGAGCCACACCATCCAGGGATATACCCTAAATTTAAATGACAACAAAATTGCTGCCCAATCCTACAACTATGTAAATTATAAATAAACTAGTGTCCATGTGAGCCTGAATACTTTATCAATGCTTGCTCTTCCTCTCTCATGAAACGAAAATAAGGACAAAGTCTGTAATAAAAAATGCTAGTTGCTTCCCCATATCAAATTTCCTCTACTTATCCTGATCTCATTCAGAACAGCAATTACTCACCTCAAACGCATCGCCCATCTCCTTACAGCTCTTTGAATCTGTGTTTCTAGCTCAATCAAGTTACATGAAAGTAAATATAAGGTGTAGGGTTTTAGGACAAGCATCTAAAAAGAAGCTGACTCAGCTTCTTTGTGCCTCTTGGAATTCATACACGATGACTAGAGTTCTAGCAGCTATATTGTACAATGATGTCTTCTTGAACACTAATAAATCTGCAATAACCATAGAGCCACACAATGCCACTCAGCTGTTTTCTCCTGGAGATTTTTGTGTGAGATAAATATTCAAATGTTTAATGTAACTGATAGAAAATTACAATTTTTAGATTTTAAATGATAGAAAATCAAAAGCAAGGGAAAGTGTGATTAAGTTCTTTGACTTTCCAATTTCATTTGAGTTAATTTTTATAACATGATATTATAATTAGTGTTTGTATATTTCAATTTACATATAAAACTACCCATATTCACATATAAATACAAAAATACAAATGTTTTTGTAATGATAAACTCTTTAAGTTTTTATCCTTAGTAAGACCCTGTTTTTTGATTTCTATGGAAATATTTTCATAGCCCTGTGTTGCTCAGTCGATTAGAGCTTTGTCTCATGCACCAGTAGGTTGTAGGTGTGATTCCCCATCATGTTACTGAATGTCAAGTTGGGGTCCCACTTCCTGCCACCACCCTCTAGGCAAAATTCTAGAGGCAAAGGCTTGGTGATAAAGAGTCTTTCTTCAAAAACAGTAACTTAAGCCTATCAATTAAGGCAAAACTCTAATGCCTGGGTTCTATCTTTGCCCTTGTTAATTCCTATAGGATTAGTTTACAGACTAAAACAACATGATACACAAAAGTTACACAATGTTGGAAGAATGGAATGCTTCTGCCTCTGAGCCTATTCCCTCTAGTACACCCAAATAAAAATCCTGCCACCCTCTGCCAGGTCAGCCCGATCCTAGTCTATGTCCGGAGTCCCTTGCCATACAAAATACCATCCATAGGGAAAAATAGGCAGCTGCAACATCATCACCCACACATCCTTGAGGAAAAAGAGCCTGAGAGCCAAAGAAAGCCAGAGAGAGTCAGAGCCAGAGCCTGAAAGAGAGCCAGTTCAGGAGCCAGAAAAGCTCTGGAGCCAAAGAGCCAGCCCTCATTTTATTTCCATTGGCTGTGGAGGCATTGAGCTTCTCAGCCAATCCCATCTTAGACTACCTTCCATTGCCTCAGCAAACTCCTCCTACAACCCCTCCTACTTCTCCCCAGTGATCTTAATTTAATCTCTCTGTATCAATCAGGGCACATACCTAGGTTGCAGTTCAATCTCTGGGCAGGGTATGCCCAGGAGGCAACTGATCAATATTTCTTACGTCAGTGTAATCAATCAATAAAAGCATATCCTTAAGCGAGAATTTAAAAAAAGAAATATTTTCATAGACACTGACAATAATAGCTAACATCTGTTTAGCACCCTACATTTTATAAGTAGACAAGGACATGATAGTAATAGCTAATAAAAGCTTAAAGTTAACCTTTCCAAATGGTATATTATATTAGCCATTGCTCAGCAGAGGTATTTTAGCTGGAGTCAAACATACTAGGGTTCAATTCCCGTCTGTGTTATTTATTAGCTGTATAGCCTTGAACAAATTATTTAACTTCTTTAAGCATCAATTTTAAAATGAGGCTAATAACATGTATATCTCTAGATTATTATAATATTAAAAATCATGCTTCTAAGGCATTTAGAACAATACTTATATAATATTTCAATAAGAATACATAATATTCTTTCAATAAATTAGGATTATTATGATTATCACTATAATCAACCAATCATTGTAGACACATTTCTGTTCCTTTGACTATGCTTTCTATTTCAATATCTGCTTGAAATGTGTAATTGCTCCAGCAACAGTAATGTGGAATGTCATATAGAAATGCAGTCATTTCTTATAATTTGATTATTTAATATTATTGTTTATCTCTTGTATTATTAAACATTCATTTACATATTTTTATCTTTCATCTCTATTTTAAGCTCCTTGAGAAGAACCACTGAATATCATGCATCTTTATAGCTCTCCCAGCAAAGGACTAATGCTATCCACAGAATGGACCCTCAAAATAAGTTTATGTATAAATAAATGGGCTACTTGAGCCTAAAAATGTACTTACCTATGACACATTTTTCTTAGCTTAAATCCTGAACATTAACCTGTTTGTTGCTGCTTTAATAAAGTTATTGAGGTTCTTTTGTACTCAAAGACAGAAGTTAAACTTATATTGATACACAAGATTTTCTATCATAATGTGTTTTCATTACTTCATTTATGATAATTTACCTACAAACATTTGTGATTTTCTCTTTTCATCTTCTATCTCACAATTCTCCTGTTTGGGTTATGGCTTGGAAATCCTCTGAAAGTGTGCTCTATGAACCAAGGCTGACCTGTGAAGTTTTGGTTACTTAGTGGTCTACAATGAGATGATTAGAGAAATTGAAATAAAGCATTTAGAAAATTTTATAATAATTTGACATTGGCTGGATATCCAAATGTCTGATATTCATACTTTTCTCATTAAACTGAGCAAAGATTAGTTTGCGCATTGCATAATAAGTTATGTTGGTACAAACTATAGAGAAGCCATGAACAATTAACAACATATAGGTCCACCATGTACTGAGAATGAAACACATACAGACACACATGCAGGAAAAAAAATTCCTTTACAACAGATAGTTTGGAATAGACTATATTAATGCACCCAGAAATATGTAGGATCTATCAAGTTGTTAGGTTCAGCACTTGCTGAAATTAAACATGTGTAGGTGTCTATAGCTTTAGAAAAACATAGTTTTTCTTTAGGCAAAGACTCTTGAAATATAATCTAATTATTCTTCTAAATAAACTGTATTGTACCGTGAGTTAACAATTGTTTTCAAGTCTTCAAGTCTGTATTTTATAGAAATTTTGGTTCATTAGTATTGACTCTCATCAGCATTATGGCATAGAGTAATGAGAATACACGTGTTATAGAATCTAAGTTGAAGAAGGACACAATTGCCCTTATACCTTTAACCTTTAACAGTATGTCTGGTGCCCACTGCCTTTTTCAGGTCTAATAATTTTTTTTCTCCTTTTAAATACCAGAAAGATCATGGAAGCTAATTTCTCTTAACATTAACCAATGACAGTTCTGAATCATTGATGAATCATATTCTTTCCCAATACAATTCTAAAAGTATGGCCACTAAAATTTTATAGAGCTTCATCATGAACTAGATTCCTTTGATTACTTAATGTAAACATGTTTTTAAGTCCCTTTCAACTTTATATAATTGAAGTAATTCTTACTAAATCTAAATAAGGGTAGTTGTTCAAAAAGTAAGTGAGTCAGAATATATTGAGAACATAACATATGCCTATTATGATGCTAACCACCATTTAGGATATTAAAAATGTCTCTTTGATCACTTATCTTTAGATTCATGTTCTGATAAAGGGACTAAACAGGAAATATCTACTGTATATATACTTATCAGCATTATGTTAAATGATGTAGAAAATATAGGAAAAACATGTATCTCTTTGTGAATATACTCTAATGCATATGTGGGACAAAGGATGAGACAGAATAATATCCATGCTGCCAAATCCATATCTGGATCCTAGTGTTTTCAGATAAGTGAATCTTTGCATGTTAAAGGTTCATTTTAACTGACATAATAACTTATTTTAATACATGTTATCATATTGTTATTCTTATTAGCATGGATTGAGTGCTTAATATCTGCGAGACAATACCCTAAATGCTACTACTTGCATTAATTTGTTTAATTCTTGAATCACTCTATCGTCGTCGTCGTCGGCAGCCGTCCGTCTCGAGAGACGATGGCGTAGCTTCCTGAGAGTCTATCTGCACCGCCGAGAATGGCTGTGCAGTCCGACTCGGGAGTGACAATCCCTGCCGCACTTGTTACAGGTGAAGGCAGATGGCCGTTGTTGCTGCTGTTGACGCTGCTTCCGCCTCGATCTTTTCTGGACCGCCTCCTCGTTGCGCGCAGCCTCCGCGCGTGACGTACCTTGCCTGACCGCGAGCCTCCAGGCTAGGCGGTCGTCTGCTTGAACTTCCCATGTGTTGAGATTGATGGAGCATTGTGTCATGTCCTTTTTGCAGATGTCTTTGAACCGCAGTTTTGGGCGCCCTGTCATCCTCTTGCCTTCTGCTAGCTCGCCGTAGAGGAGGTCTTTGGGGATACGGCCTGCATCCATTCTTTTGACATGGCCGAACCACCTGAGGCGTCTCTCGCTAAGAACTGCATGCAAACTGCTCATATTGGCTCGCTTCAGCACCTCGGTGTTGGGGACCTTATCCTGCCAGGCGACATGCAGGACGCGTCGCAGGCACCTCATGTGGAAGCTGTTGAGTTTCCTTTCGTGCCTTGCGTAGGTGGTCCACGTCTCGCTGCCATAGAGGAGAGTGCTGAGTACGCAGGCTTGGTAGATGCGCAGTCTGGTTTTCTCAGTGAGGCTGGAATTGTTCCACGCTCGCCGGTTCAGTCTGGCCATAACTGTGGCTGCCCTGGCGATTCTCCGGTTGACCTCCAAGTCGACTGACAGAGAGCTCGAGATGGTGGACCCGAGGTAAGTGAAGTCGTTGACAACCTCCAGGGTGTATCCGTCGATGGTGATGCATGGGGGAGTCCCCGTGCCTTGAGCCATAACATTCGTCTTCGTCAGGCTGATGGCTAGTCCGAACTCCTTGCATGCGTGGGAAAGGCAAGTGACTAGCTGCTGGAGTCCCTCTTCGGAGTGTGATGTCAAAGCTGCGTCGTCGGCGAAGAGCATCTCACGGATGAGCACCTCTTTGACTTTGGTCTTGGCTCGTAGACGGGCCAGGTTGTAGAGCTTGCCATCGGATCTGGTGTGAATGAAGACACCCTCGCTGCAGTCCTTAAAGGCGTATTGGAGGAGCATGGAGAAGAAGATTCCGAACAGCGTAGGCGCGAGGACGCAGCCCTGCTTTACTCCGCTGCTGACTGGGAAGGCCTCAGAGGTTGCGCCGTTGTAGGACACCGTGCTGTGCATGTTGTCGTGAAAGGACATGACCACAGCAAGCAGATGTGGTGGACAGCCAATCTTCCGTAGCAAGCTGAAGAGTCCGCTTCGACTGACCAGATCAAACGCCTTCGTGAGGTCAATAAAGGCGAGGTAGAGTGGTTTATGCTGCTCGTGACACTTCTCCTGCAGCTGGCGTAGGGAGAAGATCATGTCCACTGTTGATCGGCCAGCTCTGAAGCCACACTGGGACTCTGGGTAGACGCGGGAAGCAAGGGTCTGCAGGCGGGCAAGAGCGACCCGGGCGAATACTTTGCCGACGACGCTGAGGAGAGAGATGCCCCGGTAGTTGTTGCAGTCGCTGCGGTCTCCTTTGTTCTTGTACATGGTGATAATGTTGGCGTCTCTCATATCCTGGGGGATGTAACCCTCCTTCCAGCAGAGACAGAGTAGATGGTGGAGCGGCTGTAGCAGGACTGGTTTCCCGCTCTTTAGGATTTCTGGAGGGATTCCGTCGCTTCCTGGTGCTTTCCCGCAAGCGAGGCGGTCGATGGCTTTGCCGAGCTCTGCCGCAGTAGGTGGGGTGTCTAGCTCCTCCATGACTGGTAGGTCTGGGATGGCGTTAAGAGCAGTTGAATCACTCTATAAAGTAGTACTATCATTATCTTCATTTTATGTTTACTCTTATATTTAATATAAATATTTAGTATTCTATAAAGTGGAAAATAGAGGAATGGAGAGTATATGTGATCTAAGCAAGATTTCATAGCTATAAAGTAGTAACAGAAGACATTTAAGGAATTGTTCTACATGGTTTTTATTTATCAGAGAATGTATAATCCATTAGTTAAAGCAAACCAGTCTCCTCACTCAGCAATAAGAGGAATGCATTGATACTTTAAAATCTTCACTAACCACAGGGCAATCAGTGAAGGCCTGCAAATTTTTCATATTAATTAAGTGATTAATTTAATAATTGTTTGGGTACATCTTATGTGGTAGAACATATTCAAGACACCAAGGTTACAGAGATAAATAATATGGGCAAGGGCCTTGTCCTTAAATTGTGTGAGCTTTAGAGGAGGACCTTGGTAACATCCACCTGTACTAATGGTTCCCTAAATGGGAGCCAAATCCATTTATTATTCTAATAAAAAAGGGGTAAGATCAAAAATTTTACTTCCACCTCCTGAGAGACAGAGGATCATTCTACTTTTAAAACATGATCTTCAGTCACATGTTTTTTCTTAATTTCTCTAACACTCTTCCTATTTTGTGATTGGTCAGTTCTAAAACTTAGCCATTTAGTGTGAAGATCAATTAAATTACAATGCAATAAATTTCAGGAGATATTTGAAAGACAGAGCAAATTACAGATTCAAGTTTAGTCACATATCTGCCTTGTTTTGCATATCAGTCTGTCTTCACTTCTAACCTTTTTCCCACTCAGGTTCATTTCCCTTGAAGCCAAAAGTTTTCCATGTTAGGAGGCAGGTGAAACCTCAGCAGACACTTGAACCTGAAAGCTGTGAGGCCAGGGATGTCATTCTGTAAGGTGTCAGAAGACCTGGTTCCTGTCACTTTTGAATTAGATTAGATTAGCTGGGGAAGCATTTGATTTAACTAAATATTGGTTTCTTCATCTACACAATGATGATAATAATTTATCAAATATATTAAAGGTTAAATGTGACATGTAATGAAATGCTTGGACAAGTGAAAACAGCGTACCAATATAAAGCAATGTTATAGGGTATAAAGAATAAGGGTTTTGATATCAGGCAGGTAGAGTTCAACAGTTCAGTGTAAAGGCTACTGACTTAGACTGCTTAGTCCATGTCTCAGCTAACCACTTTCCTGTGGCACAGTTCTGGGCTATTTATGTGATCTCATTCACACCCTCTTTTCTCATCACTAAACTGCTAATAATAGTTACAGCAACATTGAGGTGTTTTTATAATTTTTAACTGAGAATAATAAATGCCTTTAGTATAATATTCTAAAATAAGCCTGTACTTTATTACATATCTAGTAGATACCAGATAATATCCTTTATGTTTTATAAGTTCTATCTCGTTTTGTCTTTAGTGTAATCAAGATGATAAGTACCATTATTATATGCATATTATACATGAGGAAACCAAAACAGAAAGTTAAGTTGTCCAGATTCATAAAGGTAATGAATATTGGAACAAAAATTTAGACCCCCTTAAATTTATGAGTCTAAAGTTCATGCTCATAGTATTCTGCTTTATTGCCATAATGCTAAAGGAAAGGGAGAATAAGGAGGAAAACTTATTACCCAAAATTTAATTTACTACTTTTATGACCTTAGGTAGCTTGAAACATTCTCAGTCTATGGAGAAATATAGCGTATAGCTTGTGTATGCATATATAAAAGCCTAATAAATAATAATTATTAATTATTCCTCTAAATATTATTTCTTACTTGGCATAACTAAGGACATAGATATTATCTGGGCAGGATTGTTTCTCTTAGGTCTCAAAATATGCTGATCCCAGCATTTATCCTGATTCATCAGTTTTCCTTTTATTACCAAATTTTTTCCCAGATACATGTTTCTCAGATGCACCCTCTGATGTTCAGTGATGCTCTATGTTTACTGGGGCATCCACATCTGTGTTATTTATGTGAAAAGCTGTTGAGTGCTGAGTCACAGGAAACAATTTTAAGCACTGTTGGGGGAAAAATCAAAACTGACAAAGAACCTTAAAAGTTCTTCAATATAGAGGTAAAGTCATTTCTCTCATTTGTTCTATAAAAGGCTCTTTTAGTGCTATCATACTGCAACTCTTGCCTCACTCTCCCCCGAGCAAAGATATTTCCACTGTAGACCAGTGTTACCTTTCAACATCAATGTAGTATGGTTTTTAAATCCTTCAGTATTTCGATATCAAATTTGATTGATAATTCTCAATATTGTAGAAGTTATGGGGGAATTAAGTCTTCTTACCTACAGCTGATATGGTGCTCTGCAATCATCTGACAACAATAAAAATATCTAAAAAATAACAGAACTGCTAAAGATTAATTAGTACCTCCCAAAGTAAGAGACACAAAATGTAAGTTTCTTAGATTTTAAAGATTATTGTCAGGGTTTTGTGTAGTTTGTTTTTTTTTTTTCCCTGAAAATAGAAGTAAACAAAAGGCATATTATATAGAATTTGGGAAGTACAAATACATGAAGAGAAAATCACCAGTATTCTACCCAGGAACAGCCACTGTAGTTGCCATATAAGTATACAATTAAAGAACTTAAAGATATGTTCCTTTATTAATTTGTTTTTCTTTTTAACACTTAAATGGAAATAGAAAGACATTATTGTGCAACACACACCATTTATCTTCGGATACACGTTATCAACTCAGAGACCTCTTTGCTTGACTCTGTTTGTTCTGGCTTACTGTGGTTTAGTTGTTTTCTCGCTTCTTAAAGGACTCCTAGAGGCCCCTGTCTTCTGCGATTCATGATCCTATGTAATACCTCCCTATGTATTGTGACACCCACCGACCTATTTCTGATTAATAAAATCCAGCAAAGTGAAGGGATGTCACTTCTGAAATCTTGACAGCAGGAATGTAGAGACTATTTCATAATGGAACCAGCACAAAGAAAGCAGGACAGACAGGGGAAACAGTATTAAAAATATTGTTTGAAACTAAATCAAGATCTTTGAAGCTAACACTGTTTTTGGTTTAAGCCTTTTCTCATTTTTTGGCAAAGTTTTCTATCATCTGCAACCAGAGTCCTAAATAATTAGTAAGAGGTTTTAAACCCATATACTATGTAACACATTCAAATATGTCACCATTAATCAATGAGGAAGTGTTCAGTCCATGACTATAACATGTACCACATATATTTAAATCGCCAACTGGATAAACTATGATTTATTTTAGAAGAATAGAACTCACCAGATGAAATGTTACCAATTCAATGTTTACATGCCATTTAAAGAAATTTCCTTAAAACATGATTTTTCACAGTATTTTTAAAAATAGTTCCTCTTAAAGTAAGTTAAATAGTCACAATTCAATAACTTATTATATAATATGGTCATATAAAACTGCTGGGTTAGAATTTGATCCCTTCTTTGGGTATTCAGGGGAAAATTATAAAAAGACATTGGCACCCCTTTATCCATTTTGAAGTCAGGCAGTCGTAGTAACCCTGTCTACACTTTAAAATATCATAAGAGATTTAGGAAAGGCCATTACTGAGAAAACAAGGCATTTATCAAACAGGTATGAATTGCTTTAGGTTGAGTTTAATACAACTAAAATTGTTAGCTCCTGGCTATGTTAATATAATTTAAAGGTGACCATAAAAGTTTGTCCTCTGGAGCTAACCCTTTGAAAGCTAGTAGCTTTTTAAATTAATATGAATAATACATGAAATATAGATGGTGATTTTTCTGGGCTCACTATATTGCATCATTATCAAGATATGGCAAATAACTGCCAAAGAAAGACATTAAAAACTAAAACAGGATAGCATTTATTATGCATTCATGTTATTGCTGCACATCAATTTTTTCTATTAACTGTCACAGTACATGACTACTAAAAAGTTATTGAAAATCTTGATTGTAAAATATATACTATGCTTTAAAAAACTTAGCAAAACCCTTAGCTATTCAGCCTGATTTAACAATAGGATGCTCATTAGTTATATTTGGATTCTCAGACATAATGTTCTATGTCAAACAATTAAAATAATTACTATAACATGCTTTAAAACATAAATTATTTTGTACACAAATAACTCTTGATTTGATATCTTAGCAGACATTTTGAACATCTTATTGTCTTCATTCTATCAATATTTATTGTAATATACAAAATTTAGATGAAAATTCAGGTTTTTAAATGTTTTGGTAATGATGACTTTCTATAATTGAGTTTACATTAAAAATATCTGGAACAAATTCATGGAGTTAAAAAAATTTATCTCCAAAAGCATGTACATACAATCTCCAGAAGAGTAGTTTGATATAGATAAGCATCCTGAGGAGTCTTAGAACTTCTTGGTAAAAGGAGTTCCTCTAGTCAAGTAGAGTAAGGATTCTGGTAATGCTTGATGTTTACAAAGGGGTAATCTTCTGATGTGTGAAAATACTAGGGACATTTGTGTTTCCTGGGGTTACATTTTAAGCATAAATGAACAGGTTAGTTAGAGACTATTCTGAACAAAGAAACTCTAGTAATCCATGAATCACAGAAAACATGGGTTTATTTATGCACAAATTGGTCATACTAGCTTTGCAAAGAGAGTTAAACTACATACATGTATTTGTGTATGTGTATATGAGGCCTGTCCAGAAGAAGTCCAACCATTGTTAATATAACGAGAACAGTTTGCATGACACCAATGTAACCTGGCAGCCAAGGAGAGTGTAATGGAATGCACATGTGTGAACAATGACAACTTCACTGTAATAGTCAGTGGGAGGCAGTAGATGTCATTGAATGAGCATGTGTACTGTGTAGGCATTGCATTCAAAATGACTGAGCATGTAGAACAATAGATCTGCATTAGATTTTGCGTTAAGCTTGAACTTTCCTTCATGGAAACTATTTGAATGATTCAGAAGACCTCAGCCATGGGCAACTGGTGATTGGTAGCCTCATCACAACAATGCACCAACTCATGCATCACATCTCATTCAGAACTTTTTAATGAAACATCCAATCACCTAGGTAACTCAGTCCCCCTACTGCCTGGATTTTGTGCACTTTGACTTCTGGCTTTTCTCAAAAATAAAATTACCTTTGAAGGGAAGAGATTTCAGACCATTGATTGGATTCAGGAAAAAGCAATAGGGCAACTGATGGCAACTGGGACAACTGTGTGAGGTCCCAAGGTGCCTACTTTGAAGGGGAATAAGGTGTCATTGTCCTATATACTATATTTCTTGTATTTTGTATCTTCTTCAATAAATGTCTCTATTTTTCATAGGACATGACTGGATACTTCATGGACAGACCTCATATATATGTATGTATGTATACACACATATATACTTAAACATATACTTTGATTAATGAGCCTAGAAAAACTTCAGGTCACTTTTTTTTAACTAAAGTTAATTTTTAAATGGTAAAAATTATAATATGTATCTACTTGTTCCCCTGCAATTCTAATTTCCAGAGATAACATTTTCAAGAGTTAATAAATAACATTTAGTTTATATGATTCCAGAGGGTTTCACTGGACAATTATACTATACTTCCAATTTTCTGATATTACTGATGCCACTTGTCTTCTTAGATATAATAGAAAAAGGGGAAAATCTTTCAAAAGGACAATAACAATAATAAAGTCAAAATTTCTACATAATGGAGAAGTACAAGAGCATCCCCATAGAGTCAGGACCAAGATGAAATGTTCAATATCTTCACTACAGTTTAATGCTATATTAGCGCATAGTTTCTCAACTTTTCACTGTTAATACTCTGGGCTGGGTAATTCCTTATTGTGGCAGCTTTCTTGTCATTTTAGGATGTTTCATAATTCCCTGGCCTCTACTCATGACATTCCAACAACACCAACCCCCACACTACCAGCTGTGACAACTAAAAATGTTTCCAGACATTCCCAATATTCCATGGGATATAAAATTACACTCCCTTGAGAACTACTGCATTCATATTATCTAACAATAAAATAAAACAAAAATTATAATACTATAATAATTTAAAAATAGAATAAACTATATTTATTTGCCAGTGTTATAATAGTATACCTGAACATTATAAGACCATATATAATAAAAAAAAAGAAATCAGTAAATTAGAAGAATGTTAAAATTACTATACAAAACAGTATGATACTGAAATTATATAGTCTTTATATACTAACAATAACTGTTTAGAAAATATAACAGGAAAAATAACACAATAGCAACAAATAATACAAAATTCTCAATAACAGATATGCAAATCTCTATGAGAAAAATGTAAAAACACTTTCAAAAAGTTCATAAATTTATTTGAACAAATATGAAGATGTATGAGTATGTTATCTTGAAGTTTCCTTTAATATCATAAAAATGTCAATTCTTCTAAGTTAATATATAAATGAAAGATACCAATAAAATACCAATAATTTTTTAGTGGCACTGGATAAGTTTACTCTAAAGTTTATATGGAGATTTAAACATCAGAAAAGCTAGAAAAATCTAGGGTAAGAAGAGCAGAGGTGTGGGGACAAATGGCTATCTCAGAGCTTGATACCCTCTATAAAGTGATTGCAAACAACATAGTAGTGTGTTATGGTCACATGAACCAATGGAATACAATTGAAAGTTCAGAAATAAACACTGGTACACATAAAAATGTAGTATATAATAGAGTTTGTAGCTCCAAGAAAATTATAAACTTTTGTTCAATGGTATTGAGACAAGAGAATAGCCATTTTGGAAATAAGGAATCTAGATTCATTCTTTATGCTATACATCAGAATAGACTCTAAATGAATTGGAAGTAAAAATGTACAAATACTAGAATAAAGTATGGAAAAATTTTCTTTATAATCTGGATCTAGGATAAGTCTTTCTAAATATTACTTTAAATACAGATAAAATAAAAATTTAAGTGAAAAGTTAGATTACATAAAATATTTTTTAAATATTTACATAAACAAAACAAACCTTATAAGCAATGTCAAGTATTTGAATTGATAACAACAATAACAAAAAAGCCCAACTGCCTAGAATTCTGTATACAGTAAAATCATTCCTCATAAGTATAAGAAAAATAAAGACTTTCTTTGACAAACTAAAATTAAAGGAATATGTTGCCAATAGACCTGCCTTGCAAGAAAGGTTACAGTAAGTTCTGAAAATATATATATGGAGAGAGAGAGAGAGAGAGAGAGAGAGAGAGAGAGAGAGAGAGAGAAAGAGAGAGAGAAGGAGAGTGTTAGATAAGAAATAAATGAAGGTAAAATAAAGTATTTTATTTTTCTCATTCTTAATTAACCTAACATAACAGTTTGTTCCAAATAATAATGAATGACAGAACTATTGTAAGGGATGGGAAGGGAAAAGTGGGGATACTTTAAGTTACCAGCACCACCCATGAAGCAGTATATTGTTTAAATGTAGTTATAAATATATAGTAAAACTCTTAGGCATCCCATAAACATTTTTTAAAGTAATATAATTGATAATTGGGGAAAAATTTAGTCATATCAAATGTTTAGTAACATCAGAAAAAGCATAAAAGGTGGAAGACAAAAATAAAGAACAAAAAATGTTTAGAAAGCAGTTATAAATATGGTAAATATTCATCCAAGTATATCAACAGTCACTTTTTGTGAACAGTCTAAATATACTAATTTAAAAAGACTGTCAGAGTGGATAAAAACTGAAGACCCACATTGCTGACAGAGGAGTAAAAGGTGGCAACTCCTGTGTAAGGCATTTTCAAATAAAATTACATATGCATTTAACTTTTGATCCTGTATCCTGTTTTTAGAAATTTATCCTGATAACATAATCAACACATACAAAACAGTGATCTATAAGTATAATCATTATGCTATTATTTTTCATAGCAAAATATTGAAACACCTAAATGCCCATCTACAAGATACTGGTTGATTAAACTATGGCACATCCACCAATAGATTACAATCAACAAAAATAATATGTGGAATATCTCTATAAACACATCTATATACATTTTATAATAGGTTGCTAAATAAATAGTAAGAACTTGTAATAGAGTACATACACATAGTATATAATCTATATAAAAACATGTTATGTAATTATAAATACAGTTGGCCCTCTATCCACAGGTTCTACATCAAAAGATTCAACCAACTAAAGATCAAAAATTGAAAAAAAATTTGTTTTCATGTCCTATGTAGATAGGCCTATGATGGTTGTATCTTTACTTAATATGAACAGACCTTTTTTCTTGTCGTTATTCTCTAAACAATATAGTATAATAACTACTTACATAGCATTTATGTTATAATGGTTATTACAAGTAATTTAGAGATGATTTAAAATATATAGGAGGATGGGCACAGATTTAAAATATATGGGAGAATGTGGGTACCCTAAGGAGTCCTGGAGCCAATTCTACATGGAATGGCTGTATGTTTTCATAATTTTTTTTTAAAAAGAGGCAGAACAAAAGTAAATCAGAATAGGATGAGAAGAATATACTAAAAAGACTAGGGGGGTGTATAGTATAGAGAAAAAAGGGCAAGGAGTGAGACATCTGTAAGTATACTTTTTAAAGTTTGACTTTTAAAACATGTAAATGTATGTTTAAAAAAGTTAAATGAAAAAGATAAACTAAATACAAACAAATGCAGCTAACTTTATGTGAATTGCTAACTTGAAAGTTTAAAACAACAAAACTAACCATTAAATCAAATATATTGCAAACCCTGCTGTGTTCTTACATAATGGAGAGGAGAGAGAGAGAGAGAGAGAGAGAGAGAGAGAGAGAGAGAGAGAGAGAGAGAATGAGAAGAGGGTGGGGGGAGAGGGAGAGCATTAGTTCTCTGGCCTCTTTTAATAAAGAGACTAATCCTACCATGAGAACTTCACCCTTATGCCCTCATCTAAACCTAATCACCTCCCAAAGGCTCCATCTCCACATTACATCACATTGGGGATTAGGGCTTCTACATGACAACTTCTGAGGGACACAAATATGCAGTCTATAATACTGTTTATGCCCTCTATCTTATCCTTTTTTAAAAAATGTTTTTAAGTTTATTGTCTTTTTTTTTTTGTCTAGAATTCTATCAATTTTTAGAAAACTATGTCAAACAAAGGCCGTGAAAGTCATCAACAATGACTGGAATGGGTAAATAACACATTAGCTCAATTCTTTATATATAGGCATTATATAGCATCTTCTGTGACTCAGGTGTTGTTTAGTTATTAAAAGTCATTGTTACACTAATGTAGTCTCCTGGAAGACATTAGAAATAAGAAGAAAAGGAATATTCTTGGCTTACTTTGCAAATTTTGAAAATTCTTTGATATTTTCTATTTTTAAAATATAGTAATAATAATATGAATCTCTAAAAATTAACTAATAATTGCAGCAAATATTTGGATCACATTTGTGACAATTCTTTTGGTTTTCAAAAGAGTCACCAAAATGATATAGTAACATCTTCAAAGTATTATTATCCATGTTAAAATTTTCATTTGTCTGGCTATTCTTTGTCATTTTAGAGACAGAGACAGTAACTTGGAGCTTTTCCATCTAGGAATGTATTTTAAACTTCAGGAAGTTGTGTTCAATTTTATCTCAGTCACAGTGAGTGTTATATCTATAATCCAACCTCTATCTCTATCTGCATTTACCAATGTATACTAATCAACTAGTAGATATTTAAGCAGAAAGTGTCGTTACAATATCTTGCTTGAGTTACCAATTAAAGAAGAAAGATATTCCTATCCTCTGCTAAGAGGTAAGAGGGAGGGAAGGGGAGAGAGAGAGCGAGAGAGATAGAGAGAGAGAGAGAGAGGAGAGAGCAGGAGGGAGACAACAGTGTTGTTTCAAGGTTTCTAAATTCTTACTAAAAGCAGGAGGAAATAAATTTTTAGAGTTTTTTTTCTCTTAAGCATATTTTAATCACACAAACTCATATAAACACATAAAGTTGTAGTTTCCTGATATTAAAAAATCAAGTGAGTTCCTGTGAAAAATTATACCCAAAATATTTGTAATGCTTGGGATGAGCTTAAGAATGATCCTCCTTTTGTATGTTTGGAGGAAAGCAAAATTGGTCAACTCTTCTAACTATATCTTGCTTATACTTGAATGGAAAGATATTTATTCCTCTGTAGGAAAACCTTGTATCATCCCAAAGAGTTGCCACCAAACAAAACAAATGTTTAATTCATATTGAAAATATGAAATAAGACTTCCAGTCAAGATGAAGGCATAGACAGACATGCTGCATCTTCCTCCACAACTAAGAAGGAATACAACTACCTCATAGCTAGAAACAACCAGAAGTTCTAGAAAATTGAGATGCAGGTAAGTCCAACAAACAAAGGTTTAAAGAAGAAATACTCATCCAGACAGGTAAGAGTGGCGGAGCCAGGGTGGAGAGGACACAGTGTGGTGGCAGCAGCAGCGAGGGCAGTAGCAGGCTGGCAGAAAATGCAGTTATACATTTTAAAAAGTAAGGAGGGACACCTAGGGAGCACTCCCAGCACCAGACCAGACCTCACAGCTCAGGGTCCCAGCACCAGGGGAAATAATACCTCATTGCTTTTGATTGTGCAAACCAGTTGGGAGTGGGGCAGAGGAAGAAATTGACGGTCTCTCAGCAGAGTCCAGTTGTTTAAAGGACCCCTATGGTCCTAGAATGTTTGCAGATCCACCCACTCCGGGAACAACAGCCAGGGCAACAGCTTTAGAGGTGCCAGTCCCATACGGAAGTAGGAGAAGTGCCAGGAAAAGGGATAAGTGCTGAGCAGGTGGCATTGTTTCCTCTCAGACCCCTCCCCAACACACAGTGCCACAGCGTGGTGAAACTCATTGCCCTCTATTGATGATTACCTAAGGCTGTGTCCCTTACAAAGTAACAGAAGTAACAGCTCTACCTATGACACAGGAAACAAACACAGGAGCCTGTCAAGATTAGGAGACAGAGAAATATGGCCCAAAACAGGTAACAAATCAAGGTTTTAGTGGGAGAACTAAGCGACGAGGAGATAGCCAACCTAACAAATGAGGAGATAGCCAACCTAACAGATGTAGAGTTCAAAACACTGGTGATAAAGATGTCACAAGCTTGACAGATATGCTTGAGTATGGCAAACGCATAAAAGAAGTGAAGGCTATGCTAAGTGAAACGAAGGAAAATCCACACAAAACCAATAGTGAAGGGAAGGAAGCCAGGGTTCAAACCAATGATTTGGTAAATTAAAAAACAGTCAACCAGTACAGAATGAGGAAACAAGAATTTTTAAAAAATGAGAAGAGGTTTAGGAACCTCTGGGACAACTTTAAACGTGCCAACATCTGAACCATAGGGGTGCCAGAAAGAGAAGAGGAAGAGCAAGAAATTGAAAGCTTATGTAAAAAACTAATAAAGGAAAACTTCTCAAGTTTGGTGAAGAAAAAAGACATACAAGTCCAGGAAACACAGAGTCCCAAACAAGCTAGACCCAAGGAGGACCACACCAAGACACATCATAATTAAAATGCCAAAGATAAAGAGAGAATCTTAAAAGCAGCAAGAGAAAAGAAGAGAGTTTCCTACAAAGGGGTGCCTATAAGACTGTCAGCTGATTTCTCAAAAGGAACTTTGCAGACAAGAAGGGACTGGCAAGAAGTATTCAAGGTGATGAAAAGCAAGGGCCTACAACAAAGATTACTCTATTCAGCAAAGCTATCATTTAGAATGGAAGGGCAGATGAAGTGCTTCCCAGACAAGGTAAAGCTAAAGGAGTTCATTATCACCAAGTTAGTATTATATGAAATTTCAAAGGAACTTATTTAAGAAAAAGAAGATCAAAACTATGAACACTAAAATGACAACAAATTCACAACTATCAACAACTGAATCTAAAAAATAAAAACAAAATCCAACTAAGCAAACCAGAATAGAAACAGAATCATAGGTATGGAGATCATTTGAATGGTTATTAGCTGGGAAGGAGAAAAGGAAGCAGAAGAAATGAGGAAATGGTGCAGAGATTAGGAAGCATAACTGGTTGCTACAAAATACACAGGGGGGAGTTAAGAATAACATCAGAAAGGGTGAAGCCAAAGAACTTATATGCATAACCAATGGACATGAACTAAGGGGAGTGGGATTGCTGGAGTGAAGTGAGGTACTGGGCAGAAGGGAGCAAAGAGAAAAAAAATTGGAACTACTGTAACAACATTATCAATAAAATACACTTAAAAATATATAAAATAAAATGCTTCCAAAATATTCTTTATGCTAGCTCATTGTAGTTATTTCTTGCAATAAGAAAACCCAAAATTGTTTCAAATTAAAAGTATTCATCATATAAAAATGTCACTGTTTCCTCAGAATTTTACAAATTCATTGAAGTATAGTATTGATAATATTTATAACAATAAAATAAGATAAGCTGTGTCTTCACTGTCCTAGTATGACACATAAATTATCATTTTTAATGCTATACTCAGTACACGAGAGGTGTACTATCCTTATTTTTGCTTGCTTTACAGATGGTAAAAACAAGGCACAGTTTAATATTTCATAAGAGTTAACACCTAGTAAGTATTAAAGCAGTTATTTAAAGTTAAGAAAATTGCTTGAATTCATACAACTAGTCAATATGAGAATTAATATCTAAGTCTGATAACTTACACTGTTTTTATTGTCAGGATGATTTCTTTTTCTTTTTTAATATGCTTTATTGATTATGCTGTTACAGTGGTCCCAATTTCTTTTCCCTCTGCTCCTCTTGACCCAATAACAGCCCCTCCCTCCAGTTGCCACCCCAGCTTAGTCCATGCCCATTGGTTGTGTATATAGTTCTTCTCAACATATTCCTCTCTACTCCACTCCCTCCTACTATGCTTCTCAATTCCTGTACCTTCTCCCTCCCTTTGCCCCCTTCCCCCTCCAAGCCGAACTCCCCTAAGTACATTCCCCATACCTATAATTCTTTTCCCACTCTCGTTGCCTACTTAGTTTACCTTTGTTTCGATTCCCTAGCTTCTGTTGGTTGTTGTGATACAATTTTCATTGTAATGTTCACAGTTTTGATCTTCCTTCTCCTGAACAAGTGCCTTTAACATCTCATATAACAGTGGTTTGGATCTGATGAACTCCTTCAGTTTTACTTTGTCCTGGAAGCACTTTCTCTGCCCTTCTATTCTGAATGACAGCTTCACTGGATACAGTAGTCATGGTTGTAGGTTTTTGCTTTTCATTACTTTGAATATTTCTTGCCAGTTCCTTCTTGCCATCAGAGTTTCTTTGGGAAATCAGCTGATGGTCTAATTGGGACCCCTTGGTATGTAATTCTTTTCTTCTCTCTTGCTGCTTTTAAGATTCCCTCTTTATCCTTAATTCTTGACATTTTGATTATAATGTGTCTTGATGTGGTTCTTCCTGGGTCCAGTTTTTTTTGGGAACTCTCTGTGCTTCCTGAACCTGTGAGTCTATTTCCTTTCCCAAGTTAGGGAAGTTCTGCTTCATTATTTTTTCACATAATTTTTCAAATTCTAGTTCTTCTTCTTCACTTTCTGGCAGCCCTATGATTTGGATGTTGGCTCGCTTATAGCTGTCTGATAAGTTTCTGAGCCTCTCCTCATTTTCCTCACTTTTTGTTTCCTCTTTCTGCACTGGTTGACCATTTGTTTTTTCCCTGTGTTCCAATTTGTTGATTTGATCCCTGGTTTTCTTTCCCTCACCACTTGTTTCATATGTGTTTTCATTCATTTCAGCAGAACTAGCCTTTATTCCTTCCCTGTCCTGTTTAAGATCTGCTGTTAGCTCTGTAAGCATTTTTATAACCAAAGCTCTGAACTGTGCCTCAGAAAGATTTCCTATTTGCTGCTTCATTAGATTAGATATTTGCTATATGGTCAGCTGCGTCACTGGGATCTCTACCGTGATCTGTGCCATCCTTAAAGTTTTGCATTTAACTTTGCTTCCTGGGTGGGGCTGTCACACCTCCTATGATATAGGGGGTGGAGCCCCATGCACTCATCACTACGGGGTGACCCTTCTCACCATGTTGTGGCTTTTTGTGTGGGAGCGGGGGTCTAAGATGGATTCTTGCTGTTTACTCTCCACTGAGAGATCAGGAGCTTCTTCCTCTATCCTCAGTCCCTCTGCCCTTCACAGTCTGAAGCAATGGGGGTCTGCCTTCCCCAGTGTTGAAACTGTGAGCTGATGGGTCTGGTATGCAGCCAGGGTTGCTCCTCAGGTGTTTCTTGCCTCCCTTTAAATACTGGTGTCTGTGCTTACCGCCATCTCACCGTTGTCACCGCAGCTGCCACTGCCAGCACAGCTTGACCTCTCTGCCCTGGCTTTGCCCCTTCTACCCATCCGGATGAGCACCACTTGTTTATAACTTCATATGTTGGACTTCCATGTAGCTTTATTTTCTGGAACTTTTTTTTTTTCTCCTAGTTTTGTGGTAGTTTTATTCCTTCTTAGCTGTGGAGGGACATGGAGCGTGTGAGGCTAGGCCTCCATCTTGGCAGGAAGTCCAGGATTATTTTTTTATTTCAATCATATTATTTTCCTAAAACTCCTTTAGGTAATGATGGTAAGGGCTCTGTCCAGTTTTAATTAATGAACTTACCTTAATGTTACATAATGCTATATCACAGATTAACATATTGGATAGCAGGTACAAGTGCAAAATCATTGGGCAACTTCTACAAAGCATGAAATGTTTTGACTTCTCAGTTTTCATCATTTGGGGCAAATTATTTTTTTCCATTTTTGTATATAGACTTATCATTGAAAAGATTTATTGTAAGAGCAAGTAACCAACTTCAACTTTATGTAATTAAATAAAAACAAATTTTTCTCTGTTAGCACATTTACAAAACCACCAAAGAAATATTTGTGAAGGAATTTTTATTTCAAAGCATGTACATAAGAGTTATTACAGGGTGTTTTACTTTCATAATTATAAAACTAATGCAGCTTTTTGGAAAATTAGATAAAAAAATAAAAACTAAGAAAAAAGCTTTAAAAAATTCCTTTACCTCTCTCAGAAAAGCCAGTTAAATTTTATTTCTGTATGTCTGTATAATTTTGTGGGCTGTATATTGTTTATTTAATAGTTTTTCTAATGTTATGAATAAATACAATGATTAAACAAATGCTTTTAGGGTAACAAAGAAACATTTGTCTTTATCTCAATAAAATATCTTCTCTAAATATTTTTATATTGATAGTGAAGCACTTTAAAAATTCTTTACTTATTCTCTTATTTCTTATTTACTGAACACTAAAATGGAACAAGCTGTATCTTAGGTCTTGGAGTACATGTATTAAAAAAAAGCAAAGAAACAAACAAACAAAAAAATAAAAAACAAAGAAAAAACAGACATTAAGATCCCTATTACTGAGGAAGAGATACACAGTAACTATAAATGGGGAGAGATAGACAATACCAGTAAATATAATAAATGTATGCATATTATAGCTTGTATGTTATGAAGAAAAAGGGAGAAATAGAGCAGGATAAGAGATTTTGGTAAACATAATTTAAGTATGACCTCCAATGACACTTGTGCTCTCATAATACCTTCTCCTTGAGTTTCAAGGAGAATTGCGTATATAATTATATATCACTCCCATTATATGACAAAAGGATTTTACAGATATAATTAATCTTCTTAATCAGTTGACTGGGAGTTAATGAAAGGAAGATTCCTCTGAGCAGGCTTGGTCTAATCTCATGAGGTCTTTAAAAGATAATAAAACATCAGAGAAATGTTCTCCTACTAGCCTAGAAGATAAAGTCAATACCATGTTGTGAGTGAAGGAGGCCACCTGGTGAGATATTGAGGGCAGTCTCTAGGAGTTGTTAGCTTCCAGTAGTAGCGGATAGAGCCAATAAGAAACTGAGTGGGGGTTACCCTCCAAACACAAAGAGATAAATTATACTGATAACCTGGAGCTTGGAAGAGGACTCAGAGCACAAATGAGAACCTCAGCCCTGGCCAGTACCTTGATTACGACCTTGTGATACCTGAACAATAAAGATTCATCTAGGTGGTGTCTTGTCTCCAACCAATGGGAACTGTGAGATAACAAATGTGTGTTGTTTTAAGCTTCTGTGTTTGTGGTAATTTGTTACATAGCAATAGAATACTAATAAAGGGAAGTTCAGTCAAAGCTGGCCTCTTTGTGAAGGTGAAGTGAGCCAAAGTGTGAGGAAAAGTGAATGAAGAGCCATCTCATAATTTAAATCGTTTGAGTCAAGTGCTATAGCAAGTATAAAAATTCTTGGTTTTATTTATAAATTAAGAAATAATAATAATTTATTTTATAATAAAAAATCATAAAGACTTCTTTGAGAAGATAAGAGTAAATTATTTCTTCCTTAGAAATACAAAGTAGTCATTATTCTCAGGGACAGTATTTCACATTACAGAAATATTAAGAGAAGGGTCTTTTGGAATGATCAAGCATTAAAAATATGAAGCAATAAATGTTATTAGGAGGTGAAAGTAGGAATTGGATGGCAGTAGCATAAGATATTGTTTATTTTTTATGTGATAAATATTTAAAGGAAGCATGACCTGGAAAGAAACTACTTAGCAATCAATTCATTCATTAATCAACAAATAACTAGAGTCTTTTCTGTATGTTCAGTAAGCATTCTCTTGCACAAACTGAGAACACCATAGATAGAATAACATTAGCCCTTCTAAGGTTTAAATTCAATTGGATAAAAACAAAAACATGTGGAGTATTTATAAAACCACATGCAAGTAAAACCTAATCTCCTATGCAGTGTGACCACAAGTTGAGGAACAACAAAAGTGGACAACAACCCAGACGGAAAATACCAAGAAAACTTTAATGGAGTAAGTATAATTGAAGCTTAGTTGTGACAGATACTGCAGAATTACACTAAGCAAAGGGGATTTAAAAGCATCATGAAAAATGGTGACACTGTGACTAAGGAAACCCAGTATTCTTGTGGCAACTTCAGATTTAGAGATGAAAGCAGCTGTGGATAAGAGATGAAAGAAACTATGACCACAGGAAGATGTTTCTAACTCTCTTAATTTCCTTTTGCAGCAGGAGTGATGTAGAATGCACTATTCTCTGATATTCCTATCTTGATTCCCTTAACATAATTCCAGTCTGAAAAGCAAGCAGTAAGTATCTTATTTAATTCATAAGCACCACTTTCTGTTAGAAAAACATTGTCCTAAATACACATGCATAAGTACAATGAAGTCATGCTAGTGAATAAATTAATGTATTCTAGAACATTAAAATATATGTAAAAAAAGTTTTCAAATTAAATATGGCTTTCTACCAGAGCTAAAGTTCCTTGAAAGAGTAACTTTATTGAGCCAGTGTTTTCAGTACCCAGGACAGTGGCTATCATTTTGCTAAATGGATTAATGATGAATGAACGAATGAATGGCAATCTAGTTTATATAATCATGCATGCATTTCAGCAGATGGTACAATTTAGGAGTACATTTTTCACCCTCATTATTCTTTTCAAAACCCACAGGCCTCACTCTGACTTCCTTATGCCTGACCATACTCTAAATATACTGTCTCTAGGCCCCAGCCATGTTCCTAAAGAAATACCCCCATTAGAGGAATAGCAAATTAAATAAATTGATGCATCATATTCTGAATGAGTGTTGGCAAATGTCAAAATTGGAAGACAGAGGATCCACAGAGAAGGTGCAGATGGACCAGTTAGCCCAAGAGGGTAGTCTTTGAACGTTCTTCTGGAGAAACATATGTTTTATTTCTATATAACTTTCATTGTTATATTGTTATAGTTGATATTTTCAAACCATAAAAATATCTTTAAAAATATGAGGTTTGTTGTTGTTGTTGTTGTTGTTGTTTTTTACAAATACCTCCTTAACTTGTATTATCTCTTCTTGATAGGACTTCCTGAAAGGTTTTATTTATTTTTCTTAACAAAATAGTGCTTTGAAAACTTATCTATTCTATTGGTGTTATTATTCCTTAATTTAGAAGTAAATAAAAGTTCCTGGAATAATGTTCATTACACAACTTGTTATACCATGAAAGTTTTTCTGAGAATATTTTTAAGTAGAAAAAAATACTTAAATTCCAGAAATTATAAATTATTCTAGGATTAGAAAACAACATTTCTGACTATTTTATTGTTTTTAGATATATACAATGTACAATCAAAGTACTGATTGTAGAAACACTTTATTGTACAAGCATTAACCCCAAGAGAGACTAAACTAATTACTTAAGGATGTCCTGGTCCAAATGACAAATTATATTTTAATTTTGTGGGTCTTGTGAGCTGAAACTGAGCACACTATAGCAGGTGTTATTGTTTTGTATTGTCTTTAATACTGTCCTGGGGAGCAGTGGAATGTAACTGTTTTATAGAGTTAGCACTTGTTAGTGCTTAATAAATATTTAATAGTATAATATGTACATATGCTGGTGTGTTGAATATTTTAATTTTCTGCATTCCTGTGTGACTTAGTCAACACTGCATATTAAAGAAATATTTTTGGAACTTAAACTTGGGTAAACATATAAAAATTCAAAATCTAAGTTGAGACTGTCAGCCCAATGCCCCTCTATCTATTGGAGTAGATAAGTTGTTTAAATGAGATGATTAGCTCAATAAAATAAGTTTACTCATTAATGATATTCACATTGAAACTCCCTATTTTTAGGGGAAAAAAAACCATCAAAGGAATTGAAACTCCCTATTTTTAGGGAAAAAGAAAACATCAAAGGAAGTCATTCATTTAGAGCTAACTCATCAAGAAAACTCTAGAATGATTCAAATACCTCTGTAAGGCTTCATAGTGTATATGTTTTCAGGACTACCTGCTTGTTTTAAGTCAAAGCTACTTACTTCATTAGATCTAGGTGCAAAATATCGCCTGCTGTAGCTGCTTCCACCTCAGTGTTTCTCAAACTTGAATGTACATATAAATCACTGAAGATCTCACAAAAAAGCACATTCTGATTCAGTAGATTTGGGCTGGAGCTGAGATTCTGAAATTCTAAGAAAAATTTCTCAGGTAATGCTGCTGCTGCTGCTGCTGCTGCTGCCCACTTTCAATGACAAGAATGTAGAACACTAGTTCTCAGTACTGGATATGCAACATAATCATATGTGTAACTTTTAAAAAATATGGATTTAATTCAAGAAATCTTGGGGAAATTATTTGTTTCTAAATCTCTCCAGGTCATTCTAACTACTAGTCAGGTATGAAATTCCATTGTGAGAGATGTTTTACTAATTCTATCTAAAAATGTATAATTTTCAATGCATTGCTTTAAAATTAGAATTTCATGGGTATACATATATAATCAGGGCCAGGAAAATGGTAATATCTCATCATACAATAATAATAACAAATAGTTATTGACTTTCCCTCTTGTTAATACAGTACTTTTACATTGTTTCATACTAGTATATTACCTTATCTAAATGATTAGAAGTGGGGGAGATAACTTAGTTCTGACAGATTAGACAGCAGAGGAAGAGTGTATTTTGTTCAGATCAATTACAATAAATTCATCAGGAATGGTGTAGTGGTGGTATTGATTGGGTAAATTGGAGAGATAATCCAAAAACTGTAAGCAAGAGAACACAGTTACTTTTCTAAATTTGTCTAGAGCCATAAGTAAAGATAGAATAACCTATTCAAAGCTGAAAAGAAAAAAAAAAGAGCTAAATGTCTGCGCTTTAGGACCTCCTGTGTTCAGGTGAACAAATGGGTCTGACAAGAAGCAGAATGGAAAAGCACGTGGGCTGAATCACCTTCATAGATCTGCCTCCTCTTGCCTCCACTTCTTGATTCCAGGCCAGCAACTTTTCATTCACTGTGTTAGTTTAGATTCAAATTATAAATTATGTGGTTTATGCCAGTGGGAAATAGTGGAAAGCATCTGCTGGCAGGTGACCTGTAACTGATTCAGTATTACCTGTCTCTCAGGATTTGACTCCTGAACTTTCAAGAATACCCTTCCTGTTAGGGACCTAATCTGTATCTCTTCTAATGTGGTTGAAGGCAGGAGGGGTGAAAAATTGGAATGAGGTATTTTTAAAAAGAACTCCAATATTAATGCAGAAATAGCTCATTTAGACTTGGAAATCTGTCCCTTTGGAAAATTGCTGGATAATATTGACCTATATAGACATTTATTTCTGAAATTTACCAGTTGTGTTATTATTTCAACATGACATTCTAAACCCTCCAAACATATAATAAATATACAGTGAAAATATATTCTTAATGGAATCAGGATAATAACAGGTACAAAAATTTCTATGATATTCTTCCAAAGACACTGTTATCAGATTCACCTGTATATATATATTTTCTTTGCCTAAAATTACTTAAATTTTGCACATTTTTTTACAACCAGTAAGAATACTACATATTAATTTATAGCATGCTTCACTTTCTTCTTTGTTAAGACGGGTTTCTTTCCTAAGTTCTAGCAAAAAGAGCTACTTAGAATGAATCATTAGATATGATTTTCAGAGAACATTTCTAATAGAGAGCAAAGGGTGATGAGACTGGCAATTATTTTCAAATAAAGTCAGCCATTTAACATATTATTCTGGGGAAGAAGTGAGAGCCATTTTCCCAAGTTGAGAAAGAAAAAGAAAAATTCTGAGATTCTGTTTAGTGATAAAAAGACAGATTACCTGTAACATTTATTTTTAATTGCTATCTTCTGACAGTCCAGGCTCTACATTATCAAATTACTAGGGATTCTAATATTAGAAGAAACTCCAGGATGGAGAATTTTTTATTTTACCCTTGTAAAAACATGATTTTATTATCTGCTTTATTTGAATATTTAATTATGCAAATAAAGTGTTTAAGGTTTACAAATCAGTTTATTGTTAGTACTCTATTTCTTAATTAACTTAGAAATGGTAAGACAATTTCTCTATCTCATCATGAATTCTCATAACATGGAAAACAGTGGTTCAGACTATCTCTTAAATGTTTTTTTGTGAGGGAAATGTTATCAAATTTTTTATTTCCTCCACAAAATCACACTGTTTGAGAGTTTATGCTTATATAAAAGAGAGAATGGCAATGCTATAGGAAATAGATCAT
The DNA here is from genome assembly GCF_987537825.1 of Furipterus horrens. Taxonomy (NCBI): domain Eukaryota; kingdom Metazoa; phylum Chordata; class Mammalia; order Chiroptera; family Furipteridae; genus Furipterus; species Furipterus horrens. The sequence goes on from NW_028327171.1 coordinate 136,104,175, forward strand.
ATGGGAGATTATTTTAAATGACCAAATGATGAGTCATAGAAACTCTAGCTTTTGGGATAAAAGTCTTCTTTACTCCCTTTGGTTGTATTACAAGGTTCTAAACTTGACTTTGTTAAGCATGATCAGAATTTCAGTAGGTTGCATAACTGAGAAATTTAATAACACTATTTTTAAATAGGTCACTATTTTTAAGGTTTGAAATCTAATAAAATGAATTTAATTTCAAAACTTATCAGATGCTTTAAAATTATTGTATTCTTTGTTATATTATTACTGATTAGTATGGTACTATAGATAGAACCTATGATAACTTCCTTGCAGCTATTTATTATCATGTGACCATGAGTGTAAACTATAAGCATTTGACTGGATACATTTGGTTAACAGAAAGCTTATCCAACATGTTTATTATATAATAGTTGTATTAAATTACCATTACTTATCTATTGTTGTAGGATGCATGTAGACAAATAAATTTTTGTACATTTGTCTAATCTTTGGATAGAAAAAAAGTATTAAATTGTATACACACCCTACCTTATACTAAAATAAAAACAAACTTCAGATGATTTAAAGTGATATAATAAATACCTGCATACATACTTAAAATAACAGAAGGAAATAATAGGGATTATTTTATAAACCTAGGTTGGAGGAAGGCTTCTTGGCAAGGTATAAAATGAAATAGAAGAAAAAAGATATTTTGAGTACAGAAAATATTTTTAATTTTTAAAGATAAGATATATTTTAAATGAAGGTATATTTGCAACATGCATGAACAGGACCAATGACTACTATTCAGTGTACTTCTACAAGAAAAGAAAAAAAGGAAAAAGAAAAAGAATATAAGAGAATATAGTGATATTTCTGTACAGATAATTCACAGAAGAGCTACAAAATCCTGAATCTTATTTGATTATTAGTGACCAGAGAAATGCAAATTAAAACAAAAATAGGATACCTATTTTCATTTTTTAAAATAAGAAACTCTACTGAGAATAATTTTTACATGGTTAGTAGAAATGTGGATAGGAACAGAGGCGGATTTAATGGCGAGTGCACTGGGCACAAGCCCTAGGCCCCGACTTCTGAAAGGCCCTGCAAAACACCAGCTTTACACTTTTTCCTAATGACACCAAGTTTGGTTTTATTATTACACTGCATAAAATATGGTTAACATGTATTTTTATTTTCCCTGTCTCTCTCTTTTTTTTAAGGGACCCGATATTTTCTTCTGTGCCTGGGGTCTCAACCAACTTTAATCCACCTCTGGGTAGGTACTAGAGTTGTGTAGGTCAATTTGACAGTACTCATCAAAGTAGTAAAATAAGTACCTTTCTTTTTAAAAAATAAAAATACTTTTCAGTATGAAAATTATAAAATCAATGAATCAAAGGTTATTCAGTTTACCAGCTAATGACTGGTTACATCTGAGTTACAATATACTGCTGCCACTTGGCCATGTGATGAATTCTGACCTGTGGGCAGAGCCATGTGTGTCACTCCCAGCCAGTGCCTGAAAGAGTCAGCATACAACTCTACAGCTCTCTAGTGAAATAATCTTTTACATGGTTAGTAAAAATGTGGATAGGTACTAGAGTTCTGAAGGTCAATTTGATAGTTCTCATCAAAGTAGTAAAATAAGTACCTTTCTTTAAAAAAAAATGTTATTGTATTTTATCACCATTATATCACCCTCTTATAACTCCCTCTTTCCTGCAATCACCACACAATTGTCCATGTGTCCTTTTTTCTTTTTGCTCAATCCCTTCACCTTCTAACCCCCACCCCCACCCCAACCAATAGCTGTCATCCTGCTCTCTATCTATAGACCTGGGGAATATTATGCTAAGTGAAATAAGTGGGTCAGAGAAAGACAAATACCACAATTTCACTTATATTGGAATCTAATGAACAAACTGAACTAACAAAATAGAGACAGACTCTTAAATAAATACATTTCTGGATATGGATGTAGCTAAAGACAGTGGAAATTGCTGAGATCAGGGTCTCAGAATACTTCAAAAACCATGGAGAAAAACAAGAAGCAAAAATAAACCACACAAAACTATTCCTACAGCAAAACATAAAAGCAGAGAACTTAAAAACTTTCATATAAATATAAGAAAAGTAATAGGAAACACCAAGTCATTGCAAGTGATCTCTCAAGTATGACTTTTTATGACAAGAAATACTGCTGAAAAGAGAGAAATAAGTTGCTAGCCTAAGACTGATCTGAAACCACTCCCAAAAGGTGTAAGGATACTCTAAGTCTGAAAATGCAAAATGAATATCCTGTTAGATTAGAGCACAGTCCATAGAAAGAGATAAAACAATATAGTTATTTGAAGGGAACATTTTAAATTGGATAGTTTTTGTGGGAGAAAAATGGACAGAGAGAGGAGTCTTCTCAGTTGGGAAACATTTCCACTAAGATAGGGAATGAGGAAAATATACCCACTTTTTCTTCTACTATTCAACATTGTGTTACAGTATTAGTAAACACAATTAGATTAATCAATGCATATCAAAGGGTAAAGAAGTTATTTTTGTTTTCAGGTGATATAAATGTATATCTAGGAAACTCCAAATAATTAATGGTAAAAGAATTCAAACAATAATAAAATATAGTGAAGTAGCAGTTATGAAATTACAATATAAAAGTAAATAGTGTTCATACAGACAGATACTAGTAGACAATTATTAGATACAATGGTAAAGAAAAGCCTTATTTACAATAATAACATTAAAATATTAACACTTAAATTCATGTTAAGAATTATGTGCAAAATCCGTAGGAGGGAACTGTTAAAACAGTCTTCAAAATTGAAGGTAGATCTGAACAAATGGAAAAATGTATACTTATTTTGAATGATTCAACATTATAAGGGTATCAGCTCTACCAAATTTAATTTATATATTTAATTCAACCTTAATTATAAACCCAACATACTGTGTTATGAATTTGGACAGTATGATACTAAAGTTTATACAGGAAAAAGAGACATGGAGGAATAGTCAGAGAGAAGCACTAAGAAAGAAAAACTTAGAGGAGGCTATGCCAACCACATATAAAAGTAAACCATAAAGCCTCCATAATTAAAACACTATCGTACTGGCCATGATAGTATAACAGTGGCATTGAATAAATAAAACTAGATATATACCTTAAAAAAATGGAAAAAATAGTATAGAATAAAGGTGGTTCTCAAATCACTGTGGCAATGATTGGCTTTTTAAACAATGGTCTGGCAAAATTAAAATTTTGGAAAAACATGAAATTAGAACTATACCTTATATCACACATAAGAATAAGCTCCAAATGTTTTATAGATTCAAATGCCAAAACAATAAAACATGCAAATTCTAGAAGAAAACTAGATAATCTGTAATTGAAGTTTTTAAAAAATGCAGTAATTAAGATTAACTGAGGTCAATTTGACTTAATGACAAACATGTATTTATAGCAGTTCAAGTCAGGCTTTAAAAAATGTTGCCTAGTAGCTTATTATTTTCTGAAAGTTTAAAAATCAAATATATATAGTTTATATATAAATTTTATAAATTATGAGCATAATTTGCTGTTGGCATCTTAAGTTTGGTGATATTTTTCAATTTTTTCCACTGCCTATTGTTTTTCACTGTCCATAATTTCATATAGCAAACATAAACTTAGACTAGTTCTTTTACAAAGAAACAAAAATAAATCTTAACTAATATTTATTTAAATGAATTTAATTATAAATAAAAGAACATTGAATAGATCACTTGACTAAGTCTACAGGTACAAATTATTACATTAGCTGTGCAAAGATGTGAGGTACATACAATTTCAACTCTCAGAGAATTTGTGAAATACAGAAGTCAATTATACCTCAAAATGACCAGCCTGCATTCACAATATTTTGTTCTTTGTTAAGATAAATTGCTCTGATTCCTGAGTCTGTGAAATCCTGGACTTAAGAATATCTTCTGATACCACTGATCTTTCTGATGCTATATTGATTGGCCCCTTGTCAACTGGTATAAAAAACTGTACACAATTGATGTACACAACTTAGTGAGTTCAGACATAATGTATGTAACAGGTAATAAATATTCCCATTGTATCCAAAAGTTTCTGTCTATTTCCATCTTATGCTTAGAAGACTTACTTTGATATCCAGCTCTTAACAATTTCTAAGTACATAATATCTTATTGTTAACTATAGGAACTCTGTTGTACAGCAGATCTCCGAAACCTACTCATTTTGTAAAAATTGTAACTTTGTACCCATTGAACAATTCCCTATATGCCCCTCTTTCTATCCGGCAACTCCTGCGGCGCACCTGAAGCCAAGCTGTATTGACTCCGTCTTTCCCTTGGGCCCTTCAGCTGCGAAGAGAGGGGGGGGGTCTGCTGCATGGGCAACAGCAGACCCTCCATATCACCCTGCCCAGGCTCTGTAGCTTCAGCTTCACTGGAGAGGACACTCCAGCATCATCCCAAGATGTCGATTCAACACGGGAGGAGACAGATACCGTGTCACTCCCGAGTTGGACTGCACAGCCATTCTCGGCGGTGCAGATAGACTCTTAAGAAGTTACACCATCGTCTCTCGAGATGGACGGCTGCCGACTGCCGACTTCTATTCTCTAAGTTAGATGCTTCATGTAAGAGGAATTAAGAACTACTTGTCCTTCTGAGAGTGGCTCATTTTACTTAGCATAATGACTTCCTGGTTTATTCACATTGCTGCACAATGGTAGAATTTCCTTCTTTGTAAAGGCTGAAAAATATTGTATGTGAATACCACAATTCCTTTGTCCATTCAACTCTTGATGAACATGTGGGTTATTTCCATATCTTGGTTATTGTGAATAATGCTGCAATGAACATGGAGATAGAGATATCTTTTTGAATTTGTGATTTCAAATCTTTTGGACATATACTCAGAAGTGGAATTGCTGAATATCTCAGGTTCAGTTTTAGTTGTTTGTGGAAACTTTATACTGTTTTCCATAGCTGCTACACCACTTAACATTTCCACCAACAGTGTACAAGGGTTCCAATTTTTCCAAAGACTTGCCAACATTTATTATTTTTCTAACAGTCATTTGACATTTGTATGGTGATATTATTATTTTTATTTGTATTCCCTGATAATTAGCAATGTTGAGCATTTTTCAGATACTCGTTGGTCATTTGCATGTCTTCTTCAGAGAAATGTTTATGCAAGGTCTTCGCACATATTTTAGTAAAATTATTTATTCATTGCTATTTAGTTTTAGGTGATCCTTATATTTTTCATAAATTAACCCCTTATCAGATATATATGGTTTACAAGTATTCTCTCTTATTTGTAGATTGCCTTTTGTTTGTTTTTTCTTTTCACTGTTCAAGGTTTATTTGATGGTTTAGTTGGTATGACACTTGGATCGTTGGTTGCATTATTTATATGTAGACTTTTCATTTTACATTATATGGCAATGTACACTAGTCTGATTCATATGGTACACAAAATAAGATCCTTGAGAACAGTTATGCACAAGACATGCAATATTAGATTTATACATTGGATCCCAGGATGGGATTGACTGGAGAAAAAAGCTGGAGTAGGCATGCTGGGTAAAGGAACCACAAGTTATATAGCACAGAGTGAATACACACCCCATTTGAAGGGCAACTGTAGTGTGTGCAACACTGGCAGTGGTGCCTTTGAGGAGGTGGAACGATTTCACACTAACCAGGTTAGGGCTACACAAGATAAATACCTTCCAGCATCAGGATACAGATGCAGGATTTTATGGACCATTATCATTTCTATCTTCTCTCTTTAGAAAATTGATGTTTTTAACCACAGATCAGATAAAAGGGACAGTATGCACAATCTCCAATGAAAATCCTGTTATAGCCCAGACAGTGAGGTGGTATGACATTAGGAGACTTTAAAGCTGCAGCTCCTTCTGGATCCCCCAAAGGGTATCTGCACTCTTCTTCAAACGGGCCTCTTCCTCAGGTGTCAGAGTCACCTTCACAACATCTGAGATTCCATTCTTCCCCAAGATGCAAGGAACACTAAGGAAGACGTCTTCTTTTATTCCATAGAGACCCTTGATCATTGCGGAAATTGGATGCACCCACCTCAGATTCTTCATTATACTTTCTGCTAAATCTGCCACAGATAGTCCAATGGCCCAGGATGTGTAGCCTTTCAGTTTGATCACCTCATAAGCACTGTCAACCACCTGTTTGTGAACTTGTTTCCACTGTTCCTTATCTGCATCAGTGCCCAAATCAAGGTGCAGAGTCTTTAGGGCAACACAGGCAACATTCACGCCACTCCACACAGGCACACTAGAGTCTCCATGCTCCCCAAGGACCCACCCCTGACAGCTTAATGGGTGAACTCCCAGCCTTTCCTCCATTAGGTAACGGAACCGGGCTGAATCCAGGTTGCAACCACTTCCAATAACACAGTTTTTGGGAAAGCCGCTTATCTTCCAAGCCACATAGGTCAAGACATCCACTGGATTGGAAACAATGAGCAATTTGCAGTTGGGACTGTATTTTACAACATTAGGAGTGATGAATTTAAAGATGTTCACATTACGCTGGACCAAATTCAGACGGCTTTCTCCCTCTTGTTGACGTGCCCCAACTGTGACAATAACCAGCTTGGAGTTTGCAGTTACAGTATAGTCTTTGCCAGAGACAATTTTTGGTGTTCTAAGGAAAAGGCTGCCATGTTGGAGATCCATCATCTCTCCCTTTAATTTGTCTTCCATGACATCAACAAGAGCAAGTTCATCGGCCAAGTCCTTCATTAAGATACTGCTGGCACAGGCCATGCCAACAGCACCAACCCCAACCACTGTAATCTTATTCTGGGGGATTTGTTCTTTCTTAAGAAGATTCACAATCAGCTGATCCTTGAGCGTTGCCATATTGGACTTAGAACCAAAAGGAACCGGGTGTGCATGGCGGGATAGCATCGGTGGCGTGCAGGATGGATCCGGACTTGGCGGCAGCGGCGCGGGTACAGTTATTTTTTGTTGTGTGGCTTTTTAGTTTGATGTAGTCCCACTTGTCTATTCTTGTGTTGTTGACTGTGGTTTTGGTGTTATAACCAAGAAATCATTGCCAACACCAGTATGAAGAAGTTTCCATTATGCTTTCTTTCAGGAATTTTAGTTTCATAATTATATTTAAATCTTCCACTCACTTTGAATGGACTTTTATGTGTGATAAAAGGTAAGTCCAATTTTATTCTTTTGGATGTTGATATCCAGTTTTCCCAACACCGTTTATTAACGAGATTATTCTTTTTTCATTGTGTAACCTTTACACCATTGTAGAAGATCATTTGACTGTATATGTATAGATTTAGTTCTGAGTTCTATATTCTGTTCCTTTGGTCTCTATGTTTAATTTTATAACAGTGTCATGCTGTTTTGGTTACTGTAGCTATATAATACATTTTGAAATCAATATTGTGATGCCTTCAATTTGCTATTTTTGCTCAAAATTGCTGTCTCTGTCAATGTTTTATCTGGATCCATATAAAATCTAGGATTGTTTTTTCTATATCTGTAAAACATGTCTGGGATTTTGATAGGGGTTGCATTGAATCCATAGATTGTTTTTGATAATAGACATTATAATAATATTAATTCTTCTAATTCATGAACAGAGAATATCCTTCCATTTGTTTGTGTCTTGTAATTTCTTTCACAGGTGTTTTAGTTTTTGGTGTACATGTCTTTTACCTTCTTGGTTAGGTTTATTCCTAAGTATATTTTAATGCTATTATAATTGAGATTTTTTTCTTAATTTCGTTTTCAAATAATTTAACATACATAGTTTCATCTGTTTGTTAAAAAACCTTACAAGTGAATGACATTAAGAAATCAAAATTACAAGCTTCAAATTTGTATCAGCCTTGGTTAAAATGACAATGAATTTAAAATAACAAACTTATTTGTTGAAACATAATCTAAAAAAGAAACTTGATGACACATGCAATTTATACTGTAATTGCTCTTCTCTATAAGTTGAGAAAGAGATACTTTCTAGTAATCACAAAGTAATAATTATCAAAAAGTTCTGCTGGACACTATGAAGATGCAGCAAAGGTCTCATTTAGAAATAAAGATTTTGTTCTTCGTTTTTGTCACTATTATTTTTGTCCTACTAATCAGTCATAGTCAAATTCATAAATGGATTTTTGGGGATCTAAGGAATGTATAATCTAAAAATAATCTGTAACCAAAGAATTTCTAATACACGATTTTTATGACAAGTTGTTATTGATTTGATTAATCTATAAGATACTTCAATAAAATTGAATTTAGTTACTTTAGCTGTAAATGACTCTATAAGACTTTTGCTACTTAACTGAGTGCTACATATTCTTTAAACAGTGTAGTTTATCTTGTTAATCAGGAATTACTAGAAGGATCTGATATAACTTTCCCTTTGTCTTCTTTTAATAAAGAGTCTCTAGTTAATTCTGATCAAACTTAAAGAAAAGCTTTGATCTACCTTAATATATTGAATTTGGAAATTTTGTTATTTGAGGTGGAGGAGCCAGTTATTTATTAATACATGTACTTGTATAAACATTGTTGAGTCTAAAAAAATTATTTAGCTTATTTACAGAGAAAAGAAGATTGGAATATACATTGTATATTGGGAACTAGTTCACCAGAGTTATAAGAAAAAAGAGAACAATAAAAAGATTCATAAAAATGTTTCCTCAAGTGTTGGGAAAATGTCTTAATAGGAGAACAATGTTTAGTAAAATTCAGAAAGTCATAAGATTGTGGTGTGAGATATGATCAGAACACCCCCCTATTTCTGTAGAAATGTAATTCAGAATAAAATTGGAAGTCTAGACAAAGACTTCTGGAATTTTTTATTGTGTTTGCGCAGTTATATCCTTTCTCAAAATAGTCATGGCTTCCTTTCTGCAGAATTTGAGTGAGTATTTCTATTTGTTCCCCCCTCATTATTTTTTAAAACTTATAATTCCCATCACTAAATATAGTGACATTTAAAACCCATTACTTCACTTGGTTGTTCATTTTTCCTTTTTGAACCAAAATGTGTCTGGGTTTTATTTGATATGCTTATGCTCTCTATGGTAGAAACTATGTACTTATAGTTTATTTTATACAGCAAAAGCTGCTCTCAAATGGATATTGATTATATTTTTGATGACAATAAAGAATAAAAAGTGACGACTTTCCTCTGAAGAGACATTCTGTTTTCCCCAAGAGTGGTCCTTTGGAAATTGTCTCAATAGAAATGCAATAATTCTTTCCTGTTTATGAAGCCAAACTCTGATGTACTTTGAAGAAGTGCTAGAGTTATTTCCTTAACTGGGTTCACTTGTTATAATAGATCTTTATGCAAGCAAGAAAATTACCATGACCTCTAGACTTCTCCTATATCTCTAATATTTTTATCACCAATAAAGTAAGCTAAAAGTAATAAGGATGCTTTATTGCCAAACAAAGTGAAGATAGATAAAACTTGAAATTCAGAGACTGAATACCTCTTAGAAGTAGGGTTTTTACAGATTTAATTATCACAAAGGATAAACTAAGATATACTACAAAATGCTCTTGTCTTAACCTCTTTGATCTATATTATAAAATATTTTCAGAGCCTTTCAAGAAGAATATGTTTATTCTCAGGAGGTAAACAGATCATTCAATTGCTATATTTAAATATATTTTCTTATATAAAAATAAAACTTTAACATAAAATGAAATTTCAAAAACAAATTTATTTTTAATATTTTAAATAATTAGTTAATTTAGTTACTTTGGTACACATACACTACATTTCTCTTTACAGATATTTTAATAGTTACCATAAAATTATATTTTTCCACAAATCACAACCCTGGTCTTCCTAGCCAATAACTTTTCTCAATGATCATTTTGAAATTTCATTGTTTTTTGTAGCAGTACTGTGTTATATAATCTTTTCCTCAAGTTCTTAAAAATAAAATATTTATGTTTTCCTTTAAAAAAATATTTTTATTTTGAAATAATTGTAGATCCACAGAGATTTCCAAAGATATTTCAGAGAAGCCCTGTATAATGTTGGTTCAAGTTCTTTCAGTGGTTACATTTTATATGTAATAATTATAATGCATATTAAAACCAGGACTTTGACAATGGTATAATGTGTGTGTATAGTCCTATGCCATTTTATTACATGTGTAGTTTCATGTAACCACCCATATAATTAAGATATATAAGCATTCCAGCACCACAAATATACTCTTCCTGTTATCCCTTTATAGTGCACTCAACCTCCCTTCACCCAACGGTTCCTAACTACTGGCAGCCACCACCATGCTCTCCATCTCTATATTTTTCTCCTTTCAAGAATAATATGTAAATGAAATTAATAATACTGAATGTAACCTTTCATATTGACTTCTGCATAGAATCTTTAAAATACATTCTGCTAATTTCTGCCTTTTAATTGATGTGTTTAGATCATTTATATTTAGTAATTACTGGTATGTCAGAGCTTAAATCTGCCATTTGATTTTTAGTGTTCTTTTCTATTCTCTATTTTCCATGTGAGTTACTTGAATTTTTAAAAATTAAACTTATTTTTAGTATTTTTTTAGTATATTTCTTAGTATAGGTTTTTAATAGTTGCTCTTGGTGTTACATTAGATTGACATACTTTATCACAATCTACCAGTATAAATACTTTATACTGGTATAAAGTATAGAAATCTTACCTCCCTTTACATCCCTTTGCTTTTCTTCATGTATAATATTCTTACTTTCAGGAACCATATATGACTATATCGTAATTTTGCTTCAGAATATTTTAGAAAATCTAAAGAAAAGAAGCTTATTTAACTTTTTGTTTTTTCCTTTCTGATGTCCTAAGATTTTTAAAAATCATTTTCTTTTGATTTCAAAACTTTGTTTAGCCATTTTTTAGTTTAGTCTGTTAGTTACAAAGTCATTTTCCCTTCACTTGAGAATGTCTTTACTTCTCCTCCATTCCTGAAGGTGAATTTTGCCAAATATAGAGTTGGGGGTTGAGAGTTCACCTCTTTTACCACGTGAAAAATACTGTGCTGCTGACTTCTGGCCACCACTGTCATGAGGTAAATCTGTTGTTATTTAAATTGTTAGATGTTATTTGTTATTTCTTTCTCATTAATTAATTTTTTCTTTGTCTTTAGCTTTCAGAAGTTTGATTAGGGTATGTCTTGAAATAAATTTCCTTGGATTTATCCTATTTGGGCTTCTCTCAGATTCTTAATTAGTAGATATATGTCTTTTAACAAATTAGGAATATTTCGAGTCATTATTTCTTTAAGTGATTTTTAAGTCCCACTGTTTTTACTCCTCTTCTTGGGACTATGATAGCAAAAAATGGTAGATCTTTTGTTACAGTCTCAAAGGCCCCTGATGTTCTGCTCAAGTTTTTTATGTCTGTTTTCTCTATGTGAGTCACAATGGATAATGTCTGATGCTCTAAGTTAAATCCAATGTTTTTTTCTTCTACTTTCTCCATTCTGATATTGAACCCATCCACTGGGTGTTTTATTTTGGTTATCATATTTTTCAATTCTAAAATCCCTACTTGATATTCTTTATATTTTTAATTTCTTTACTTAGACTTTTTATTTTTATTTGTTTCAAGAATATTTATAATTGTTTAGAGCATCTTCGTGATTCCTGCTTTAAAATCCTTGCCAGATAATTTCAAATTTAGTGCTGTATCAGTATTGGCATTTGTTTATTTTATCTTCCCATTCAGATTGATATTTTTCTAGTTATTGGTATGGTAAACTTGGTAATTTTGAACTCTAAACTATGCTATTATTTTATTTTGATTTATTTTTTAATTAATATGCATGTGTTATATATGCAAAATTGTGCATTTGTATACATTTTGGTGTTGAGGTTTTCTCAAAGACATGAATCATGACAATTTTTTTCTCTATAAATTTCTGACATGTTGTCATATTACCCATCAGTATGTGTTGTTGTTGGACTGACAACATTTCATTTCATGAAATGAAAGCTAACTGCAAGAACTCAGGCCAGAAAATTTATTACACTGTGATATAACCAAATGCCTGGACAACTGTAGTGAGAAAGTCAAGACATGAGGGTAGCAAAGCTAAGGTAGAAATACTATCTCAAATAAATAAGATTCAAAAGTAGCTTATTGAGTAATAGCAAAAATATCTCATTTCACACAAAAAAACTCTGACGTTTGATTTTTTTTAAACAGATAAAGAAACCGATATTTAAGGAGTTCACAGACTTAACTGATTAGTAAGCAATGTGCTGATATTTACATCTAGGATGATGGTCTGATTTTAAAACAGACATTTTACCCCAATGTCTTTATGCTATATCGCATTGTAGGAATTATATTATAGACATTTAATATAAAAAAAAATAATGTAAAAACCTGATAGCAATTGTTCAATTTTCTAAGTGAATGACTATCTTTTTAATTGTGTGTAGAGAAACCATATTGAAATATCAAATAATGACATCAGTACTGATAAGGTCTAGTTCTAATTCTGCCACTCTCTGACTTTCTCACTGTTTGTCATCTAACAAGTCATTAGCTTTTCTAAGTCTTACCTCTCACAGTGTTTGGTAAGAGTTTACACATAGGGCCTGAAATATATTGATTGTGAATATCATTTACATGCATTTGTATCCTTTTATTCCTCTTCTTCTTTCTGCTTCTGATGCTTCTTCATCATATTATTCTTAGTCTTAATATATAATTGTAAAATATTCTTTCTAATGTTTCAAGATTTAATGCTACTTTATGTTTTGGTGAATGATTACACTTGACACTTGACATTTATGTTTTTAAGTCAACAGTTTTCTGATTGTGAATTAGCCAGTTTCTCATTCTAATTAGCAGTTGTGCTCTGACAACATTGGTTTGGCATTGGAAAGTCATTAACAACCAATTCATAAGACACTAATTCAAGAGAAACATGCATGTCAGGTTATTATTATAATTAGATCTCATAAGCTGAAATTTCTGAACCTCTTATTACCAAAATGTTTTTCTTCTTCCCAGGAGTAATTAAGAGACAAGCAGATGACTTCTACACCAGATGTGATGGCACAGAAGCATCTTTTAAAGCATATTTTCTACGTGCTGTTTGCTGAAGCCTTGGACAGAGGCTACCTCCACAAACTGCCCTCAAGTAAAATGTATAAGGCAAGTAGAAGATAACTATGTCTTCTACTTAGTTATTTAAGTATATATAGTTATCAAAATGGAAAAAGTGGAGCAAGTGTATAATTATGAAATAAACAGTTTAAAAGGAACACAGTTTTATACACTAGAACAAGCATAAATTCTTCTTAGGTTATCTAAAGAATTCAAGCAAGGAAAACAAAAGGAAAAATGGAATTTTAATGCATTGGGGAATAAAAAATTATTGAAATTGGAGGTAGTGAATCTACACATGCTAGCATTATCTTAGAGGATTTTATAAGTAGGGACATGAGTAATAAATGTGCTCATTTTTCATAATATGAATATTGACTTTATGTCAAAGAGTAGTCTATATTATCAGCATCAGCTTTCTGCATTCACAGTTTCAGATTTAACATCAGAATGCCTTCTAATTAGTCATTTGCCTGTGGATAAGAGGATCTTACTGATCTCAGGAGTACAGAGATTTAGGCAATGTTATAACTATTTTCTCCTATGTTATGGTACTTTTTAGTTGGTATATATTTTTTCACTATTGTTTTCTATTTCTTTTGCAACCTTGCTTTTACAAACAATGTGCATTTTAGTGACAGTTTAAAATAGATAAATAAGATCAGGTAAGTTTTACTTGCTACATAGTCTAAAATGATAAATGGCCTGCCTTGACCAGAATTCCATTGCCATTTGATTTCAAAGACATTACTTTACTTTTGTATCATTTTGAATTCTATTCTATCATTCAGCATTTTACAGTCAGTTTTGTGACTAGGATATAAATAAGAAATTTGAGCTGAAATTTTTGAGATTTATATTAAGCTTTTGTTCTGTATGTATTTAATTGATTTAACTAACACCAAAATGTGAACATAACTCAGATTTATCTCAGTCTGTGAAAGGAAGGGCAAATTTGCCTTGTGACACTGATAAGCACAGACAATTCCAATTTCTGGTGAAAGACAAGTATAGTTTCCCTCCCTCTTTTTGCATTAGTTTGCTGATAGAACAGAGTTGTTGATGGTGACAGGGAAAAGGAGAAGGAAAAGACTACATAAATGTTGCAACATGGAAGTGATACTTATGTGAATTTTCTATTAATACATACATAACACTCATGGGAGGTGAGAGTTAATAATTCTTCACAGTAATCCAATCTAGCCAATATTTACTCAGCTGTGTTCTTTCCTTAAGTGTTTCCATAACCTGCTGTCACACTGCCTCCAATCACCAATTGCTGTGTCTTAAGCTCTACCAATCACAAGAGGCATATGGGTGGAGCTGAAGTAACATGTTCTCAGCTGGCTACTGGCTTTTTTAGATGCTACAGCTGTCTCTTCTACTTCCATACTGTTTCCAGTGCACACCAGATTTCTGTGTGAGGAGGCCAGCAGTAACTGGGTGAGCAGCCATAAATGCTGAATTTGTAGTATATAAAGGAAGTTATGTTGGGGTCACTATTCTAGTAGTAACACTGGCACTAAGGGGATTAAGGTATATCACTAGTTGTAACAGGCCCTGGGGGTAGTCCGCCAGAACCTGTAACTAGGATAGTGATACTCTCAGTGACGGTTACAATTAGTGATACCTCTTAACTCCCTCAATGTCTGTTATTAAAGGCCCCCATAAATTCTGACACTAGTGATGATGACTTCTTGGGGTTCCCAGAAAACTTGTATCCTAAAGTCTCTCCTCATTTGTTAATGATAGTATAGTGGTGATGGTTCTTAAAACTGCTGTTGACTGTTGTTCGCTTTACATGGTTGAAATATTATTTTGTTATATTTTATTAAATATTTTAGTACACCATTTGGTTCAGAATTTTTTTTTCTTGTTTTCCTCCTCTAAACCTGGGTCTGTCTTATGATCAAGTGCATCTTATAGTGCAAAAAATACAGTAATTTTAATGATGAAGATGAAGTCATGGGACTTCATAAAATATCCATGAATAACACAAAATAACAAGTGATTTTATCTTACAAAACAAAATAAATAAACTAAAGCTTTATGCATTCTTATGCCTATGATGTCATTGTCAACAACATTGCCAACAACTCATGTCACTGTTTAGGCCTTTGGCATCTGTGTATGATCACCACACAGTGCTTGAGTATTAAACACCTCTCTACCCTCAGGACCTGAAGCTCTGATACAAAAGATATGTTTCTATTAAAATGTTGACAATCCTACAATATTGCAATATTTCACTCTTTCTTACCCCAACATTAACCTTCAATTCCTAGAAATTGATTCTTAGAAGGTGAATGCAGTTGGTTTTAAGAAGATGCTAAAAGACAGGCAAATTGAGAGACAAGGGGAAAATTGAAACACCGTTGAAGGACAATCAACAGTCAGGCTAGGAAAGAAAATAAAATAGGGGATCATTACAGAGACCATATAAAAAAGGGGACCTCCCCAAAATAAACCCAGAACTATCTTCTTGAGGGCAGGCCCCTTGTAGTACAGGCTTCCCCCACTAAGTGAGTGTTCTAGGAACTCATCTGTATCAGTGTACCAGCTGGTATTGTGAGAGGCTACATTTGGCTTCAGTGAAATTTTTTGAAGACTCTTTTAATGGGTTTTCCCATTTCATGATGGGTGATATACAAGCACATCTGCCCACACCATGCTGAGTGATTAGCAGTTTTTGACCAAAACCAGCATGCCCCCCGTGCCCCCACTCTTCCTATTCATCTGATCTTGCCCCAGAGCACCTTTTTTTTGTTTCACTGGATGAAAAAATTCTCAAAGGAAAATGTTTTGTCAATTGGAAGAAAGAAACAAAAAATGGCAGAGGCACTAAAAGGCAAAAAAATTAACAAATTCAAAAACTGTTTTGAGCAGTGGAAAAAATCATTTTCAGAGGTGTAATGCATCAAATGAAGAGTACTTTGAAGGTGACTGAAGTTTAAACATATATGAATAAATACACAATTTTTATAAATAGTGTTTAATTTTGTCTTAGGCAAATTAAATTCAACTGTTGTGAATCTCAGTTTTCTTGTTTGAAAACTGGGAAATAATAAACTCCTATTGTTAACACACTAAGACAATATTCATAAAATCCAAGTAGTGTCTGACAATTGCAAGTGAGGAATAAATAATAATTATTGTTAACATGGTAGAAAAATATTAAACTTAAATATACAATGATGTATATAGTATAGTACAAGTACTGCACCCTCAAAAAATTTAGAAGTGGTATGTTTGTGAACACATGTGTATGTATAAACATATGTACAAGGTGATGATGATTTTCACTCCATCTATGAAACCTGACAACTGAGGCAAGGAAACTGGAATGTACATGCGTCAACAATGATGACTTTACTAGTCAGTGGGGATGGTAGACTCTGTTGAGTAAACTTGTGTACTGTGTGGCTGTTGCATTCAAAATGACAATGAGTAGAGCAATGAATCTGCATCAAATTTTACGTTAAGCTTGAACAGTCCTCCATGGGAACTATTGGGATGATTCAGAAGGCCTCAGCTATGGACAACTGGTGACTGGCAGATGTATCACCTCCATGCACCTACTCTGGTATCACATCTCATGCAGTTTTTTAGTGAAATATCCAATCACCCAGGTGATTCAGTCCTCCTACAGCCCAGATTTGGCACCGTGAGACTTCTAGCTTTTCTTAAAACTAAAATCACCTTTGAAAGGTAAGAGATTTCAGAACTTTGATGAGATTCAGAAAAATATGATGGAGTAGCTGATGGTGATTAGAAGAACTATGTGAGGTCCCAAGGTACCTACCTTGAATGGGACAGAGATGCTATTGTTCTGTGTACAGTGTTTCTTGTATCTTCTTCAATAAATGTCTCTTTTTCATATTGCATGGCTGGATACTTTGTGGACAGACCTCATATACATATAAATGTATGTGAAGTGTATATTACACATGTATATGTGGGAATGTATATGCATGTATACATAATATACAAATACACATATTTTTCCCCAAAGGAGGACCTAAATCACTGAAAGTATAAATGTTATGCATTATCATTACATGCTGATATACTGAATTTATTAAGCTGGTTTTCTTTTAAATGACTCTCAAACATTTACTCCCAAAGAAGTTTCCTCTCCCTGAAATATTATGTAAAGAAGTGTAGACATTTTTTTCTAAATGTTTGGTGGTGGTAATATCTGAAAGTCTTCCAGAGGGATCCTGAAGTAAAGCCTGCATTCAGCAGTTGAAGTGAAAGAACTAGATCAGGAAATCACAATGTCATTAATCTGAGTATTCACAATTGCTAACAAAGAGCAAATGAGCCTTTGGTGTGCAGGGACATGAGAGCTATGAGTAGCCCACATTACTGTTGATGAACGAGAGTGCTCAGGACCAAAACTTGCCTTTAGCATTTTTGTTGTTATGTATTTTCTTGGCTTTGATGGTTCTCCTTAGGCAAACATCTCTTTTTAGCGGCAAAAATAAAAGGGAAAAAAACTAAGGAAAGAGGTGGGGAAAAGTTTGCTGGAATCAAATTCACATTTAAGAAACAAACTGCTATTCAAAATGAGCAGAATCTCAGAGGAACTTAATAATTTTAACCCATTAAACTTGATAAAGACTTGTGCCACAAAAGAAAGTAGTACTACACTGAAGAATTAATGAGCCCAAGAAGCAATTAGCTGAGTAGCATTGATGGCATATATGATCTGGACATTTTAACATGTAACATTTACATTTAACATGTAAATCAGCTTGGAGACAATTCAGAATGGAAGATCATTTTTGATGCCATTTCAGCCTTTTCCTCATAAGTGTGTTTACTGAGCACTTACTGTACGATTACCATGGCTCCTGACTCTGTGTGATGAGTATGTGTGTAAATATTTTAAGAAGACACCACACCTTTGTGTCTTCTTGTCTAAAACTTCAAGCATATAGTGTGGTTCAAAACTCACTCTCAAAAGCTGCTTGTTAAATTAACTTAAATTTAAAAATAGAGTTTCTATCTCTTTAAGCAGGCAGTCAGATGGCAGAAGAAAACATAAATATAAATAAGAAGCAGCAAACAAAGTAAGTACTTTTAAAACGTGAAGGCAGTGAGTGCCACAGTTGGGGATAATCACCTGCACTCAAAAGTGAGCAAGGAAAAGATAACCCAGACTTTGGTGTAGCAAGAACAAGTATCCAAAAGACAGACTGTGTGGTCTGTGCTCAACAGACAGGTTCTAGAGATCAGCTGGATGGGAACTCTCTGGTAGTAAGAAATGGTAGATAGAATTAGATAGCTTGTGGGACTAGATCAGAAACTTTGGATTTTATCTTTTGGAGCATTTAAATAGGGAACTGTAAAATGGATAGGTTAAAGCATAAAAATATTAGAGGCAAATAGGAGATTACTTATTTAACAATTAATTCAATAGTTGAATCAAGTGATGCATGTATAAGGATCTAACTTAAGGTATTTTTAGTGGGTAAACTTTGGAGGAAAACAGACATGGATTTTTTTTTTTCAGACATGGATTTAAATCTTTCTGTCTTTATAACTTTGGGAAAAAAGTTTACTTCTTCTGAACTTCAGTTCTTTCATCTGTACATGGACATGAAACTTCACTGAAGAATAGCTAACAATACAGAGCAGCATAGATGCTCAGTAAATGCTCATTCTATTCCCTTCACCTGATCATATCCTAGGTAGTTTGAACCTTGACAAAGATTCAGTCCACAGAAATCAACCCTGCATGTAGTAATCATTGAGGAGAGTTAGTATGTATTCAGGTGACTCAGCACCTTCACAATTTTACTCTCTCTCTTTCTCTGTGTGTATATTTTTCTTTACTCTTTCCTCTCAGGTAAACAAAAACACACCCAGACACAGACACATACACATTTCACACTCATTATTCGAAAATACGACCCAGATAATTTGCATTTGTGACAGGAATGCCTTCATAGATAGGTGATACTTGCCTTTGTTGCTCTCTCCAAGCAGTAGAAAGTGATAACTATTATAAAAGGTCTTTCAACAGAGGAGTATATTTTCTGCTTATTCTTTTTCTCCCTCAAGAAATGTAACACCTCTGCAAGGAGAAGCAGCTTGATTTGCATACAAAAACAATGATATTTTCTTTCTCAAAGTAAAAAGAAACATGGTGTAGAAGAAAGAGCACAAGATTTGGACAGTCTTGAGTTTAAGTGCTTTGCAACTTAACACTAGATATAAAATGTTAAAATAAGTTAAAAAACATTGGGCTTTTGAGCCTTGGTTTTCTCCCAGATAAAAAGTGGAGAAATGATCAATTTTGCTATGCAGTTACTGGATTAAGTGAAACATTTTATGTAAAGCCTCTGCCATATAATCAGTGACATTTCAATCTAAATTGACCTTGGTTGACTCTAATGGTATCTATGCATACAACAAATATACCTTCTCCCTTTAGCAGTGTGAAGAAGAAAAGGTAGATGATTTCTTAGAGCTTCTTAATAGGCTCCCATATATTCTCAATGCAGGTGAAGAATTAATCATAAGGTATATTTAAATATGACTCAAACAGGGTCATATTAGGCCTGAGATTCCCACTCAGATCTCACCCCTGTCCGGTGACCTCTCCCCTTTTCATTTCCCTCTCCCCTGTAATTCATGATTCTCTCTTCCAGGAATTATTTGGCTTGCAAGGCAGAACCACAGCTGAACATGGGAGAGGAGCTTTTTGAATGTTCCATTACTTCTTGTCATAAAATTATGGATTAGAATAACCACAAGGATTTCTTAAGGAGTCATCAATCTGTCTGCTACGAAAGAAATACAACTTAATAGAGCTAAAGTGAAACTTGGCTCTAAAACGTCAACT
Organism: Furipterus horrens; assembly: GCF_987537825.1. Taxonomy (NCBI): domain Eukaryota; kingdom Metazoa; phylum Chordata; class Mammalia; order Chiroptera; family Furipteridae; genus Furipterus; species Furipterus horrens. The sequence goes on from NW_028327171.1 coordinate 136,124,208, forward strand.
TATCCATCACTTAGTTGTTATTTACTATTTAATAGACAACAGCAGTAACAGACACCATGTAAATCTTTATTATAGTCATAATATTTCCAAGTTTTGTACTCAACAAAATTGGGAAATTGCACTCTGCATATTGGCAGTATTTCATAATGTTCAAGAATAAAGTTTTTAGAATCAAACTACCTTTGTTTAAGCTACTATCTCTTCCACTTATGAACCACATGGCTTTGGGCAATTTGTTTACCCTCTGTGCATCCTTTCCTTCACCTATAAAATATTCATGATAATGGAATCTACCTCATTGGATGTTTGTGATTATTAAGTGTATTAATGCAAGTAAAGAGCTTAGAAGTGCCTGGTCTAAGGCATTTATTGATTGTGCCCTCAATAAATATTAGCCATTGCTATTTCTGCACTGCTTTGTTTATAGCTTTGCTTCTAGAATTCAGTTATCTTATATTCCCTTTTTTAATATCACTCCTGCCATATCTGAATTTCTTGCATGCTACAGTGGACTAGGATCTAGGTCTGAGCCCTAGACCTTACCTCATGCTTACCACATTTCCAGGAAATTCTTCTCCCCAGAGCCTAGCCTCAAAGCAGAATCCCTGCAGCTGTTTCCACCCAAAGAGCAAGCTGCAGTAATGAATTATTAATCAGAAAAATTGCTGGCATCAGGGGTTTCTACCTGCAGTAATAGATGACCCAACAGTTAGTTGGGATGCGCCCATGACAGTCCAGGAACATTCATCATCCTTGGCCAGCTGTCTGAAAGTCAATGGCAAAAAAGTCTGAAAACAGTAGGTAAAATGGCCTCTTGTAAAGCACTGATGCTCAGTATCAGGACCCAGTTTCCATCTAGGGGGAAATAAACAGGAATAAACCACTCTCTTCATTTGAAAAGATTAATGGTAACTGGGATACAATCAGTTGTAGAACCAAGGAAGCTTGCTTTCTAGAATGAGGGACAAGACAGAAACAGAGAGGCTGAACCCCCGTTTATTGAAGGTGATTCATGAGGTTTCCTTGATTTAGTGAGAAATTCATGGTCTACATAGACCTCCAGATTTCACAGGGATAATATAGAAGAAGATAGAACTGCACCACCTGTAAAACTAAAAGATATATAAGTAAGGTATGAATAAGGTATGTCTGAGGATGGATCAATGTGTCAGTAAAAGAGGCTTAGGCCATGACAAACTTAGGGTCTGAATTTGGAGAGCATTAAGTGGAAGGCTTAATATTTCTCTTTTAGAAAGCAGCAAGCCATTAAAATTTTGAGCAGAGGGATGGCATAGGCAGGCATGGGTTTTAAAATGCTACTTTGCTTCTGTATATAGCATATATTAAAGCTGTGAGAGATTGTGATATGAGTTAATAAATAATTCTGTCAATAGCCCAACTTTGAGGAAAAAGTGTCTTGGGTTGTTGAAGTAAAAATCAAAAGTCTTAAAGATACATTTAGATTTTAACTTATATTCAGTAGTTGTTAATTTGAAAACATAACCAAATGCACTTCTATTATTTTTTACTAATAAAGTGAATACATTTTATTCTTTTAGGATTATTTAAACTCACAAATAACTACTATGTTAAAATAAATAACAAAAGGCAAAACCATATAACGATGAACAAGTGTAAAAAGAAAAGGAGAAAGTTAAGATACCATAAGTTACTATGATATACTATGATGTAGGAGTTACTCTGTATGACAGACTGAGTGAACTATGCTATTGAATCTGTTGTTGACCTATAGATGAATGATTACCCAGAGGCATGACTATCCATCCCTAACGCCAGCCTGGTAACAAATGGAATCTTGGGTTTTGTAACTGTCTTAAAGCTTTTCCTCCAAGCCTTGTAAAAAGAGATCCCTTCCTTTTATTTGTCAAAATTTAACCTAACAATCTCAAATACCTTGAAAATGTATTTATTATTTTTGGTAGAAATTTTAAATGTATGTGTTATAAGAACCTGGCTGGGTGACTCAGTTCATTGGAGTGTGGCCACCGTACACCAAAAGGGTGTGTGTAGCTTTAATGCCTAGTCATGGCACATACCTAGGTTGTAGGTTCAATCCCCCATTAAGGAATTTATGGGAGGCTATCAATCAATGTTTCTTTCACACATTGATTCCTCCCTCTCTCTCTCTCTCTCTGTCTATCTCTGTCTCTCTCTCTCTAAAATCAATAAGCATATCCTTGGGTGAGAAAAAGATACTATGCTGTAGATAAAGAGCAAGTCTTCCTTTTAAGCTTCATAGAGTGTTGGGTTCTTTTTCAACAGTTCCCCTGAAGGAAATATATTTTTGGCTTCCAGAGTAAAGAAGAAAATATAGGAAAAAAGTTATGGCCTTATAAAGTTAGTGGCAAGGTTGCCTTCACACAACTGAGCAAGTTTTAGATTGGCCATTGTCACTACCGTGATGATGAGCTTTAGCAGCAGACATGGAGAACACAGAGTTGCATAGCACGATTTATCCAATAATAGAAGGGTGCTGCATAGTGTTTCTCAAAGTGTATACTATAATGACATCAGAGAGCTTCTCAAAATGTATTAGACTTCCTGGAGTTGGTCCTTAGCATCTGTATGTTTAATGAGACCCTCAAATAATTTGAGTCCATACTTAAACTTGAAAATTATCTTTTCCTGACATACATGCTCCATTCTTGCTTAAGACTCTCTAACAGTGTTTTCCCCCCTAGGTATGAAAAATGACATCTAGAGTGGGTGCTCCATCTAAGACTTTAAAAACTGTAAATGCCAAGTTACATGTGTGTGTGTGTGTGCTTGTGTGCACATGTATGCATATTAAGTGTATGGCATGTACCTCACTAACTTTCATTGTTCCCTGCTCAAAGGATTCACTTTGTTGTGCAACTTTTTATATAATGTTTTAAGCAATCAAAACTGAATAGGTCTAATAAGGACTACATTTTCTAGCCTCCCTTGTAGGAGATTGGAGCCTCACAAATTGGCTCTGCCCAATGAAATAGAGGGAGAGGTTGTGTGCACCATTGAAACAGAACCCAGGGGCTGTTTAGTTAGGGGCCCAACTGCCCGCCACCAGAATCATAACTCTTAATACCAGAGTTTGGTGAAAAGAAAAAGAATTGTTTATTTACACATAGTCCTGCTTCCCCCTCCCAGACCTGGCCAGTCTTAGGAAAGTCAGAAACACCGTTTCCCTACTTCCTCGGCACAGTTCAGCTTTACCAGTAGCTGCCAATCACTCAGTTCTGATTGGGGAGGTCCTTTCTGTGCTGTGGTGCCCTCCAGCTCTCAATGCAGGACCACCTGGATTCTCAGCCTCCTTGTAAACTGCGTGGATCTCCTCTCCTTCTCAAAACCGCCTGGCGAGAGCTTCTTCTTTAAGCAGCCTGGAGACCCCTTCTCCAAGCCACATGGATGGAGCCCACAAGAGCCAGAGAGTGAGGGCGTGAGGGCCAGAGAGAGCCTGAGAGAGAGCCTCCTAGAGCCAAAGCCAGCCCAAAATGTCCGCAGCTCCTTCCCTCTTCCTCCCTGCCTCCTCTCTCCCCCTGCGTCCTCTCACGCAGTGGGTGTTGCAAACAGTTCTGACCATTCACAGAACCCTAGGTAGGCTCTGTCTGTGTCTTCCGTACCAGCCCACAGTCCAAGATCCCTCCCATCTTCCTGAGTCTTGGAAGTAAAGCGGATCTTTGCAACAATGTTTCCAGCCACTAGCTCCAGGCATGCAAGGGCATCCTGAAAGCTGCTTCCTGCTCCCTATCTCCCAGCCGCAAACTCTGGGGTTGTTGTTTTTTTTTTTTTTTTTTTTTTTTTGGACTCCCCTGTTTCTGTAACACCATGCCCAAGATTGGTTTATAAAAAGCTTCAAAACTCTGCCTCTGTATTTCAGGGACTGTCAGTGGAGGGCTCCATTATGGAAGGTCTTCACAATCTGTGACCTGCTCTTCCTTAAACATCCACTTTCTCTTCAAAGCTTTTGAAGTTCTTAGGTGTTCTTAATTAGTCCCAAAGTACGCAAGTACTTTCATACACTACATTATTTTCTGACCTTCCCATTAATGTCACATCCCTTCATCAGAGTGTAACTACCTTGGTTAAATTTGTCTATGTCCTTGTTGATTAACCTAAAGGCTAACTAGTCTGATCAGCTTAATGGTTAATGAATGTGGATGGCTTAATTAACTCTTATTAGTTAATTAAAATGTTAATTATATCATTAATTAAATAAATGGATTTAAATTAAATATTTTAACCAAAGGCTCTTTGACTTTGTTTCCTGAATTAAAAAAAAAATTTAAATTGATGAGAGAGAGAGAGAGAGAGAGAGAGGAGAGAGAGAGACAAAGAAACATCAATTTTGATGTTCACTTATTTATGCATTCATTGGTTGCGGCATATCAGAATGACACTCTTACCAACTGAGCTACCCAGCCAGGGTCTTGACTTTTCTTCCAGCCCCAACTCTAATTAGTGTTCCAGCCAAATAGTGAGTGTTTTTTGCTTCTTTTACTTACATTGTCTGTTTCTGTGTTTTCAACTCTAGGCTTTTTTCATGCTGGCTATAATGGTCACTAAAACTTTTCCTCAAAAAAAATTTATTTCCAGACTTCATCACTCACCTTCATTTTTTGGATATTTCTTGATAATTCATGATTATAACAATCTTTTCTCTCTTGCTGCACAGTGTCTATTAAACAAATATTGCTCTACATATAAAATGTCCCAGTCAGTGGGATACAAATAAAATAAAATGGAACCCCTGTATTCCAGAAACAATATGTCATACAATGGGTATGAATAACAAGTATAATATAATGAAAAGAGGAATGGTAGGTAAGAAATTATGAGAGTTCAGTGGAGAATGCAATCTCTGATGCTAGGTGTCTATTAAGAATTATTTCTTGTTTTATTTTGTTTAGAGCTGCTGTGTAAGAACTGTAGGTACACTCTATTAGAAATGCTTAGAAAAATGTTCTAAAACTAACAAGAACTAGAAAAAAAACAGATGTTTCAATCCTGAAGAATATTAAGAATAAGCATCAGGAGAAAAGGAGACAGCGTAGATGTGACATTATCCCAGTTATGAGCTCAGAATTCAAGTGGCTTTGCCCATATCCACCAATCCTCTTGGAACCTGCACCCATTAAGTGAACAAACCCAAACTAGCCTGCCAGATAATGAGACAGGAGGCCCCATAACCACTGTCATCTCTGATGAGACCCAGCTCCTAGCTGTTGCCAGCAAGCCTACCTGAGATCAGTGAAGCCTGGTACCTATCCACAGAACTATTTGGCTCTCTTCTGGACTTATTAACAATAATTAAATATTTTTTTATTTAAATCACAAAGTTTAGAGATGGTGTGTTATTCAGCAAACACTAAAAAGTAATTTTTACACCTGGTTTATAGTTAAAAGGACTTAAAATGGGAAGAGATAATGTAGTAATAATTATTCATAATAGCTCACAATTACTGAGCACTTACTATGTGTGAATTACTATATGTATATCTACTGAGTATTACCATATGTTTGTGTGTATGTGTGTGTCCTGTGTAAACCACCCTGGATGGTAAAAATCTTACTACTGTGCTTATTTCAGATGAGGAATCTGAGACCTAAAAGTATTTAAGAAATCTGACTAACACGATAAAGCTCTAAAGGGGCAAATCCATAATTTAAAATCCTTCCTTTTAATAATTTCTGTTTTTTTGTATCTAATATTGCCTTTCAGTCAAAAAGAGCAGATCAGAACCAGTACAAATATATGTTAGAAAGCTCCTTTAATGTGCTTCTCTTGGAATGTCTCTGGCTTCTGAATGAGTTATGTTAGCCTTGCTACCATCCATCACAGTTTCCATCCTAGTTTCTTGTTCTGGTTTCTTATCCAAAAGAGAGGTATTGATGAATGTTTCATGGCCAATAGAAAACCATAGGAGAAGATATTTGAATAGGCTTGGCTTGAGGTTCTTCAATAGATGGTCACACAGAACTGTTCCTGTTGATACCCAAGAGAGCACCATGGTTCATCAAGGTAGTTCTGGATTTCTGAAATAACCAGGCAATAATAGTGACATTTCTTACAAGTCGTCGGCAGCCGTCCGTCTCGAGAGACGATGGTGTAGCTTCTTAAGAGTCTATCTGCACCGCCGAGAATGGCTGTGCAGTCCAACTCGGGAGTGACACGGTATCTGTCTCCTCCCGTGTTGAAGTGAAGCTGAAGCTACAGAGCCTGGGCAGGGTGATATGGAGGGTCTGCTGTTGCCCATGCAGCAGACCCCCCCTCTCTTCGCAGCTGAAGGGTCCAAGGGAAAGACGGAGTCAATACAGCTTGGCTTCAGGTGCGCCGCAGGAGTTGCCGGTGTTGACTACAACGTCAAACCGCCTTAGGGACTCCGGCTCCGGATTTTCTGTCGGGGTTTACTCCCTTAGCCTTTCCCCTGAAGAGGTATGCCGCAAGGCAGCGGAGGTTTTTTGGAGTCAGAGTTTTCCTTCTCTGATATGATCATGTAACCACAAGATAATTAATATATAAAATATTTTTATCAACTCCAAATTTCCTAAACTCTCTTTTGTATCCTATTGCATTTTCTCACCCCAGCTCCTGGCAAACACTGATGTAATCTCTGTCCCTGTAGTTTTGCCTATTCCAAAATGTCACATAAAAAAATCACATGGTAGGTGCTTTATCTGTTTGCCCTCTTTTACTTAGCTCAATACTTTTAAAATAAATCCACATTATTACATAGATCAATAGTTTGCTGTTCTTATTGATGGTTAGTATTCCATTTTATAATTGTATCATTAATTGTTCATCTTTTCTCCACTTGAAGACATCTGGTTATTTACAGTTTTTTGGCAATTATGAATAAAGCTTCTATAATAATTTATGTACACATTTTTGTATTGATGTAAGTCTTTCTTTTTCCATGCAAACATCTATTCATGAGATTACTGGGTCCCATGGGATCATAGACTGAGAGTTTGAGATTCATATGTTGAAGCTCTAACTTCTAAAATGATGATATTAACCCAAGAGCCTTTGGTAGATAATTAATTTAGCATGAAGGTACAACTTCCATGGTAAGACCACTGCCCTTATATGAAGGAAAAAAAACACCAGAGCTTCTATCTTCCATGTGAGGATACAGTCAAAAGGTGTCCATCTGCAAGCTAGGAAGTGGGCCTATACCAAGAACTGAATCTGTCAACCTTAACTTTGGACTTCCCAGTCTCCAGAAGTGTGAGAAATGAATGCCTATTTTCTAAGCCATTTGTCTATGATATTTTGTTATAGCAGCCCAGGCTTACTAAAACATATGGTAAGAATATATTTCTCCTAGATTTTTGACATACTTATCTTTCAATTTTTCTGTAGGACCCTAATTTATTTACTTGTATTAATTATGCTTTATTTACACCTTTAATTTTAAATATTTTCAAATGTAAGTAAAATATACTTTTAATATATTTTAACTTCCTTCTTTAGTTTATTAATGCTCAGAAACAACTCTTTAAACTGTATTATTTGTTATGGCTTATAAGTCAAATATGTGGCAAGTTCCATTTTTTAAGAAACGATGATCACTTATTCTATTTTCTTTAAAATATTTATAAATTGAAATGTATGCTTTATGCACTGAAACCAAAGTAAACATCCTATGAAACACAGTAGTGAGGCAGAATTAGTGAATGAAGAAACTTAAATCAAAGTAAATATCATTCAGGTCTTCCTCATGAGGGCCTAATTTAATCATGCACCTGCAGCTGATTGCTACCTTTTAATATGTATGTCATATATCACATACAGAGTAAGATAGAGGCTCGTCACCATTGCACCTTGAAATATAAATAGAAGTAAAAATAGGGAAGAAAATAAAAGGGTTTAGAAGAAATTATAACAACATTTTTAAGGAAGCTAGCCAGACAGGCTTTGAATATATTTTATATCTATTGAATTAAACAGTAAATGAGTCATTGTCTGGAAAATAATTTATATTAAAGTATCAACTTGTGCCTCGTTGTCATAGGAATAATTAGATAATGCATTCTACAGCAATAAAAACAACGTTTTTTGGGAGATAATCATATTCTATTAACAAAAGTAGGAAATGTTTTGCAGAAGCAAAGAATAACAGATGGATACCATTAGAATAGATTTCATAAGTTTAAAGCTGCATTAAACAATACTAATGAATGTATTAATTAAGAGATGGTCAAGACTTGCTTTGCCCTGAAATAAGATAAAAGTCAATTAATTGAAATATATATTTATAAGAATTCTTTTAGGAAAGAGTTGTATTATCTTATTTGGCTTTAGATACCACAGCATGTATTAAATCTCTATATTCCCTCCCATCCCAGGCAGGATGGAGAACCAGGGTGATAGGTGGCAGTGTGACAGTCTAGGCCCTGGAGTCCCTGACTTATTTTTGAAGTGATGTCTCTTGGCCATGGACTTATATAGTTACTCCCTAAATAATTAATTCTTAGTATATTCTGATAAACATCTTTACAAGATAATTAGGTGTATTTTAGAGATGGACATTGGTTTTTCTTTCAAATGAACTCAGTCATGTTGTAATCACCATTTTGCAAGTGAAAAATGAGTTCTGGGTTCATAATTTTCTAAAGGTCAATTAAGTTAATAGGACATGTCTTGTTTGAATGGGGTCCTCAATTCTGTCTTGATATATCTGGTGGACAGTGTTGATTTTATCCCAAGGTGATTATTTCCTCCTTCTTCATCATTAACAGGTACCCTGATATTTTCCAAGCATTTATTCTTTCTCAGCTGATAGCACTTTAAATGCAGGTCCCAGTAATTTTAAACCATTTGAAGTACAACATTTCTCTGGCTACTTTTATTGGATAAAAAAATGACATGTTACAGAGGTAGTCTCAACCAGAGATCAAAGAAAAATGTTAATATTCAATGCTGAGGTCCTTTCCTAGTTCCCATGAACAGGAAAGAGTCTGTCTCAATTTCTCTGAGGCAAATATCTTGTGACAATAAATCAAGCTAGTCTGAGGAAAATGCCAACACCCTAAGAATGGTGGGTAAGAAAAGAGCTAAAAAGAACTATGGTCCTTAATGTCACCACTGGACCACTGAAGTAACTAGCCCTAGAACATACATTTCCCTGAGCTTCTTGTTTTGTGAGATAATAAATTTATTTGTATCAGAGGTCCACTTTGTCTAGTACTTGAATTTAAAAGCATGCTAACATATTCAGTTTAGTATCTTCCCCTCAATAACTAATCTATACTTGTCTCTATCCCCTGTATAGAAACATGTTCATTTTGATACTGTTTCTGTGTAGCTCTTGCAAGTGGCCTCTCTCAATAGCAAAGCAGTTTAAGCAATGATTGCCTGCACAGGATTCTCATTTTATGACATTAAGTAAAGCTGTATGCACAGGTTTAGGGCCGTAGTCATACATTACAGTTTATTCCTGCACAGAACTCTGTGTAATTTGAAAGCAATAGTGGAGAAATGATGAAGATTGCTCTCTGGGAGCATAGCTGCACCAAAGATAGGCAGTTCCTAAGCCCTAGCCACGAGTGGGCCACCTTAGGTGAAAGCTTGATAAATTAATTCATCTTGTAGCAGAGGGTGTCATTCCTTGCCTTCAAGTATATTCAGTTTATCTGCCATCATCTGTGGGAATGAATCACTTAGAAACAAGCTATCCCCAGAAATATTTTTAGATAAGATGATGATTTTTCTCTAAAAAGTGTGTTTTTATGTAAACTACAGTACGAATATAGTCATACAGCAGTTGGAGAACACATTCATCTCCAAGTTATGCATCAAGATGCATCTGATAACCTTGAAGGCATATCTATTTGGAAGACTTTAGTGCCATTCTTAAAAAGGTCTATATTTTTAAATACATTATGTTTCTGTGTAAAATATAACATAATATATGTGGCTATTAAAACTTAACATTTTTGCTTCAACTTTAATATAAAAATGAATTTACATAAAATATGCAGAAGAGAGATATGAATGTTGAAGATATAAAAGCAGATATTTTTACGGTAAAACAAGTGCTTATGTCATTCTGCTTTTCTTCTTTTTCCTCTTTTTTTACATGAGGCCTTTCTTCTCCCTAAAGCTGTTGAGGCAGAAGAATATATTTTTGTTCCTGTTTTCTAATTGTTAAAGAAGTAAAAACATTGTAGACAGGTTTGGCAAAAAAAAACTGAGCTCATCTTTTAATTTTCATAAGTAAATAATTAATTACAATTATTTCCTTTCTCACGTCAAGAAAGCTACAGGTTCTAGGATCTGCCTTTCTCATCATAGCCATGTGGATAGTCACGTGAGAAAAGTTAATCAGCAATGAAATTTACATAAACAACTGGTAGTTTTAATAGCATATTGACTTTTGCCATTCTTTTTGGAAAGAAGGTTTTCAGTGAGTCCTTTCTATTTTGTGTCCTGAAACAGCTTGAAAATGGAAAGTGAGTCTTCTCCTCTAGTTATAAATAAAACACTTGCTGTAACCACTAGGAGAATTAAACTATCTATTATTTTATTATGTTATGTTAAAAGAAGAAAAGTAACTGGATCATATTCTTAAACACCTGAATTGTGAAGATGTCTATAAATCCTTTGAGAATATGCTGAGCTCAGTCCTTCAGGTGCTTTTTAAGGACCCTGCAGTAAAAGCTTCCTCACTGAGATGTAAGGAGACATTATTTACAGTTATTCTCACAGATGCAAACAAGGAGTTATCTGAGACAGCTCAGAGTGGACTAACCCCATGCATTACCAGTAATTGCCAAATTTTCATTAAGACTTTTACTCCATGACTGGAAAATGCAACTCCTGCCATGGGACTGGTATACAAAAACTTCCTGAAAATAAATGTTGGTCAGAAAATTTTAGAAAAGTTTATTTTTTTATTTTATCAATTAAATATGCCCCCAAAATTTATACTTTGTGTTTCTAAAAATATAGTAGAACTATTATGTCAAGGAAGAAAAACCTCTATGCCAGTGGTACCCAACCTTTCTCACAGCAGAGATTGGTTTTGTGGAAAACAATTTTTCCACAGAACAGGGAGTGGGGAATGGTTCAAGATGATTCAAGCACATTACATTTATTGTGCACTTTTTTCTATTATTATTACATTGAAATATATTTTGAAATAATTATACAACTCACCACAATGCAGAATCAGGGGGGTCACTGAGCTTGCTTTTCTGCAAGTAGGTCCCATCTGGGGGTGATGGGATACTGGGACATCCAAAATGTGTTGCTTATGTCCAGTTTATGCCATAATCTCATTTTGGTCACTGTCACTGCAGAAAAGCCTGCTTCACAAAGATAAGATGTTGGAAATGGAAACAGGCTTTTCAGTGCTTTTGTAGTAATCTCAGGATATTCTGCCTTTAATCCAGAATGTATGGAGATTTGAAGTTGTCTCAGACATCATTTTAAGGCTACCATCATTTGTGATCTCAAGCGTTTGATCCTCTTCTAGCATAGACAAAGTCAATTCACCTGGCTTATTGATAAATGGGTCACAGATACATTCCTTCCCAGTTCAGGGACATTTTGTGATTGGGAAGGAACACTCAAACTCTTTTGGAAGCTGAGATAGATGGTCATGCACCAGTTGGGAGAAAGAAGGCCCTGGCTCAGTCTCTTTCAAAGTCTCTGCTCATGTTTGAAATATGTCAAAAATCCCAATGTTAACACCTCCATAATTCCAGTTTGGCTTTGAATGCAGCCACTTTATCTGCCACCTTGAACACAGTTGTCATTCTCTCCTGAAGTGACAGATTGAATTTGTTGAGCAGGATGAATATGTCACACAAATAAGCAAGTGTTGTGACCCATTCTGTGTCACTGAAATGTGCTGCCAGTGGTGACTGTTTTTCTAAAAGAAATCTCTGGAGAAGCTCTTCTAACTCAAAAACGCTGACCAGTGATCTACCTTTAAAAAGCTGTTTCAATTCTGCGTACAAGAGAGGACATGGGTGCTGCTCTGTGTCCATCTCCTCAGAGAACTGCACAAACAGATGTGAGTTAAGGGCATGTACTTTAATGTGGTTGATAATTTTAATCACATCCTGAAAAACATTGTTAAGTTCAGGTGACAATTTTTGGCTAGCCCACATTTCTCTATGGATGACACATGAGTAGACTCACATTCAGAAGCAACCTCTTTGACCTTAGTACTGAAACCAGAAAGCTGCCCAGTCATGGCAGCCACTCCATCCGTGTATATACCAACACAGAGTGACCAGTTTAGTTTTCTTGATATGTAATCATTCAAAGACTTGAATAGTTGTGCATCTATGATGTTGGTTGGCAACAAAAGTGCACATAACATATCCTCATGCACATCCTTCTGAAAAAATATCACACAAAAACAAGTATTGTTGCCTTGTTGTCAACATCAATAGACTCGTCAACCTGAATTTTGTACCATGGTGACTCATTCTCTCAAAAAATTGTGCCTCAGTATCCTCTGCTATTTCATCAATTCATCTAGTTATGGTGCTAGCTGAAAGAGGAACATGTGCCACCTTTTGAAATGCAGCCTTTCCTAAAATTCACGACAAATGTCTTTAGCAGCAGGCAGGATCAACTCTTCAATAGAAAAGGGTTTCTTAGTTTTAGCAATGTGGTGAACCACTAAGAATGATGCTCTCAGTGCAGACACATCTGATGAAGTGCTGGCCTTTAATAATTGCTTCTGTTCTTCATGTCCACATTTTTTTCTTTTGAAAATCTCCAGAGATCATTCTAAGAAGCACCAACAAACAATAGGAGTCACAAAAATGGGGAGACAGAGAAACAGCCCCCCATAAAAAGGAAAGGTAGAGTCCCCAGAAAGAGTGCTAAATGAAATAGAGGGGAGCCAACTATCAGATATGGAATTGAAAGCACGGATTATGGAGAAGCTCAATGAGCTCAGCGGAAACTACAAAGAACTCCAGGGAAACTACAGTGAACTCCAGAAGAACTATAAGGAACTTACTGAGAATTATACCAGCATCAAAAAGGACATGGAAGCTATCAATAAGAGCCAGCAGGAAATGAAGAATACGATCTCTGAATTGAAGAACACAGTAGAAGGAAGTAAAAACAGGCTAGAGGAAGCAGAAAATCGGATCAGCGAGCTGAAGGGCAACGTAGACAAAAACTCACAGACAGTGCAACAAAATGAAAAAAGGCTGAACAAGACTGAAGAGGCTCTAAGACAGCTGCAGGACAACATGAAACGTAATAATATCCATATCATAGGAATTCCAGAAGGAGAAGAAGAAGAGCAAGGGATAGAAAGCCTCTTTGAAAAACTAATGACAGAAAACTTCCCTAACATGAAGAGAGAAAGAATCATGCAAGTCCAGGAAGCACAGAGGGTCCCAATGAAGATGAACCCCAACAGGCCCACTTCAAGACACATCATAATTAAAATGCCAACATTCAAAGACAAAGAGAGAATCCTAAAAACAGCAAGAGAGAAACAACCTATAACATACAAGGGAGCTCCAATAAGGCTATCATCAGATTTCTCAGCAGAAACACTACAAGCCAGAAGGGAATGGCAAAATATATTCCAAGTAATGAAAAACAAAGGCCTACAACCAAGAATACTCTACCCAGCAAGGCTCTCATTCAAAATGGAAGGTGAAATAAGGAGTTTCCAAGACAAAAGAAGGTTAAAAGAATACATCTCCACCAAACCAGTATTGCAAGAGATGCTAAAGGGTCTGCTTTAAGAAGATGAAGAAAGAGAGAGAGACAGAGAGGAACACGAGTACAAAGGGGGAAAATGACAATGAATAAGTACTGAAAGAAAGAAGGAACTTCTACCATTTGCAACAACATGGATGGAACTAGAGAGAATTATGCTTAGCGAAATAAGCCAGGCAACAAAAGGAAATTACCTTATGCTATCACCTGTTACAGGAAACTAATGAACAACACAAACAAATGAGCAAAATTGAACCAGAGGTATATAAACGAGGAATAAACTAACAGTAACAAAGGGGGAGATGGGAGGGAGAGAAGTGGTAAGAAGGGGAAGGGTCTAGTCAAAGAGCATGTATAAATGACCCATGGACATGGACAACTGGGTGGGGACTGAATGTGGGAGAATGGAGGGACAGGGTGCAGAGAAGCAAGAGGGGGGAAAAAGTGAGACAACTGTAATGGAAAAACAAACAAACAGAAAAATTTTTAGTGGGGGGAAAAATAAAAATATAAAGAATAGAAATGCAAGCTCAGTGAATATTAGAAGGACAAGGTTTTTCCTTCACACTGTATATATTTTCTCTCTATCTGATCCCTCCAGAATTTGGCATTCTAAAGAAGTAAGTAATGACCTAAGTTTCTTTGCATAAAACTAATAAGACCAGTTGTTAATAACGATTTTTTTGACTAAGACTTTGACTGGAATGTCATGCCTAAAGGAGACATGCTTGGGCTTTGGTTGTTACCAAAAAGCCCTGAGCAACTGGGACTGACTTTCAAAGGTAATAAAAGTCCACGAGATAAAAGGCCTGGTACCTTGGATGGATGAGCGGTCCATAGCAATCTTTCCAGGGAAGGAGCGAAGGTTGTTTTCCTGAAAGATGGCTAGAAGGGACCTTAAGGCACAATGGAAAACCAGGAGGACCTGGAAAATACAGGTGTGTACAGGCAAGGGTGAATGCCAGGTATGTGGTTCTGCTTCTGTGCCCTGAAGGGCAGACTGAAGGTCACCCTAAATGTTCCTTGCGTAAGTTCCAGCAAAGCAGAACTAAAGATCATAAGTGATCATTTTCTGCTCTTGTTGTGTTTATGCAAATGAACAGGATAAATTAAAAATGAACTTAATGCAGTCCCTTTAATGACAAGGAGGGTAATCTTAGGGAGAAAAATCAAGATTCAAGGAAGATCACAATGCCCAGTGGTAAACTATAAAGTAGTGCAGCTAACCATCTTTAAAGTTTCTTTTCATTTAAAATTTGTTTTCATTTGAAAGTTAAACTATGTCTGTGGCATTATCAAAGATGTTTAATTTACAGGCAAGAAGAATGTCAAATGCCTTGCAACTGGATGTCTTTCCTATAAGACAGTCCTACAGATCTATAAACTTGTGTGTGGGTTATGTTACATAAATTAACATGTGTTTTCTGTTTTCAAAGGGCATAAGCCTACGATCTCATTACCTGGGTGATTGTCTGTATGTATAGACCTCACTTAATCCTGTCTGCATTGCTGCCTCCTGAGACTCACTGGTTTGGCTGAACTAAGTGGCTGGGTTGGTGAAGAACGGGGTGGTCTGTGGGCTTTACTTTAAAACTGGTTTCTCTTTTCTATCCTAATGGCTTGGACAGAAAGAGCCCAGAGGCCTGAGAGGGGGGAAACCTAAAATATTTCCCTCAGTCCAAACTAAGTATAATGGGCAAAAGGGTTTTGGACAGGTGAGATGTACCTGGCATACCTTCCTCCAAAGAAGCCCTTCTTTTCCCTAATGTGGGACATTGAAAAATTAATACCTGTCTTTTGTCATCTAGTGGTTATGGATTGAATGATGTCCTTTAACCCTGTTGCCCCCAGAATACAACAAGGATGCCAGCCTGTTAAACCAAGCATGATCTTGTCCAGAGACAGCCAACCAACCTGTAGTCTGCACGATCCTTCCCCTTGTACGAAGGCCACCCTCCCCTCCACATCCCCACTCTTATTAGGGATTTCTTGACCCAAGGATAGGTAGGACGACGACCATGTCCAGCTTGAAGCAGCTAGAGGAGCTCGAGACCTTCGTCCATTGTCCTTTATAAGATTGTAAAGGGTCTTAAGTCTGAGAGGGAGGGATTGTTATTTTTTATTGTTAAAATATTTAACTAATTAATTATTTAAAAAAAAAAGAAGAAGAATATATGAAAAGGTGAGCCATGGGCATGGACTTAGGGAGGGGATTGTCGGGGAAGGGGGTTGCTGGGCGGAGGGGAGCAAAGGGGAAAAAAATTGGAACTATTGTAACAATATAATCAATAAAATATACTTAAAAAAATAAAAATAAAATAAAATCACCACTCTGTGTTTACAAAAAAAAAAAGAAAGAAAGAAAAAAAAAAAAGAAAAACTCCAAAGGCTTGTTTTTAATGCAGGGTGCTTAATCTCCATGTGAGAAAGCAGTATTGAAGGTTTCATGGGTTCGTTGAATAACCAGTCACCACATATTATACAAAGCAGCTTAGAAAATTTGAATCACCTCTTTCAATAAACCTATAACTTAAATAGGACTATTAGTATTTTTTTTTTTTAATGCAGCTTTCTTTTTGTTGGAAGTCATAGAATCTTCTGCTGTCTCATTATTGAGTCTTTTCCTCTTTTCAAAGAAGCTCTCCAGTGATGTTTGTTTTTGACTCATATTAGCTAAGATTAGCCTGTGGGCTTACCACAACTGTGACTGAGACAAGGATGCAGTGCAGGAAAGAGAAACAAACAGAAGTGGTACATAAAGTAATGGGCAGGTCATGCGTGAACTAAAGTAAGTGTTGGGTTCTGACAGAAAGCCAGCCACCAGCTGCAGCTGTACAATTGAAGTACATCAGCTCACTTGCCACTACAAAGCCTGCCACCAGAAGCAGGTTAATTGACACTTGCCACTCACTGATAGGGTTTTGATATGAGTCTGCAGGCAATTGATTGATTATGGTCTCTGAGCAGTCAAACCTCTCTGCTAATGACAATCTGTATTTGCAGCGACTCCCCATCTCAGATAATCAGGCTTAGATTCTCATAAGGAGCACACAACCTAGATCCCTTGCATTCACAGTTCACAGTAGGGTTCCCCACCATTGATATGACAGGAGGCAGAGCTCAGGAGGTATTGGGAATGATGGGGAGCAGATGAAGCTTCACTTTTATCCACCACTCACCTCCTGCGGTGCAGCCTGGTTCCTAACAGGCCATGAAACAGTACCAGTCCAAGGCCCAGGGGTTTGGGACCCTTGCTCTATTCTTTCTGATTCTGAACAACTTAAATTTGGAGTTTACTTTTTCCTCAGAAACTCTCTACATGTTTCAATAGCTCTTTTGTCATTCCAGAATTCTGAAATTTTGTGATTTTTGCCCAAAATTCTTTATTCACATCAGCCATTTATTTGTGTCAAGCTTTTATTCAGACCAAATATTAGCATGATTCATCCACTGTTAACAGATAATTCATTGGAACCAGGCAGGCAATAAAAAGATAAGGAGAGATTCTAAGTTTTAGATTGTGAACATGCCCCATGAAATAATTTGATAGGTATTCCTCTAATGCTTAGAAAGGGTTTGCTTTGTGCCATACACTGTTCTGGCCATTTTCTTTACATTAACCCAGTTCAGAGCTCTATGTGGTAAAGTTTGTTAGTATACTTGTACTACCTAGTATAACCCATTTTTCAGGTGAACTTACTGAGCTCTTAAGCAAATTACTAATGATAAAAGTGGGATTAACTTCCACCAGACCCTTTCCCAAGTCTATGGATTTAATCCAATTATATCTGTTTACCTAAACTGCCCTTCATAAATCTTTCCCTAAAAGTAAGCTTACTGTATAAGCAAAATTAGAAAATTGTGTAAACAATTTTACACTTGTGCAAACAAAACTAGAAAAATAGTATTTGTCCTTTTAATTCTTACTTAATTTTGGCTCTACTTTTAAATATTTTTTGTGTCATAATTTCAGAGTTTTTAGATTCAATGGGTTAAATAAGATGATATCCTTTTCTTCTTGTGAAATAAGAAAGAAACAGCCCTCTCAGCATATCTTCCCTGTGGAAAGTGCACCTGTCCTTAACAACAACAACAAAAAGGTTAAACATAAAAACTTGTCTGCTAGCTCAAAAGATAAGCAATAGACAGAGGGACATTTAGTGATACATTTAAATCATACTAACTACTAAATGCAAGAAGAATCTTTGCCACAGGTATGTATTCTTATTCGGCTACTATTTTAAAGTTGCAATTAGATTAAAAAGTTGATCCTTTTATTACCTCAAGATTCTGATCCATTTAACTGAAAGTTTGTTTCAAAAAAATTGTATAGAAATTATATTCATGGATATCAAGGATGCTGCCAATAAGTATATGTGGTAGCTATTGCCTGCATGGAGCTTATAGTTCAGTAGAAGAATGAAGCACATCACATGTGTAGAAAATGAGAGAATCTATAATATGAATATATTTGCCTTAAGATTTTAACAACTGGTCTAGGAAGAAAGAGATGAATATATGTGGATAATTGTGGGGACAGATAGAAGTGAGCTGGTATTAAAGAGAACAGCTAGAAGGGAAGAGATAACTAAAGTTGGCTAAATACAAGTTTAGAAGGTAGCACATTTTTTTATTGATGTGAACCTACATAAGGAAAGATGCGGAAATGAGAGTGCGCATGTTTAAGGAAGCAGAGGATGTGACACTAAAAAGGAATGGTGGAGCTAGTGTGAGGTAGTGATAGATCTTGAGCTCAGAACCTTTGGCTATTCTGTTTCCAACTATTCAACCTTCTGTGAATATACCAGATACACAAAAACAACTTTGCACCTTTGATCAAACTATTTATTTACCCTATAGTTACCTTTTCCCCATTCCCAGCCTAATAAAAGTCATAAAACTTCATGTCTCCATTCAAACTCTTCTCTATGAGTCATTTGCTCAGTCTCTCAATTAAATTTAATTATTTCATCACCTGTACTTCACAGTATGTGACAACTGTTATAGGTAAGCTGTTCTGCCATGCTGAATGTAGTTATCTGTTTGCACAGCTCTCTCCTTTGGATAGCAGAGTTGATGTTTTTGTATCACCCATGGCATAGGTATGTGTTTTGGAATAAAATTTTATTGATAATGTATGTTGGACTGAAAGGAAACATTTTGAAAAAAGTTTTAGGGTAGGATGTAAATTTCCCAAGGGAAGAAAATATCCAAAACTAAACTGGAAGAAAGATATTTCATCTAGGCTCAGCTCATTCTTTCAACATGTAGAAGTGCAGATTTTATTTGTTAGCTTTGCTCTGCTCCATACTTACAAACAGGACACTACATTCCAGCCAACACTTTTATGTATTTGTTGTCTTCAGTGGAAGTGTGAATATACATTTCCCACAAATGAAAACAAAAATGAAACAAAACAAAAATATATTCAATCTCCTGACCTCTGGAGAACATATATGTCTATTATATATACAAAAGTCTACCCAACATTATAATTCATTTTTGTTTTCAACTTTGGATTTTTTTCAAATGTTAGTTGATTTTAAAAATACATATCATGTCAGAGACGACATAAAAAATTCCATTAAATACAAACTTTTAGTATGGATTGTCTCATTTAGCCTCTTCTATGAATGGACCAAAGGTGATTAAGGACAGAACCTTTCGGTCTTAGGTTCTTCTTGGTTCAGGGACTGGTAAACCAACTCAGAAGCATAACTGAAGGGAATCCTTTAGTCCTAATAATCTACTTTCTGGGCCCAACAGAAGCCCTAAGCACTTTTATTTAGTAAATATACACATTTAGTAGAAATACAATGTAAATACAATTTTTTTATTATTATATATAGAGAACAAATTATATTACTATAATTATATCTTTTTTTCTGCAAAGACATACTACATTTCTGATTCCCTTGCAATTAAGTGAGGTTTCGTGATTGAGTTTCAACTAATGAAATTTTAGGCCAGGTTGGTGGAAATATACCACACATGGCCCACCCAGCTCTTTCCCATCTGCTGACTGTATCAAGTCAGGGCAACAGTGAAGATGGCAGAGCCACCAGCAGCCTGGGTCACTGAATGAGAGGAGCACCGCACCTCAGTTGTTCCAATCCAGACCCTCGCTAGATTGCTTTAAAGCAATAAATATACTACTTTGTTCTGCCACTAAAATTGTGGGTGAGTTTTTTTAGCTTTTTTTCCCTGTTTTTTTTTTTTTTTTGTCTGTTTCTGTTTGTGTTTTTGAGAAGCAGCTAGCCTGCCTTAAACAATACAAACTAAAAAAAAAAAACACTTTATTTGTTATGAATAGTGACTCCCAACCAGGGACTGTTTTACACCCCAAGGAACATTTGGCATTGTCTGAAAAAAATTTTGATTACCACAGCTGTTGGGGTGTTGCTGAGGGCAGGTAGTAGGTAGAGACTAGGGATGCTGCTAAACCTCCTACAGTGCACAGGACAGTCATCGCAGTGAAGAATGATCTGGGGAAAAATGTAAATTGTGCCAAGGGTGAGAAGCCTTGCATTGTGAGAATAAGCATAAGAGAAAGTATCATTTTTTATTACTATTAGCTGTTAAAAAATACATTCTTTACCTTAACACAAGTTCAATCACATATAGACTATATTAATAATTAATTAGCCGGATCTAATAGAATTTGAAATTTAGAAAATTCTTTGCTATGGGTCAATTAATATTCTATTACTATCCTAATGTTATTCTAACAACTGATAAAATAAGACTTAAAGGAATTTGAGTTTCTCATTAGAGCACTTCTCATCCTCCCTGTTTGTCTTTCTGCACTCCATTTTCAGTGCTTATTTAATATAGCATTATGCATGCATAGACAGAAATGCTTGGTGTCTAATACCTTTATGTTTACTCTTGACAGGCTGTGGCATCTCAGTGAAGAACCATGATTAAGAAAATAGTCAGGCATCAGTCTACATCGTCTATTATCTAATATGTCACTTCTTATATATCTGATTATTCAGGACTCATTCTCTCAAAGTCTTGCACTATAATAAGTTTATAATACAATAAACAAAATATAATGCATATTAATGACTTCATGTTGCTTTTATGCCCTGAGTATACATTAACTTTTTAACATGCTCATATTATTCCTGGAGTACAATATTGAGTTATGAAAATAGCTATGAATTGTGGCGATCCTACCAGTAGCCTTAGTTTGACTACTAATTCACTAGAAAACTAGAAGTTAGTTTAGTTTTCTATACATAATTTTTGACTTTTCTATACATTATTTTTGTTGCTTGCAATATGCAGAAATTTAACTATATGATTTCTAAGCTCCCTTTTAATGAACTGGCTTAAGCAGATATTCATTCCATAAATACCTACTACATAATGTTTCACATAAGAATTGTGCTAATGTTGAAGGCTAGGTGGTGAGTGAAGTAAAAACATGGCTGTTTCCCTAATGGAACTTACAGTCCTCACCTCATGTTTATAGAGCAATTTAAGGTAGTATGGAAGCTACAATAATGTAATAGATAGTATACTTACTGTTAAGGACTGGAAGTGTACTAGGGAAAATGACAAATGAATATATGATTATAGTTTGTATCAGGCTATGGTAGTTATTTTACTAGAGTTACAAATAAAGTTTTATTGGTCACCAGAAGAAGGAGAAGCTTCAAGTTCAGAAATCTAAGATATAGTCTAGAAAATGGCAGTATTTGAGCTAAGCATTCAGGATAACAAGTGTAGGGATAGTGAAAGGCATTAAATACAAAAAATAATGTACGAAATCCTGAGCAAGATCTATTGCAGTGATGTTTTTGTTCATGTTGAATAGTATGGTTTTACTAAGTTTTAAAATGTATATTAGTTGCCTAGGGCTTCCATAACAAAATACTACAAATTGGATAGAGTAAACAAAAGAAATTTATTTTCTCAGTTCTGGAGGTTAAAAGTCAAGGATGCAGGTGTCAGCAGGTTTAGCTTCTTCTTGGCTTGGGATGGCCATCTTCCCCTGTGTCCTCACATGGCCTTCCTGATGTCCATGTATATGTCTGTGTCCAAATTTCCTCTTCTTATAAGAACATCAGTATGACTGGATTAGGGCCCACCCTAATAACTTCATTTTAAAGTAACCCTCTCTCTGGAGACTTTATATCCAAAAACAATCACATCTGAGGTATTTGGAATTAAGGCATCCAGCCCAGTTTGTGAGGGCTGTAGTGAGAGATAAGGCTGGAAATTGGTTAGAAAAAAAATTTAATGCTATTTTAGTAGACTGGACTTTCTGGGTTCCATTCAAGTATTGAGATCAGGTATCCCTATAATCCTATTCTACGTTAGAAAGGTAAATCAAGCAACAAGAAAATAGTGGACATAAGAATAAGTTAATACTCTTTGAAGGCTAAAGTTGAAAGACATTGAAAACTTATTGGGTATGATTTGAAGAAGAGAGAGAAAGGTCAAAAGATAGTGCACATTTTCTTCTAGTGGGAATGCAGACTGGTGCAGCCACTATAGAAAACAGTTTGGAATTTCCTCAAAAAAGCAAAAATGGAACTGCCTTTTGAACCAACAATTCCATTGCTAAGACTATATCCGAAGAATCCTGAAACACCAACTCAAAAGAACCTCTGCATCCCTATGTTCATAGCAGCACTATTTACTATAGCCAAGTGCTGGAAACAACCTAAGTGCCCATCTGTAGATGAGTGGATCAAAAAACTGTGGTACATTTACACAATGAAGTACTATGCAGAAGAAAGAAAGAAGAAACTTCTACGATTTGCAACAACATGGATGGAACTAGAGAGAATTATGCTTAGCGAAATAAGCCAGGCAATGAAAGAAAAATAACTTATGCTATCATCTATTACAGTAGACTAATGAACAACACAAATAAATGAGCAAAATAGAACCAGAGGTATGTAAACAAGGTGCAGACTAACAGTGACAAGGGGGGAGGGGGAGGAAGAGAAGGAGAAAAGAAGGGGAAGGGTCTAGTCAAGGAACATGTATATATGACCCATGGACATGGACAACTAGGTGGGGACTGACTGTGGGAGAAAGAGTGGGCAGGGTGTGGGGAAGCAATAGGAGAAAAAAAGGGGGGGGGAATTGTAATAGAAAAACAAACAAAATTTTTAGTGGGGGGAAAAAGAAAATATAAAGAATGGAAATGCAATTCTAGTGAATATTAGAAGGGCAAGGATTTTTTTTTCACACTGTACATTTTTCTCCCTATCTTATCCCTCCAGAAATTGGCACCCTGAAGAAGTAAGTAATGACATAAGGTTCTTTGCATGAAACTAAGACCAGTTGTTAACTGAGGTTTTGTTGACCAAGACTTTGACTGGAGTGTCATGCCTAGAGGACACATGCTTGGGCTCTGGTTGTTACCAAAAAGCCCTGAGGAACTAAGGGTGACCTTAGAAAGTAATAAAAGTGCATGAGAAAAAAGGCCTGGTACCATTGTTGGATGTGCGATCCATGGCAATCTTTCCAGGGAAGGAATGAAAGTTGTTTTCCTGAAAGATGGCTAGAAGTGACCTTAAAGGACAATGGAAAACCTGAAAGACTTGGAAAAGACAGGTGTTTACAGGCAAGGCTAAATGCCAGGTATGTGGTTTAGCTTCTGTGCCCTGAAGAGCAGACTGAAGGTCACCCTAAATAATCCTTGTGTAAGTTCCAGCAAAGCATACTTAAAGATCATAAGTGATCATTTGCTGCTCTTATTGAGTTTATGCAAATGAACAGGATAAATTAAAAATGGACCTAATGCTGTCCCTTTAATGACAAGGAGGATAATCTTAAGGAGAAAAATCATGATTCAAGGAAAATCACAATAATCAGGGGTAGACTATAAAGTAGTGCAGCTAACTGTAGTTAAAGTTTATTTTCATTTAAAGTTTGTTTTCATTTGAAAGTTAAACTATGTCTGTGGCATCATCAAAGGTGCTTAATTTACAGGCAAGAAGAATGTCAAATGCCTTGCAACTGGATGTTTTTCCAATAACAGTCTTACAGATTTAGAGACTGGTTTGTGGGTTATGTTACATAAACTAACACGTGTTTTCTGTTTTCAAAGGGCATAAGCCTATGATCTCACTACATGAGTGATTGTCTGTACATATAGGCCTCACTTAATCCTGTCTGCATCCCTGCTTCCTGAGAGTCAACGGTTTGACTGAACTAAGTGGCTGGGTTGGTGAAGAATGGGGTGGTCTGTGCGCTTCACCTTAAAACAGGTTTCTCTTTTCTGTGTTAATGGCTTGCAAAGAAAGTACCCAGAGGTCTGGGAGAGGGTAAACCTAAAATATTCCCCTCAGCCCAAGCTAAGTATAGTGGACAAAAGGGTTTTGGACAGGTGAGACATGCCTGGCACACCTTCCTCCAAAGAAGCCCTTCTTTTTTCCCTAATGGGGGACATTGAAAAAGTTAATACCTGCTTTTTGTCATCTAGTGGTTATGGATTAAATGATATTTTTTAACCCTGTTGCCAAATCTGTTGCCCCCAGAATACAACAAGGATGCCAGCCTGTTAAACCAAGCATACCGTGGTCCAGTGACAGCCAACTGACCTGGAGTCTGCACGATCCTTCCCCATGTGGGAAGGCCACCCTCCCCTCCACACCCCCACTCTTATTAGGGAATTCTGGACCCAAGCGTAGGTAGGACGATGACCATGCCAGGCTTGAAGCAGCTAGAAGAGCATGAGACCATTGCCCATTGTCCTCTATAAGATTATAAAAGTTCTCAAGACCAAGAGGGGGGGATTGTTATTTTTTTGTTATAAAAATTAATTAATTAATTAAAAAAATAATAATATAGGAAAGGGAGAAACTGGAGAGCTCGTATGCGTGACCCATGGGCATGGAGTGGGGAGGAGTGGGACTGCTGGGGGAGGTGGGTGCTGGGCGGGGGGTAGCAAAGGAGAAAAAATGGAACTATTGTGACAATATAATCAATAAAATATACCTAAAAAAAAAGTACACATTTTACTGCATCTGCCATCAACAAATGGGAACCAGTAATACCAGTATGGAAGTCAGAAGACAAATGATTTTGTATGGCTTGTGATACTTTTAGTTTCAGGCACATTGAATTGGAATTTTTGCTGGCTATCAAGAAAGATGTCTGTAAGGCAGTTGGGACAAGTATTAAAAGCTGTGGGTAGAAAGACTGGGCTGTCAGTTTAGAACTAATAAGGGCAACTTTAGAATGAGTCAGGTTGCAAATAGTTTCTGTGCATATGAAGGAAAATAAAAATAGACGGGGGCATAAAATAACATTGTGAGAGGTCTGATACTATCATTTGAGGTGTTTTTTGAAGGAAGAGTATGTTTTGTGTCCCTCAACACCCCCTGTACAGATGTCACATTTTCTCATAAAGGAGAGAGTGCTGGCAGATGACCGGGACTCACTAAGACTCTATCTACTTCAGAGTGGAGCCTTGTGGTCTGATATTTCCCAAAGAACCCAGCCAATGTTGATTTAGAAGATTTTTTGTTTTGTTTTGTTTTGTTTTGTTTTAAATATTTCATGTATTTATTTTTAGAGAGAGGGGAAGGGAGGCATAAAGAGAGGGAGAGAAACATTAATGTGTGGTTGCCTCTCACATGCTCCCAACTGGGGACCTGGCCTGCAACCCAGGGACATGCCCTGACTGGGAATCAAACTGATGATCTTTTGGTGTGCAGGCCAGCGCTCTATGCACTGAGCCACACCAGCCAGGGTTGCAGGTTTTCTTTTAATCAACCATTTCAGTGTAGTGTGCATACAACCTAGAGATTCCTATCCAGTAGCCCGAAGGCAGTCACCTTTCTGAACTTTGCCTTCTGGCTTCCATCAGGACAGGTCATATTTTCTATGAAAATTCTTCAATCTGATCCCATTAACATTATTTAATAAATATGTCTTCAATAAGTTATTACTTTAGTCTGCTAGAGAATACATACTCTGGTCCATTTAAACTCCAGATGATTTACACTTCAGCCTTTGTTAGTCCCTAAAACTTTATTAGTTTAAATCTTACTCTGCCCCACTTGTTATGATGTTCATATTGGAAAGTGATGCCTTAATGTAAATGAATGCAGTATTATCTCTCTATTTTCCCATTCAACATCTGCATCTCTTTTCCTCTTCCCTTTCCTGTTTTTGAATGCAACTTATTTTAAGTACCCAAAAGAGATGATGCTTCAACATTTGTTGATTCTAAGTTGTTCTGATCTTTCCTATCCCTCTCCACAAGCTGAATGAGAAAAATATTCTAATTTCAAAACAGCAAATAAAAAATTATCAAATCTCTCAGGGAAGCTAAATAAATGATCAGATGCTCAATCAGCAAACTAAATTACCAGAATCCTCTTAGGCATATGTCTGATAATCATCCTATTCCTTTCACTCTCCTGTTGAACTGACCTCTGGATACCAAGTTAATTTATGTCTTTTCACACAGAAGCAGTATACCTCATTATGACTGAAAGTCTCAGCCTTGGATTATCAGATAAACTGAAAAACAATATTCATCACTCAATTATAAGTTTAAGTGTCATACAGTCACCTTCAGGATTTATGATCAGCAACTTCACCATTTAGAATTGATGATAACTTCATTGCTGTATTTGTTTTTACCACTTTGGAATAGTAAGTTATGTAATGAAATTAATGAGCAGGTAAATAGATAAAAGCAACTGAGATGAAACAAAGGGCAAGGTTTATGTGTGAAAGTGTGTTACACTCTCTTTGAAAACAAACAAAATATGTTTATTATTAGCTCTGAGATATGCACTTTTTATAGGTTAAGATGTGGAGGGCATGATAAAACAGCTCTTTCATAATAATTAAAGTTAAAATTGTGAAAGCAAATATAAAAGAAAAATCCTAACAGGGCCAATGTATGTAAACTACCAACATGTTTTCCCTTAATAAATATAAATTTACTTAAACCAATACAGAGTATTTCTGATCTTTAAGATTGAACACTATATTCCCAAATACTTCATAATATTCTCCAAGAACAATATAAGAGGCAATTTTTTTCATAAAACCAATTACTTCCCCAATAAATTTTATTTTGAAAAGGAATAAAAATATTCTCCACCCTTCAACACTGAAGTACAGCAACCTGTGTTGAATAGCTATCTAATCAAACAGGCTTCAGGAAATGAAAAAGCTCTCCAAATCTAAAATGGTGTCTTAAGAAACATATTCCTTCATGGGAAAATGTTTGAAGCATGATGAATGAGAAGTTTTCCATTATCTCTTGCATCACTGCAGTTGAAGCTTCTCCATCTTTTATTCTTAATTGGCCATAATAATCTAGACTGTTGGTCAGCCACAATAAATTGCTTGGTTAAAAAGAAAAAAAACAAACAAACTATTACTCAGTGCTAATGAAAGTCCTCTGCAGGGAAAAAAAATAACAAAATGGTTGTGGAACATAAAATTGTAAATAAAAATTGTTTTAATATGTCTTGGATGTTGAAATGGAGGGAGCGCAGCAAGTGAAGTTTGTGTGCTTTGCAAGCAGTTTCTGAAAATGACAATGCCAAGCCTATTTAACTCTTGTAATTACCTGTCACCATGCTTCCAGAGACTGGCTGGAGACAAGGGAGCTGCACGCCTGGCTGTACAATGCTGACTGAGAGAGAAAAATCAGGGCCATGCCTGCAGCTTGCTCCTCCTGACTATACTTTGTGAGGGAGATATGTCCACTGACATGTTCCCCTGATGGTAAAGCAGTTAAGTGGCCCCAAGCAACAGTACCTATGCTCCAAGGTAAAAAAAAAAAGTGTCAGAGGAGCTTGACTGCAATGCCAAGACTAGAAATCAGTCACTTCTATTTTTGGATGAACTCAATATTTTTTTAGAAGTATAATATACATCTTATTAATTGAGTCAAGTTGATGTATTAATTTGAATAAATTATTTTTTTGTTGTAATGTAATATCAGCTTTATTTTAGAATTTGGGACTCTCATTCCATCCTATTTTTACCCCTAGGTTGCCAGTCCAGTTTTCTCATTGTTGATATGAACAATTACTTGGAGTGCCATATCTCCCTCCTTAGACATACTTGACCATTCTCATGGTCCAATTCTATGTCCAATTTTTGGTATTGAGTACATTTACTGTTAAAGATATCATTATTACAAAGAGAAGGTGACTTAGAGGTATTGAGGGCTGCCCAAGCCCACTGAACTTGTCCTTTTGCTCTCTATCAATTACATTAATAGGTAAAAGGCATTAGCCCAAGGATCAGAAGTCTCGATTTTATTATATGTTTCTCATCTTAATACACTAAGTTAAGAAAAAATATTTCTTTCAGTTTCTTCATTCATAAACATGAAGTATAGTCTTTTGCCTTCCTGTTTCTGAAGTTGGCTGTCTGGCTATTATGTATAAATAAGATACTGTAAAATTATATTTTGATCTCTAAAACACTGTGCAAAATATAATCTGTAAGCATTCAGAGCAGGAATGCTCCCAGCAGCCCCTGAAATTGGAAACCTTGTTAATAAAAACTTATTTCCTTCCATAAAAATATAATACAATAATTGTAATGTGACAAATAGATTCATGGCAAACAGAAATAGTCAGAACAGGGAGAGCTACATGGGTTTTATTGTTCTGCTGCTTTGTCATTTGGATATGTATGTTTATTAATTTAAAATTAAAAGGTTAAGGTGAATTGTTTCTATACATAGTTGTAGAATAACTACACAACAGGTTAATAGTACTTATGTATGTTCATTCATATGTTTATTTACTCATTAATTTATTTCTTCTCTAATAGATTTTAGACACCACCACTGCCCCCCTCCCCCAAAAAAAGACCTCAAATTCAGCTCTCAAGCCCCTTTCACACTACACCAGGCAGAAAAAGGTCTCATGGACATGGACAACAGTGTGGTTATTGCAGGGTGAGGGGGGTATAATTTGGATAAATTATATTGGAAAAAATACAATAAAAATATTATGGGAAAATTTTATTTCTCAATAAAGACACCAGCTATACAGAATAGATAAATCTGTTTATTGTGCTGAATGATAGTCCCTTTGTAAAAGGAATTCACTATGAGGTAGCAGAAAATGGGATTATAAAGTATAGTTTTATATTTATAATTTTAGAATGGACAAATAAAAGAGGGCATGCCAACACATAGGTTGAGACATGGATAGGAAGAAGTTCTAGAAGACCATATATGGGCTTTATCTATCAAGTGTCTGTATGGCTTTGTAATTGGGCCTTCATCTAATTTGAATGTAACTTCACTTTGCATTGACCTCATATGAAGCATATCATTATAATAAATGCATGCTAAAGAGCTAGGTAGTGAAGATTCAGATTCATAGGGAGGTATTGGGTAGCCCTGCTATAAAGGGGATTCCTATAGGTGAATGAACAAGTCACACATTTCTTCCACAAGAACTGACTGGTGAGACTACAAACTAATGGATTCACAAGATCAGTGTATTTTCAGAAGGATGGACAATAGACAGTGCTGCCCAAGTAAAATGAATCTCTGAACCAAATTAAGTACTGTCTACTGTGTACTGACACTGTTGAAACCTGACAAGAGTATGCAACTTAATCAGAATTCATATAAGCCTCTTGAAGACTTATATGTATTTTTATTGTACACTAGATGTACAATAAAGCCATAACCCAGAAATTACTAGAATACAATCAATTAAGTAGCTTGAAAAAACCTACTGATAAAAGGGAAGAAAAATATTTCTTCAGTTAAATAGTAAATTTTTATATCAGTAAAGTCAAATGACTAATAACTAAAATTAGAAGAATCAGGTTAAATCTGAGTGATGCACATTTTGAGATGGCGTGTATGCTTCAACAAAATGTGTGTGGTATTCTTCCACAATCACAGCTAAACTCTAATCCTTTAGGTTTTGTATATCAATGATGGTGCCATAGATCAGAGATGTGTTCAGATTGTAATGTTCTTAAAAGGATGGAAGGAATTTGTAGTGGCCATCCTGGACACAAGATACCACAAGGGGAATTGAAAATGAGAAAGAATTACTTTTACTTGCTATATAAATAACAATCATAGAATGGTTAATTAATACCAGAAAAAATATAGTCTTTTTTTTGTAAATAATTAGCTTAAGCATAACTTTCTCTCTGTCTCTGTCTCTCTCTTTACCTCTCTGTAAAGTGTGTATGCAACTATATAATATCTGATGTTGAGGACCAAATTTGCTATGCTTGGATACTAGTAAAATCTTGTTCTTTTTCAGGTTTCATTGTGTGTTTTATAATCAGCATTATCTACCAATGTTGACCAGAATTTGTAGTCAGGTAGTATGGTAAGAAAAAATACTGAATTCTCCAAGTACTGATTTGAACCTGCTGACCATACATTGACTTTCTAACACTTAGTATGGTAGAAAACACTTAGTATTTTTAGAATCAATACCTTACCCTGGTCTACATCTGTACATTAGACTGATTATTTTACATTTTATTACTTGGCATTAGAAGGATATATTAATCACAAACCATTTTTGCCACCATTATGTGGATGTGTTCAAAATTCAGGCTTTACAATGATTTTATAACCCCGAATCATATTATTCAATTGCTTAAATGTCCTAGCTATGTATTTTCATTCTTTTTAGCTACAGTGGATTCTGGGCAACATAGAACATGTCAGTTGTTTCACCTTCCTTGCATGTGATAATGATGTGCAAATGGTCTTCTGCCTAGGAACACCTGTAAGTGATTGATATAGTTAAGGGAGGGGATGGGGGTTAATTGTTGTCATTTCTTAGGCTGAGTGTTAACTGGATAATGTCTCTATTCACCCCTTTAAATGACTTCTGGGATTAAAGTTTCTTCTTTTGCAACAAATGCTCTTTCCCATGGTATTGCTGTTCATTTATTTTTGTATGCGCTACAGTTTGATTATAATAGAAAAATCTCAGTGTCAAATGATACTGCGAATATGAAAAAAACTTATGACTGTTTTTATTCTTTATTTTTATTCTTTTATTTTTAATGGAATTTATTTGGGTGACATTGGTTCCAAAAACCATACATATTTCAAGTGTATAACTCAACAAAACATCATCTGCATACTGCATCAGGCACCCATCCATTGCCCCAAGGAGAGTCCCCTTTCATCCATATCTCCTCCCCCAGCCTTTGCCTACCTTCACCTCCCCTCCAACTTCCATTCCCTCTGACTATCACTGCTCTGTTGATTTTGCTATGTCTTTTATCTGTATATGATTTTTTGCACTTGTCTTTCTCTGACTGGATTATTCCAAAAGGTAATTTTTTTTCTCTTGGGCTTTTTTTTTTTGTGTGTGTGTGTGTGTGTGTGTTGTGTTGTGTTGTTTTTTATGGTTGAGAACTATTTTATTGTGTGAATGTACCATAGCATTTTTATCTACTCATCTACTGATGGACACTTGGACTGTCTCCAGATCTTCGCTATTGCTGCAATGAACATAGGGGTGCATATATTCTTCAAATTAGTGTTTCATATTCCTTCAGATATATTCCCCAAAATGGGATCATTGGGTCAAAGTCAGTTTCATTGTTAATTTTTTGAGGAAACTCCATACTGTTTTCAACAATGGCTACACCATTATGCATTATCACCAATAGTGTATGAGGATTCCCATTTCTCTATATCTTAATCAATACTTGTTGTTTGTTGATTTATTGATGGTAATCATTCTGGCAGGTGTGAGGTGATAATATGTCATTGTGATTTTAATTTGCATTACTCTGATAATTAATGACAATTGAGCATTTTTTCATATGTCTATTGACCATCTGTATGTCCTCTTTGAAGAAGTGTCTATTCAGGTCCTTTGCCATTTTTAAATTGGATTGCTTGTCTTCTTGGTGTTGAGTAGAAGTTCTTTATGTGTTTTGGAAATTAACCCCTTACTGTATCATTGGCAAATATGTTCTCCCTTTAGTGGGTTCTCTTTTAATTTTGCTCGTGGTTTATTTTGTTGTGCAAAAGCTATTTAGCTTGATGAAGTCCCATTTGTTTGGTTTTTTCCTTTCTTTCCCTTTCCCAAGGAAATATATCGTCGGCAGCCGTCCGTCTCGAGAGACAATGGTGTAGCTTCTTAAGAGTCTATCTGCACCGCTGAGAATGGCTGTGCAGTCCGACTCGGGAGTGACACGGTATCTGTCTCCTCCCGTGTTGAATCGACATCTTGCGATGACGCTGGAGTGTCCTCTCCAGTGAAGCTGAAGCTACAGAGCCTGGGCAGGGTGATATGGAGGGTCTGCTGTTGCCCATGCAGCAGACCCCCCCCCTCTCTTCGCAGCTGAAGGGTCCAAGGGAAAGACGGAGTCAATACAGCTTGGCTTCAGGTGCGCCGCAGGAGTTGCCGGTGTTGACTGCAACATCAAACCGCCTTAGGGACTCCGGCTCCAGATTTTCTGTCGGGGTTTACTCCCTTAGCCTTCCCCCTGAAGAGGTATGCCGCAAGGCAGCGGAGGTTTTTTGGAGTCAGAGTTTTCCTTCTCTGATGTGCCCTGACTGGAAGATCGAACCAGCGACACTTAGCTCGCAGGCCGACGCTCAATCCACTGAGCCAAACCAGCCAGGGCATC
Source organism: Furipterus horrens (assembly GCF_987537825.1). NCBI lineage: Eukaryota > Metazoa > Chordata > Mammalia > Chiroptera > Furipteridae > Furipterus > Furipterus horrens. The sequence continues at coordinate 136,156,507 of NW_028327171.1, forward strand.
AAGGAAATATACTAGCAAAAATATTGCTATGAAAACTGTTTGACATTTTACTGCCTATGTTTTTTTCTAGGATTTTTACAGTTACAATACTTACATTTAAGTCCTTAATTCATTTTGAGTTAATTCTTGTGTACAGTGTAAGTTGGTGGTCTAGTTTCTTTCTTTTTTTTTTTTTTGCATGTAGCTATTCAATTTTTCTAATACCATTTATTGAAATAGTGTCTTTACTCCATTGTATGTTCTTGCCTTCTTTGTCAAATATTAATTGACCATAAAGTCATTGGTTTATTACTGTGCTCTTTATACTGTTCCTTTGAGCCATATGCCTGTTTTTATATTAATACCGTGCTGTTTTGATTACTATGGCCTTGTAATATAGTGTGATATCAGGTAGTGTGATACCTCCAACTTTGTTATTGTTCGAGATTACCAAGTTATTTGAGGTCTTTTGCGGTTCCATATCAGTTTTTTAAATATTTGTTCTAGGAATGTGACATATACCAGTGATATTTTAATAGAAATTTCTTTTAACCTATATATTGCTTTGCATAGTATGGATATTTTATGATGTTAATTTTTCCTATCCATGAACATGGTATATGCTTCCACTTATTTGTATCTTCCTCAGTTTCTTTCATCAGTATCTTATAATTTTCTGAGTACAGGTGTTTGACCTCCTTGGTTAAATTTATTCCTATGTACCTCTTTTTTAAGTATATGTTATTGATTATGTTGTTACTGTAGCCCCAATTTATTTTCCCTTTGATCTCCTCTGCCCAGTGCCCCTCTTCCTTCCAGCAATCCCACCCCTCTTAGTTTATGTCCATGGGTCGTGCATATAAGTTCTTTGGCTTCACCCTTTCCTATATTATGCTTAACTTCCCCCTATTTTATACCAACCAAGTATGCTTCTTAGTCTCTGCACCATTTCCCCATTTATCTCCCTTCCTCCTCCCAGCTGATAACCGTCCAAATGATCCCCATACTTATTATTCTGTTCTGATTCTGGTTGTCTGTTTAGTTTGTTTTTGTTTATGTTTTTTAGATTCAGTTGATAGTTGTAAGTTTGTTGTCATTTTAATGTTCATAGTGTTGATCTTCTTTTTCCTAAATATGTCCCTTTAACATTTCATGTAATAATGGCTTGGTGATGATAAACTCCTTTAGCTTTACCCTGTCTGGGAAGCACTATATCTGCCTTTCCATTATAAATGATAGCTCTGCTGGATAGAGTAACATAGGTTGTAGGTCCTTGCTTTTCATCACTTTGAATATTTCTTGCCAGTCCCTTCTTGCCTCTAAAGATTTTTTTGAGAAATCAGCTGATAGTCTAATAGGCACTCCTTTGTAGGTAACTCTCTGCTTTTCTCTTGCTTCTTTTAAGATTCTCTCTTTATCTTTAAGCTTTGACATTTTAATGATGATGTGTCTTGGTGTGGTCCTCTTTGGTTCTAGCTTCTCTGAGACTTTTTATGCTTCCTGGACTTGTATGTCTATTTCCTTCACCAAATTTGGGGAGTTTTCCTTCATTATTTTTTACATAAGCTTTCAATTTCTTCCTCTCCCTCTTCTCCTTCTCACACTCCTATGATTTGGATGTTGGCACATTATAAGTTGTCACAGAGGTTCCTGAGCCTCTCCTTATTTCTTTAAATTCTTGTTTCCTCATTCTATACTTGCTGACTATTTTTTTCTTTCTTATTTTCCAAATCATTAATTTGAATGCCAGTTTCCTTCCCTTCAGCAGTGGTTTTGTGTGGATTTTTTTTGTTTCATTTAGCATAGCCTTCACCTTTTACCTTATGTGTTTGCCATACTTAAGCATATCTGTCAAGTCTGTGAGCATCTTTATCACCAGTGTTCTAAACTCGGTGTCTATCAGGTTGGCTATCTCCTCATTAATTAATTCTCTCACTGGAACCTTGATCCATTCCCTCTTTTGGGCCATATTTTTATGTCTCCTCATCTTGACATGTTCCTGTGTTTGTTTGCCTCTGTGTTTTAGGTACAGCTGTCTCACCTGTTACATTGTAAGGAGTAGAGCCTTATGTGCTTGTCAGGACAGGGAGACCCATTTCACCACATTGTGGCGCTGTATGTGGGGAAGGGGTCTGAGAGGGAATAATGCCACTTGTTCAGCATTTGTTCTTTTTCCAGGCAATTTTCCCACTTCAATATGGGACTGGCACCTCTCTAGCTGTTACCTTGGCCATTGTTCCAGAGTGGTTGGGTATGCAGATGTTCTAGGACCATGGGGGTCCTTTAAACAATCCAGTAGAGACATCATCAGTTTTTTCCTCTGCCCCAATCCCCACTGGTTTGCACAGTCAAAAGCAATGAAGTTTTATTTTCCCTGGCACTGGAACCGTGAGCTGCCCAGTCTGGTCTGGTGCTAGAAGAAACCGTGAGCTGCCCAGTCAGGTCTGATGCTAGAAGAACTCCCCAGGTTTCCCTCTCAACTTTTTAAAATGTTTGACTGCACTTTCCACTGTTTTGCTGCTGCTGTTGCCGGCTGTTGCTGCTGCTGCCACCACACCATGTCTCTCTGCCCTTGCTCCACCCCTCCTACCTGTGTGGATGAGTATTTCTTCTTTATATCTTTGTTTGTTGGACTTCCCTGCAGCTCAGTTTCCTGGGACTTCTGGTTGTTGCTAGTTTTCAGGTAGTGGTATTTCTTCCTCTTCTTCTTTTTTTTTTTTTAATATGCTTTACTGTTTGTGCTATTATAATAGTCCCAGTTTCTTTTCCATTTGTTCCACTCAACCCAGTGACCCCCCTCCCTCCAGTTGTCCCCCTCCTTAATCCATGCCCATTGGATGTTCTTCTTAACATCTTCCTATCTACTCCATTCCCTCCTACTATGCTTCTGAATTCCTGTACCATCTCCCTCCCTTTCCCCACCTCCCCCTATAATGTTCCCCCTACCTATAATTCTTTTCACACTCCCATTGCCTACTTAGTTTGCCTTGGTTTCAGTTCCCTAGCTTCTGTTGTTGGTTGTGATACAGTTTTCATTTTGATGTTCATAGTTTTGATCCTCTTTCTCCTACACAAGTCCCTTTAACATTTTATATAACAGTGGTTTGAATCTGATGAACTCCTTGAGTTTTATTTTCTCCTGCAAGCACTTTCTCTGCCCTTCTATTCTGACTGACAACTTTGCTGGATAGAGTAATTGTGGTTGTAGATTTTTGCTTTTCATTACTTTAAATATTTCTTGCCAGTCCCTTCTTGCCTGCAGAGTTTCTTTTGAGAAATCAGCTGATAGTCCTGTTGGGACCCCTTTGTATGTAATTCTCTTCTTCTCTCTTGCTGCTTTTAAGATTCTCTCTTTATCCTTAATTTCCGACATTTTGATTATAATGTGTCTTGGTGTGGTTCTCCCTGGGTCCAGCTTTTTTTGGAATTCTCTGTGTTTCCTGGACCTGTAAGTCTTGTTCCTTCCCCAAGTTAGGGAAGTTCTGCTTCATTATTTTTTCACATAATTTTTCAATTTCTAGTTCTTCTTCTTCATTTTCTGGCAGTCCTATGATTCGGATGTTGGCTCACTTATAGCTGTCTGATAAGTTTCTGAGCCTCTCCTCATTTTCCTCACTTTTTGTTTCCTCTTTCTGCACTGGTTGACTGTTTGTTCCTTCCCTATATTTCAATTTGTTGATTTGATCCTGGGTTTCTTGCATTCACCACTAGTTTTGTATGTGTTTTTGTTCATTTCAGCAGGACTAGCCTTCATTACTTCCCTGTCTTATTTAAGATCTGCTGTTAGGTCTTTAAGCATTTTTATAACCAAAGCTCTGAACTCAGCCTCAGAAAGATTTCCTATCTGGGGCTTCATTAGATTAAATATTTGCTGTCTGGTCAGCTGTGTCACTGGGATCTCTATCATGATCTCTGCCATCCTGACCATGCTGTGTTTACCTTTGCTTCCTGGGCAGGACTGTCACACCTCCTATGCTATAGGAGGCAGAGCCCTGTGCACTCGTCACAACCTGGTGCCCTGTCTCACCACGCTGTGGTGTTTTCTGTGGGGGATGGGGGTCCAAGATGGATTCCTGTCATCCACTCTCCACTGAGAAACTGGGAGCCTCCTCCTCTGTCCCCACTCCCTCCAGGTCTCACAGTCCAAGGCAATGGAGGTCTGCCTTCCCCGGCTTTGAAATCACAAACTGACAGGTCTGGCCTGCAGCTGGGGGTGCTCCCCAGGAGTTTCTCATCTCCCCTTAAATATGGGTGTTTGTGCTTACCACTGTCCTGCCTCCATCGCTTCTGCTGCCATGGACAGCACAGCTTGAACTCTCCTCCCTGGCTTCACCCTCCTACCTGTCTGGACAAACAACACTTCTTTATAACTTCATACTTTGGGCTTCCATTTATTTTCTGGTACTTCTGGTTATTTCTGGTTTTGCAGTAGTTGTATTCCTTCTTAGTTGTGGGGAGAGATGCAGCATGTCTATCTGTGCCTCCATCTTGGCCAGAAGCTGTATTCCTTCCTAGTTGTGGAGGGAGACACAGCGTGTCTATCTAGGCATCTATCTTGGCCAGAAGTCTAGGTACCTTATTTTTTAATTGCAATAGTAAATAGTATTGTTTTATCAATTTCTCTTTCTGATAGTTCATGATTGGTGTATAAAAATGCCACCAATTTTTGAATATTAATTTTGTATCCTGCCACTTGCCAAATTTATTTATTGAATCTACCAGTTTTTGGTGGATTCTTTAGGGTTTTCTATATGTAATATCATGTCATCTGCAATAACAATTTTGCTTCTTCATTTCTAATTTGAACGTTATTGATTGATTGATTGATTGTTGCCTGATTACTGTGGCTAGTACTTCCAATACTGTGAAAGTTAGCATCCCCATCTTGTTTCTGATATTAAGGGCAATGCTTTTAGTTTTTGTCCATTGAGTATGATGTTGATTGTTAATTTGTCATATATGGTCTTTCTAATGTTGAGGTATAATTCCAAAATTTCCACTTTGCTGAGAGGTTTTTTATCATAAGTGGCTGCTGGATTTTATCAAATGCTTTTTCTGCACCTATTGATATTATTATGTGATCATTATCCTTCATTTTGTTTAAGTGATATATAGTATATTGATTTGTGAATATTGTACCAAATTTGCATCCCTGAAATACATCCTACTTGATCATGGTGTATAATTTATTTTAATGTATTGTTGGATTGAGTTTTCTAATATTTTGTTGAGGATTTTAGCATCTATGTTCATTAGGGATATTGCTCTACAATTATTTTTTCCTCGTAGTGTCTTTATCTGCTTTTAGAACTAAGATAATGATAACTTCATTAAAATAGCTCAGAGGTCTTCCTCCCTCTTAAATTTTTTGGACTAGTTTGAGAAGGATAGATGCTAGTATTTCTTTGAATATTTGGTAAAATTTGCTTGTGAAGCCATATGTTCCAGAATTTTAGTTTGCTGGGACTTTTTGATTACTGACTCAATTTCATTATTTGCACTTGATCTATTCAGATTTTCTGATTCTTTCTTATTCAGTTTTGGAAGATTGTATGACTCTAGGAATTTATTCATTTCACCTAGGTTGCCTAATCTTTTGGCATTCAGTTATTTATAGTATTTTCTTACAATACTTTGTATTTATGTGATGTCAGTTGTTACTTCTTTTTCATTTCTGATTTTATTTGTTGGGGTCCTCTTTTTTTCTTGATGAGTCTGGTTAAAATTTGTCAATCTTGTTTAACTTCTCAAAGAAGCATATCTTGGTTTTCTTGATCTTTTGTATTTTTTTAGACTCTTTTATTTATTTTCTCTTTAATCTTTATTATTTTCCTTTTTCTATTTACTTTGGGATTTTATTTTCTTCCTAATCCTTTTAGGTGTAGAGTTAGAATGTTTATTTGAGATTTTTCTTACTTCTCGTGGTAGTCTTATAATGCTATGAACTTTTCTCTTAGGACTGCTTTTGCTGTGTTCCATGGATTTTGGGTTGTATGTTCATTTTCATTTTTCTCCAGGTAGCTTTTGATTTGTTTTTTGATCTCATTGTTAACCCATTCATTGTTTAATAACACGTTATTTAGCCTCCATTTGTTTGAATGTTTTTCATTTTTTTATTGATATTGATTCCTAGTTTCATGCTCTTTTGGTAAGAGAAGATGCTTGGTTTGATTTCAATCTTCTTGAAACTCTTAAGACTTATTTTGTTTTCTAACCTGTGGTCTATCTTTGAGAATGTTACATGTTCACCTGAGAAGAATGTATAGTCTGCTGCTTTGGGATGAAATGTCCTGTAAATACCAATTAAATCCATCCAATCCAGTGTGTCATTTAAAGTCAATGTTGTATTTTTCTTTTTCTGAAAGGTCTATCTGTTGATGTCAGTGAGATGTTAAAATCCCATACTATGATTGTATTGCTGTTGATATCTCCCTTAATGTCCACCAAAATTTTCTTTATATATTAATGTGCTCCTATTTTAGGTGCATATATGTTTACAAAGATTATATCCTCTTGTTTAATTGATACCTTTGGTATTATGTAGTGATCTTCTTTGTCTCTTGTTATGGCCTTTATTTTGAAGTTTATTTTGTCAGATATAAGAATTGCTATCCTAGCTTTTTGTTTGTTTGTTTGTTTTCATTTGCATAATTTCTTTTTTTTATCCCTTCAGTTTCAGTCTGTGTGCATCTTTTGCCCTGGTGTGAGTCTCTTGTAGACAACAGACATATAAATCATATTTTCATATCCATTCAGCTACTCTATATTTTGATTGGAGCACTTAATCTACCTATATTTAAGGTTATTATTAATAGGTACTTATTTATTGCTGTTTTATTATTTATACCTAGCTTTTCTTTCTGTCTCTCTCTCTTTTTCTCTCTCTCTCTCTTGTCTTCTTAAAGCAGGCCCTTTAACATTTCTTGCAATATTGGTTTTATGTTTATAAACTTCTTTCACTTTTTTTTTTCTGAGAGGGGGAGCTCTTTATATCTCCTTCAATTTTAAATGATAACCATGCTGGATAGAGTAGTCCTTTTCATCATTTTGAATATTTCATGCCATTCCCTTCTAGTCTTAAGTGTTTCTACAGAGAAATAAGCTGACAACCTTATGGGAGCTCCCTTGTCAGTACTGTTTCTCTCATGCTGCTTTTAAGATTCTCTCTTTGTCTTTAACCTTTGCCATTTTAATTATAATATGTCTTGTGTGGGACTCTTTGGGTTAATCATTACTGGGACTCTGTGCTTCCTGAACTTGTGTGATGTTTCCCTTCAGCACATTAGGGAAGTTTTCAGTCATTATTTCTTCAAACAGTTTCTCTATAACTTGCTCAGTTTGTTCTCCTTCTGCTACCTCTGTGGTACAGATGTTGTTAACTTGATGTTATCCAAGGAGTGCCTTTGACTTTTCTCATTTTTTATTTTATTATATTTTGTGTGTGTGTGTGCTGTGCCTGGGTGCTTACTGTTATCTTGTCCTCTAAATTGTTGATTTGCTCCTTTGCTTCATCTAAACTGCTATTGACTGCTTCTAGTGTATTCTTTATTTCACATATTGTATTTTTTTCCCCTGGTTTCTATGTCCTTTTTAATGCTTACTATCTTTTTAAATTCTCACTGAGATCATCCATTCTTCCTCTAAGGTCCTTGAGCACCTTATAACTATTGTTTTAAATTCTGCATCTTGTATCTTGGTTGCTTCCATTTTATTTAATTCTCTTTTCTGGAGTTTTCTCTTGTTCTTTCATTTGGAGCATATTTTTTTGTGTTTGTCTATTTTGTTTCTGTGTATTAGGATGGATCTGCTATGACTCCTAAATTTATTTTGGTGGCTTTATGATATAAGTGTTTTGTTGGGCTCAGTAACACAATCTTCCACATCACCTGAGCTCAGTGCTCCAGGATGTTCCTTGTGACTTGTGTGCACCTTATTATTGTTGTTCAGTCTTGAATTCTCTTTACCTTATCATGGGGAGAGTTAAACCTCCAGGCTGGCTAACTATAAGGATAAACCTTGATCACCATGTATAAGTCTCTATGTTGTCCCCCCACTGAGGAGGAGTTTTTTCTAGCAGGGTCTGGTGCTTGCCAGAATCCCCCTTTGTGTGTGCTGTTTGTGTGGCTAGTTGGGTCAAGCTCTGGTATGGTCTGAAGTCCACCATTTATTAAGTTGGTTCTGGATCCATTTGGCAGAGGTTTAGGTACAGGTCAATATCAGTGGTGTGTAATCAGCCTTCGGCTACCTGTTTGGAGCTACCAAGCTATTCACTTTATGTGGCTGCATCTACAGGCCTGGTTGTGCATGGAAGGGGCCTATCTATGTACAAGTGTTTGCTTTATTCAGATTATTACTGGGGGCAAATCTATAAAAGTTCTGAGGCTCCATGAGGTCCACCTCTACTAGTCATCTACTCTGCCTCCTACTGAGGTTGCCAGATCTTCCTCCATCCAGAGCCTTCTGAATAAAAGACTACAGAGTGGACCCGGAATGACTTCAACCCATAGACCCTTCTACTGATCACAAACTTGGTAGAGCAGGGTAACCAGGGTTGGGAGAATGGGGTTAGTGAGTCCCCTGCTTGGGGGTCACTTGGTTAGGCACTCAATGAGAGGAAAGTGGCCCCTATTTCAGAGCCAAACCATTCAGTTTCTGCCAGAGTCTCCAACTTTAGCTCCACCATGAGGAATGCACTACAGGTTCAAGTCGTATGCAGCCAATCATGCCCTCTGAAGTAGTAAGCTCAATAGTGTGGCTCCAGCAGGGATAAGGAGGAAAGATCAAAACAGTCTTCCATTGGAGGTGGTACTGGCTGAGCCCATAGTAGGGGTCAAGTTCCTTGTTCTAGTTCCAGACAATAGTTTCCATGGAAGACACACTCCAAATTTCTTAACTCCAAATAGCACTCCCTTCCCTCCATGGAATTAATCTGAACATTGTGGGGCCACCAGGACTTGGTAGGGCAGATTCAAACAGTCTCTCATTGTGGGTGTTTCCAGCAAGCTATAGGAAGGGGGCAGGCACTTCTCTTCCTTCATGAAATGGTGTGGGCTAGGCTCGTAGGGGAGAGATGAGTGGCCCCTGTGATGTAGCTGCACAGCCCTGAACCCACCCATATGATTCCTGGACAAAGGCCTCCCCAGGTGATGCACTCCAAAAGTCCTAGCTCTGGGTGGCACTCTGATCTCCCTGAATGCCTGAATTCAGCAGGGCAAAACCACAGAGTGGCAGGGTAGGCCAGTGCTTCAACAGGTGCAGGGGGTGGGGAGGTGCAGGGGGTGCAGGTGCTTGAGGTGGGAAAGAATGGTTGCCTTTCCAAAGCTACAGAGTTCAGTTATTGTCTGAGTCTCCATCAAGAGCTGCTCTGGGAAAAGAGCACTCTGAAGCTCCCTGCTGGGTGCAGCTGGCAGGCTCCTCTGCAATATGTGAGCACAAAAGAGTGGTGTCACTAGCAGTCAGGAGACCAGGCAGTGCATGCCCCATGCTGGTGCTAAACCCTGGGAAGGTGGTGTCTGGGTCTCCAGCAGACTCCTTTTGCTAGCAGGCAAACTGAATCCCCACTAATTTTCACCACCAGATGCCATGCAGACTCCTCTTGCCATCTCTGTTGCTCTGGGTTGAGGATACCTGTATGGGATTGAGACCCCATGCTCCTGGGCAGCGGGGTGGAAGGTGGTTTGCAGACAAGATATTCCTCCAGTTTTTCAACTGCTGCATGTGGGTGTGAGGGCCAGTGCTTTCAGTGTCTCTGCTCATCTTACCAGTCCCTATGTGGCTTTTCCTGGACATCCTTGATTATATTTTAGTTCAGCTAGGCTTCAGTTGGTTATTCAGGTTGATCGTTCTGTAATTTAGCTGTAAATCTTGTTTGGCACTGGGAGCAGGAGAGTATAGCTTCCACCTACTTTGCAGCCATCTTGAAGTTCGTATTTCTTTTCTTATGCAGCACACAAGTACATTGCGTTTTCTGGCACCTCCTGTTTATTTTCAGAAAAACTTTTATTCTCCTGATCAAGTATATTCTCCTGTGACTTCTCTCTTTATTGTTATTGGTTGCTTTCAGTTTGCCACAAATGGGATGTCATTATGCTGATAAGTAGATACTATCTGTTCGTGCACTATCTGTTCGTGAGGAAAGTTATCATGTGAGGAGGATGCAGAAAAGAGAATGCAGCCAAAAGAGGGGAAAATGCTTTGTATGTATGTTTTTGTTTTCCTTTGCTGATTACTGTCAAAGTCTTTGAGCTCACATTATGAACTTTGGTTTAGGCATGTTTTTGTGATTCCGCATTGATTGAGACACTGCTGCATTTTGGTGACTTTTCTTTGAGCTGAGAAGAAGATAAAGTACAGCAGCACAATAGAATCGAGTTGGAATTCAGCAACATGCAAATTGTTTAAGTCAGGCCCATGGCCAGACAATAGCCTTTCACTCTGCTAGGATTTGATAACCTAGTGAAGTAAAGCTGTCCTTGGATTGGATTAAACTTGCTCTTGCACACACACACACACAAAAGGCTAAAATTAAACAGAATAAACAGAATTGTCTCTGAAACAAAGGAAGAGTTTATGAATATAGCCAGGGAAAAAGCACCTTTTCTTCAAAACCTTCAGGAAGGCAGAGAGTGGCTCTGAAAAGAACTTGCAGAGTCATTGAAGTGTATATTTGACAATAGATCTGTTCTTTGACCAAAGATAAATTAGTGAGGTGAAACTCGGTCAAACAAAAGAACTAACGACCCATAAGGAAAACAAAACACTATTTTAGAAGGCAAAAGGGCTTTATTGGTTAGCAACCCGAGGAACTGAAATATGAGAAGTTCTGCAGAGCCACTTTCCCCAAGGATATTTTTAAATTTCCCATGGTAAAACCTTTTGATTTGGGTTTGATTCACATATGTTTTTGAAGCTTAGACATTTTACAAGGTCATTTAAAAGGAGGTTAGACCTATGGAAAAAGGAGGATTACCAGAGGAAGATAAACTGAAGAAGGTCTGAATATAAAGGAAAAGTTAGAGACAGCATTACTTAATACTATGATGACCTAGTATTCAATCCAGTCAATTAATTTTTTAAAAATTAGTGATGTTTTAAAAATTGAAATTATGATAAACACTTCACATATATTATTATATTTGGTCCATATAACATAATCATGTGCAGCTATTATTCTTTACATTTTATACATTAGACTCTAATTTGGGCTATATTAGGGCTTAGTTGAGTAATTCACTTGAGTCCACAGCTACTAAGTAACAAAGAGAAAGGTTGAACACAACCTACACTCGATAGCCCATACTCTTAGCTATTGAACTACCTTTTCTCAAAATGAGTTCTAAAGAAGTATCTGTAATAGATTAGAGAAAGACTGTAACCACATGCCCCCAATATCAACTTGGTGAGTCACAGTGGATTTTTATCTATTAAGTCATTGAAATTTCTGAAGTTATGAAAGCTATTATACTTTTAAAAATTCCTTTAATATCCCTTTAATATTATCAATGATAGAACTTCATTTCTCTATATTACAAAACTACAACACACTTATTTTGCTGTAATGTTGATCAACAATTCTCTATTAAAAAAAAAAGATGTATAGAGAGCACTTACAAAGTCAAGGTCGCTGTATTAAGCATTGTTGACAAATGTAACTTCTACCCTTAAAGAGTGTACAACCAAGTAAGAGGTTAAGAGTGCAAAACATAAAGGCACAAAAATCTATAATGATGATTGTAATTAGATATAAAGAAGTCAATAACCATAAGGAAATTGATGATGGAGCTGTTTGGTGGTTTTGAGAAGCTATTATCAGCTGCTGATAGTAGGGAACAAATAATTAGTGCATAAGTTAGTCTGAAGTATTTGTAGCATATTGTGATTGCCAATGACTTTGGGATCATCCAATAGAAAGAAAATTTTAAATTGTGTTCAATCAAATGGTTTATGACCAGTAATGGAGCATGATAATTACATGCTATCCAAATAAAGATTAATGTCAAGAAGATGATTGCTACTGTTAATGTGTTAGACTCAGATCATGAGATGTATGTTGAATATATCAGTGCTTTTTATGGGCTTAATAAAGAAACTCATACCAAAGGCAGGTTACTCTCTATACACAAAAGATAATAATTCTGACCAACTTTCTTCCATCTATCCCAAGGAATCCTCCAATTCCACTTAAAAATGTGTGTGTGTGTGTTGACCTCAAGGGTTATTTGAAATATACATGTTTGAATTACACTAGATAATATAATTATAAAGCTAAAGCAGAAACTGTTCCTCTTAACAATTTAAAAATATATATTTCAAATAGATGGATCTCTCAAGAATTTTATATTTTAGGTAAAATAGATTGAATTGAAAACCAAAGCCTTAAAAGAGTAAACTCAGTCTGATGTTATGCACAGTGTGACTCCAAAAATAAAACTAATCATGTAATGAAGAAAACAATTGAGTCAGTTATATGGTATGTAACAGAGAAGAATTCTTCATCAAATTTTAAATATTCACATTCTCAGAATCAATTTTTGGCAAAATCAAAATAATTAGCAGTGTCAGGCAAGTCGAACTCCAGAAATTTGCATTGCACTCCACACCCATATATGAACTCATGACGAGAGGTATATTAGGGTGAAGCTTTTATTATTTTTGAGGCTAAATGTCCTGTGCTCAAGGACACATATTTTTCAGTCTTTTGAACTGGATATCTATCTGTTAAAAGGTACTTGCTGAAAATTCAGGTCTTGCTTGGAAAAATTCTGAGATGGTCAATGTATAGCACACATGTTGTTGACTTTTGAACCACTTGTTCATGAAACAACTATCTGATAATTTTAGATTTAAACGTAATGAATACAATAAGATCAGGTAAGTTTTATTGTATTCTTTTTAGAGCTGTTAAAGGACTTTCAGTATTTGAGTCCTAAACAGGAGGCCAGTGTTTACACTCATTTTATTTTGAAGGTTCCTTATGAAAGAAAGTCAGTTCTAAGAGGATCAGAGTGATGCTAGACAGTATGTTTTTAACTTTTTTCCATTCCTTATCCAAATTTGGCTTTCTGTTGTATTATCATGCAGACTGAAATTACCACAACAGAACAGGTCTAAAACAATCAGGGCAATTTGTTACTCCAGCTGGCCTGACCTATTCTAGTACTAGAATAAAGATCAAAAGAGATCTAACAGGAATATCTGCCTAAGAGTTGTCTGAGCTCTTGACCACTCAAGATAAATTGAGAACAAAGAATTGGGTGTTCATTTTTAGTGACATTCCATTACATATAGAGATGAAGACTTGTAACTAGAATAATTGTCTTGAATGGAGCTGACATATAGTAGATGAAGGGAATGATCCATTTATCACAGCTTTTTCAAGCTACCCACATAGAGTGATGGAATTAAGCTGTTCTAATACACAGGCTTGGAAGTGGGGGTTTACTTGTTAGAGAGAAAATTCATAAGAGAAAAGTAATGACACAGTAAAATTGAGAATTATTTTGGCTGCAAATATCAGAAACTCATCTTAAACTGACTTCAGATTAAAAACATTTGCCCAACATAACCAGGAAATACAAGGGTTGGTAATATTCTCAGAGGTAAGGAAGAAAATATTAATGCTGGGATCCTTTTTCTCTCTCTCTCCAATTTTTCTTTTAATTTTAGTTTTGCTTCTCCATTTCTCTTTGTATATTGTTTTCATTCTAGCCCTGCCACAGACAGGTTTGTGTAACATAATGAGAATAATATCCATAAATATTCCCAAGCCAACAACCTTACAGTAGAGAACCTCAAGAGACGAAAATATTTTCTTTTTCAAAACAACCATCTACCAAATCACATAGAAAGACCCTATTGGCTCCCTTTGGGGCTCATATTTAACTCATGGACAAATCACTTTGCATAGGGTAAGGAGTATCATGATTAGCTAGGTGAGGTCCTATGCATATCCTTTTGGTGAAGGGGATGAGGAAAACCCAGAAACTTCCAGTTTTGTAAGAAATAAGGAAGAGGGACAGGGAGGGCTCCAGTGGTTTAAAAATGAATTGGGCAGGAAAATACAACAGATTACTTCTGACACCAATTTACAATGGTCCTATTTCTATGACCTTTGTATATAAGACAGTATACTTTCACAATAATGAATTTAGCTGGCCAATAATGTATTGAAAAATATTACTTTAGGACCTTGTACTGACCAATGGTAAGGCCTCTCCCTACTTGGTTGCTTGTTTTAAGGAGAGATAAGCAGTCAAACTGGGTCTCAAGGCATCATGGGAAACTACAAAACATGCAGCATCAGCCGAAGCCTGTAGCCAAATTTCAGTCCTGCCAGAATGTTTCCCTTCAGATCCATTTGCCAGACACAAGGGCCTGCTACTTCTTACCTTTATCTTTCTGAAAACAGGTACATTGACACAATGTTTTATTTCACATTGATCTGATTCTTTTATCTTTCTTAGGATAGTGAAATTCAGCAACTACAGCAACTAACATTTTCAGCTAGGCAGTAATGATTTCAAGGTTGTTGCAACTGCTTTCTTATCATGGAACTTGCAATTCGAGGAAAACTGGACGTACAGTCTCCTTTATCTTTCAAAGTGAGACAATCACAAATAGAATACTTAGGAATTTTGAATACACAGGTTTCTTTTCAATAGATTTTATATCCTCCTCTAATCTCTGTGATACAGAACTTGTGTGATGTATTTTGTTTATAATGTAAAGTGAACCCAAATAGTAAAGATAAGTTGAGATATCGGGCCTACTTTGACAGCTGAGGTATATTTACAGATATGTTAAATAACGGTGGTTGATTCCAGCTTTTGACTTCACTGTACAAAATGTCCATCTGTCCTCTGTATGCCCATATGCCCTTGGAGTGTTTACTCTGACATTTTCCTTTTCAATTCTATGTTAATTTCTCTCTCTCTCTCTCTCTCTCTCTCTCTCTCTCTCTCTCTCTCTCTCTGTGTGTGTGTGTGTGTGTGTAAGTTCCTATATAAATGGAAAATAAACTAGAGTTAAAGATCAGGAGGCAAGTTCCTTTCTTTTTCTTTCTTTCTCTTTTTCTTTCTTTCTTTCTTTCTTTCTTTCTTTCTTTCTTTTTTTCTTTCTTTCTTTCTTTCTTCTTTCTTTTTAATATAGTAGCAAGTTTTATTGGGGTGAAGAGAAATAATATATCCTGACATCCCTGATAATGCTCCATATATTTTCTTGGATTTTTCAGATAAGAAGGCTTCCCTTCAAACTATCCAACCTACTTCCTGGGTTTTCCATGGGCTTCTGCTGGGCCTTCCTGCTAACCAATCGCTTTCCTGGACAATCCGAGGTTCTGCACCTTTATCAGATCTGATTCTATTCCCTGGTAGGCTCTGTTCCTTTATGTTGCCATTTTGGATCCTACTGCAGATGCCTCAAAGTCAAAGACTAGTCCCTGTGCTCTCTTGTCTTCTACTGCCATATCCCAAAGTTCTGCTGCGTCGTCTGGTTACTACTGTGCATTTCAATTGTATCCTTAGTTCTGTCTAAGCATTTTTTAAATGACATAACATTTTTTTTTCTCTTTAGTTTCTACTATTCCATTTGAAAAATTTTGGGAAAACATATGTAACAGTGTTAGACTGGAAAGCAATCTTATTTAGCTGAATGCTGTTTATAAACAATTCTAAATCCAGTGACTTTCCCTCAGCCTAATTTCTCTTGCTGGGGCTATAACTTTAGGATTTCTTTCAATTAGCATAAGAAATAAGAACATGCTAGCATAACACAACTGAGAGAGAACTCAAAAATATTTTTAAGGAACAAATGAATATCCAAATCATCTATTATCTTCCAAATGTCTTAAGAAGACACTCTGGAACTTTCATGTGAAAAAATAAAATAAAACAAAACAAAACAGAACTTTCAAGTTAAACACAAAGAATTCTGTACTGGGCTCTTTGAAAACTGCAGTTTACACAGCCACCCCAGACCTATGATCAATAATATGTACTGGATCCTCTCTGTGCAATAAATAAGTTTCTTTTTTCTCTTTTTTCTCATGAATATTTTCCCTTTTACTTCTAGATGGCATGTGTACCATGGATCTAAAATGACCTTCTCTTGCCTTTTACTCTAAACGCCAGGTGTTGGAGAACCCAGCTCACATTTATTTTTAGGTTTTGTGTTTTATAAATGGTTAATGGAAATCACAATAGCTCACATTCCATTCTGTTATTTGCTTTAACATTCAATACACATTGGGTTCTCAGTAAATATTACTGACAAAATGTTTGTGTTGACTATAGAAGCCAAAGTTTTAAAAATACCAACTACATGTAGTCTAGTATTGGAGAACTTTTTGTCTAATTCTAGGTCTAGTATTTACTTTCTTTGTACAAATCCTTCTAAGTTAGCTTGCTGGTGAGTTTTGTAATGACATCTCTCTCTTTGAAATTAATATTAGTTACTTTTAAAACATTTTTAAGTATATTTTATTGATTACATTGTTACAGTAGTCCCAATTTTTTCTTTCCTTTGCTCCCCTCTTCTCAGCACCCCCTTCCCTCCAGAAATCCCACCCTGCTTAGTTCATGTCCAATGGTCATGTATATAATTTCTTTGTCTTCACCCTTTCCTATATTATTATTAACTTCCCCCTGTCTGTTTTGTACCAACAATTATGCTTCTTAATCCCTGCACCATTTCCCCATATCTCCCTCTTCCCCCTCCTAGCGGAAAAGTCTCCAAATGATACCCATACATATGATTCTGTTCCTATTCTGGTTTGCTTAGTTTAATTTTGTTTTTATTTTTTAGATTCAGTTGTTGATAGCTGTGATTTTGTTGTCACTCTAATGTTCATAATTTTGATCTTTTTCTTAAGTAAATCCCTTTGACATTTCATATAATAATAGGTTGGTGATGGTGAACTCCTTTAGCTTTTCCTTGTCTGGAAAGCACTTTATCTGCCCTTCCATTCTAAATGATGGCTTTGCTGGATAGAGTAATCTTGGTTGAAAGTCCTTGCTTTTCATCATCTTGAATACTTCTTGCCAGTCCCTTCTTGCCTGCACAGTTCCTTTTGAGAAATCAGTTGATAGTCTTAAAGGCACCCCTTTGTAGGAAACTCTCTGCTTTTCTGTTGCTGCTTTTAAGATTCTCTCTTTATCGTGTACCTTTGGCATTTTAATTATGATGTGTCTTGGTGTGGTCCTCTTTGGGTCTAGTTTGTTTGGGACTCTCTGTGCTTTCTGGACATGTATGTCTCTTTCCTTTGCCAAATTTGGAGAGTTTTCCTTCATTATTATCTCACATAAGTTTTCAATTTCTTGTTCTTCCTCTTCTCCTTCTGGCACCCCTATGGTTCAGATGTTGGCATGTTTAAAGTTGTCGCAGAGGTTCTTAAGCCTCCTTATTTTTTTTTAATTCTTGTTTCCTCATTCTTTATTGGCTGACTGTTTTTTTCTTCCTTATTTTCCAAATCATTGGTTTGAACCCTGGTTTCCTTCCCTTCACCATTGTTTCTGTGTGGATTTTCCTTTGTTTCATTTAGCATAGCCTTCACTTCTTCCCTTATGTGTTTGCCATACTTAAGCATATTTGTCAAGCCTGTAAGCATCTTTATCACCAGTGTTTTGAACTCTGTGTCTGTTAGTTTGGCTATCTCCTCATTTGTTAGGTTGGCTATCTCCTTGTCACTTAGTTCTCCCACTGGAACCTTGATCTGTTCCCCCTTTTGGACCATCGTTCTTTGTCTCCTCATTTTGACAGGCTCCTGTGTTTGTTTGCCTCTGTGTGTTATGTAGAGCTGTTGCTCCTGTTACATTATAAGGGGCAGAGCCTTAGGTATTCATCAGTAGAGGGCAACCCGTTTCACCATGTTGTGGCACTGTTTGTGGGAGAGGTGTCTGAGAGGGAACAAGCTGCTTGCTCAGCACTTGCCCCTTTTCCAGGCACTTCTCCCACTTTGTATGGGACCGGTGACTCTCTAGTTGTTGCCCTGGCCATTGTTCCCAGAGTGGGTGGTTCTGCGGAGGTTTTAGGATTGTGGGGGCTTGTTAAACAAATGGTCTCTGCTCAGAGATGGGCAGTTTCTTTCTCTGCCCCAACCTCCACTTGTTTGCATAGTCGAAAGCAATGAGGCTTCATTAATTAATAATAATTAATCACCCTACTTTCTTTCTTCCCAGTTGGATGATCACCTACATACCTTGCTTTCTAAAGTCTCTCATTTTGGTCATTGATTAATATTGTCTGATTCTATATTTAAACTCCATGACAGAGAATAAGTTTTGGCACCATACTGGCATGGATGAAAATAAATAACTAAAGCCAATGTATGCCACAATTGTCTTAAGAGATGCTAGAATAAGTTAAGTATTCTGTTTTGTACCTCCATGTCAAAAGCAAAGATTGAAATTTAATTACTGATAAAATACAAAATGTCTGCAAAGAAGAACCAAACAAACCAGTTTCTTGGAAAACTAATTGATTGTTGTTGATCTTTTTGTTTACTCTTTCTGACTATGAATCGGCCTCATAAAATAAACACCGTATAATATATGAGATAATGGTTTTAACAGCATGTACAGAAGTAATATGGTAAATCCGTAGAACTTTTTGAACTCATTTATTATTCATGAATATTTAATGAGTAACTAATACATGCTAGGCACAGCACAGTACCTGGATTCAGAATATGTTTTTTAAGTTGAAGTCCCAAGTTCAAGGAACACAAAGTGCAGTATGGGTAACAAACAAAATAACAGTCAGTAAAGTTAATTTGTGCCACAATACCAGAAAATATAAGGTATAATGAAAATGGATCCTGGTGAGTGGGAAAATAGGAAGAATGGTAAAGGGAGATTTAGAGTAGATTAGGAAAGAGTTTCTGAAGAGCATGGGTTGAGTCTTAATAAATTAATAGGAAATATTCAACAATAACAATAGTAAAATCCAGTGAAATATATAAAATTTCATATATTTTAGACAATACTCTGTTTATGTTATGTCACATTACTAGTTTTTAAATTCAATTTGGTATCACAGATTTAATATTTTATTTTCTGGTATTAAAAAATGGAATAAAAATATTTGTTTTATCCAGATGCTTTTTTCTAGTATCAAAATGGAATAGACATATAATTCTATTATTCCTACCCAAAACAAGGGATTAGACTGTGAAAAATACACTCATTCAGTCATTAACTTATTTATTCTACAGACATTTATTGAGAACCACAAGGTGCTATTATTTTTCTCTATTGGGAAACATAAAACCAAATGCATAAAAACATTTAAATAAGACAAAAAGTGTCATCCATACACCAAAATAACTATAATAATTTTTTTAAAAGTCTACATTGCAACCAGGAAAATTTCAACTGCATTTTGTATTGATTAGATCACTAAACTGCCACTTACTAAGAAGAAAAATAAAACCCAACATATTCAAAGTTAAGCAACTAGCTTTATTACAAAAGGGAAAACGTATCCCTCTACTGGGCAACATTGGAATCAGATGGTCCAAAAGAATCTTTTGAATAGTCACCCATTCAAATTGGTTTCTTGAATGGCTGATTCACATATACAGATTTCACAGTTATTAGCAGTAGCCCTTCACATAGTTTCCCTTGATCACCCTTGTCCCCTATTATCTTTCTTTCTCACCTCAGTTAGTGTGATGCTAATACATTATGTATAGGTATGAGATCATAGCACTTCTCTCATCTTCAACTCACTGTGGTGCTGTCCCTGTACACTTCAGCTCCCAGCAAATTTTTTGACATCGCTTTACCACTCTCCTGCAGACACTATCCTCCTTGTCTGCCCTCAGATACACTAACCTCAGCTCTTTGAGTACATAATATTCTGGTTAGAAAGTTCTTCCTCATTTCATTTATGGTCACTTCCTCAGTTTCTGTAGAGCGCTCCACAGATACCCCTTTTCAAAGAAGCCTTTCTGGATCTCCCCATATAAAACAGAATTCCTCATTTTTACTTTCTAAGTATTATCACCTGATAGATTTTATAATTTACTTATCTCTGTCTTTCATTCCTAGAATGTAAGCTCTAATGAGAGTAAGCATTTAGATTTTATTTATTACTGTGGTCCAATCACCTGTAATAGCCCACAAAACAAAAAGAGTAAGAATTAAAAACAAAACTTCTTTGTTGAATAAATAAAGTTTATTCAAACTTAAGAAAGACATTATCTGGCTAATTTCATTGTATTTTAGCCAGATTAGTCCCAAATGACAATATTTTTATTTCCAAAATGTAACTAGAGTGGCAAGGATAAAGGTACCTTAGTCACTGAATTGAAGAAATATTGATGATGATGTAGGGTTAGCATATTATGGCTTCCTGTTTGAGGCAGAAGCTTCATGGGGTGAAAACCCACACTGAAAAAAAAATCCAGAAATGATTAATGTGGCTCACCTGTAACTCACAACCAGCAATTTCCCATAGCTCTGGTAAGCAACTCTGCTGACTCTCAGAAATTATCCCAGTAAGTAATAAATCACAAAAGTAATTAAAATGCCCCTTTAGAGTTTAGTAAACTTCTTGTATTCAACCCCACATCCAATTGTCTAGAAAAATTATTGACTTGGATTTAGAATCAGAATATAGTACAAAGCCACTCACGTAAAGTACTGTAAAATACATTACAGTATTTCCAATTTTTCCTTGTCCTTTTCTTTCCCCCTTTTTTTTTTTAGCTCCTATGTTTAAGGGTATGACCTTGATAGAGAATGACATTGAAAAATGTTGGTTATTGAATGCCTAAGAAATTATCTCCCTTAAGGTGTAAATCTATGTTCTTAAAACTGGAACATAAAACTTGATCTGGGTATAACACATACAATGGAATCTAATGTCATCTTACCCATAAATAGCACATTGGAAAGGGAGCACATTAACAGGGTTGACACATTTCATGATGTTGGCTGAGAGGCAATCTTTGAGGCGAGAGAGTTAGGCAGAATTCTAAAAGAGAGCAATGCTTTGTAAGTTCTCACCCTGTGTTTGTTTTTCCTCCCAGTTTTCCCCACACAGATACTGTGCAATTCCAGGAATTACACACTCTCCCTTTCATCATCAGGCAATGGCCAGTTGCTCTTTTTAGAGTATATACTTGCCTTGAAAAACCTTCTGCTTTGCCATGGGAGATTTTCGAGGCTTTTATATATATTTCTGTGTTTATTTAATTCATTTATGTCCTCTAAGATGAATCCTATCTTTTATACTAGGAACAAGAATTGCTTAGAAGTAGAGGATAAAAAAGAAAACCAGAGGAAGCAGTGCTTGTAAGGATACTGAATGCCTGAATGTTGTATGGGAGGAAAGATTTCTCCCCAAACCTTGGAGTTAGTAAACTTGCTGAAATCTCACCTGTTGCAGCCCTTGTCTATTGTGCCACTCATTGGTCTCAAGTTATGCAAGATGTCAAGATGCCTGTGATTACAATGAGCTCTCCCCTGCCTTAGGGGAAGTTACTGGGGCCAGAAGTGCTGATAATTAACTTTCCTATCTTCCATCCACATTCATCCTCCCCCATCCTCCCACAAAAAAATGAGGAGAAAATTGGGGATATTTTATCATTTTAGAGTCTGATTATAAAAACTGTGAAAGGATCGACTGAATAATCTTTGAAAAAATAATCTTTGGGCTGCTGAAGAAAAGTACTATATTTATAGAAAGTGCCATGTCATGATTTTTGTTCCCTAAAAACACTCCATGCTGCCATAACACACCTCATGACTTTAATAAACACTGTTTATTATTTCTGTACACCTCTGCAGGAATATTTTTAGATGCTTCAAACCTCCTTTTGTCTCTCTCTCTCTCTCTCTCTCTCCATTTTCTTTCCAGTTTACCTGTTTTAATTCCCTCCTTTAAAATTCTTATTATAAGAAATTTCTTCCCAGTTTGCAATTTAATAACTAGGTCAATCAGACACTTTCAGGGTTAGAAAAGAAATTAGAGGTCATCAAAAGTAGAGAGAAGAGAAAAACTAATTGATGAATCTTTAAAGCAAATGTTATTTTGCAGTTATTTATTATTCATACAGGAGAAAAATTAAAAGGATTAGAAGCAAATACTATATACTATATATATAGTGAGTGTGTATGTATATACTATATATATAGTGAATGTGTTTGTATATACTATATATATACTGAGTGTGTGTGTGTGTGTGTGTGTGTGTGTGTGTGTGTATATTTAAAGAGTAGAAATGTTACAAACAGCTGGAAAGAGCCAAACTGAAACAGCTAGAGAGTTTCTAAGGGATATGATTTTAGTCCCCTAAGGAAGGAAGTCATCTCAATAATTCATTTGCCCATCCTGGGACTGCTTGTTTTCTGGTTCTGAAGAGAAGTTTACAGCCTGAATCATCATGAAGAGAATGACTTCTAATCAATGTGAACACTGAGCTTTAGGGGGTACCAAGGTGCTTGTATCGGCACAAGCAGAGGCAGTTTGTTAAACGGCTCCCGGTGCTGTGTTCATTTGTCTCACATCAGGAGCCACTGCTGTCAGAACATAGCATATCATAGTCTCTTGGCTCACAAAGGATGGGCCCCAGGGAGGTAACCAAGCATGCTAAGTCAGGCTGCCTAAGGCACAATGTAGAAAGAGAGGAGCAGAAAGGAAATCTTGAGGAGGTTCCTATTTAGTGTTAATTGTTCTTATCTCGCTTCACCTGTGAGCTGGTATAGAACCTTATATTAACCTCTATTTCAAACTTTTAGCAAAGATTTCTTTTTGTTTATACAACTAGCCGTTCTTTTTTTACTCAAACCCTAAAAAATTAATAATTTATTAATTTACATTAATATGTTGTTACATTAAACATATAATATTTAGATTAAAATAATTTTCTTATTTGTAGCTACTTATGTAATAAAAATTATACATAATTGCATTTTAGTAATCTTTGAGCACTCGAGTGTTCAAAGTAGGACATCTAAGATCATATTTTGAAAAAAATTGTTCAGACTGTTCCTAATTATTGCCAGAATTCTTATCTTTACTTTGTAGATGGAGAAATTGAGGCTCACATAGCTATTAAGGGGCAGATCTGTAAACCTGCATTTGACTCCAAATCCAATGCTGTTTCCACTATACACATCCACATTTTTCAAGTGAAAAACTATCTACTCTCAAGAACAATGATACTTAGAAATAATTGTTGTGTTACAAGAAGAGGATTATAGCAATTGCTTGTGTTTAAGATGCTGTTTACAGTGGAATTGGTGTGAAGTGGAAATAATACTCACTTGTTTACTTCCAATTTCTTGCTCTTTCATCAACAGGAAGTGTGACAATTAAAAAATTACTCCACTTCTCTGAATCTCAAATCCCTTTTTTATAAAATCAGTAAAGGCATTGGTTTATACCATCAAATGCTAGTGTTTTTTTAAGTACCTGATGTGAGTTGGGCATGACACATGGCATTAAAAAAAAAAAAAGGCATCAGGCATCAAAAAGTGCTTAAAATCTTATCAGAGGAATTAAATTAGATGAATTCTGAAGTCCTTTCATGCTTTACATTTCTAGGGTCTAACAGCATTCAAGATGCCACAACACATGCTGCTCATCATTGGTGATTCAGATGGATTTTTGGAAAATTTAGAGGAAATTTGCCCAGAAACATTGCCACCACTCCCATACACATGAATACTCATCTTGTGTTGAAATCATTTCTTAAGGGAAATTCACAGTGGTTTTCTAAAGTGGCTGATAAAAAGCGAAGGCTTCACAAACAATGAAAATAAGTTGTGTGATGGAAGTGTAATAAATGTACTGAAAAGGGACTCTTGGGTGGAATCAGCTTGATAACTCCGACTAATATTCCTTTAAGTTTGTTTTCATTTTGAATTTCTGTCACTGTTTTTTTTAAAGATTTTATTTATTAATTTTAGAGAGAGAGGAAGGGAGGGAGATAGAGAGAAAAACATCAATGTGTGGTTGCCTCTGGAGCATCCCCAGCTGAGGACTTGGCCCACAACCTAGGCATGTGCCCTAGACTAGGAATTGAACCAGTGACCCTTTGGTTTGCAGGCCAGTGCTCAGTCCACTGAGCCACACCAGCCAGGCTCTGTCACTATTTTTATCTATCAGTGTAGTACTGTTTAAAGTTGGAAACAAGACTTTCCTCAAATCCTCAGACTGGACACCCATTGTTTATTTTATTCCTCTCTTGCTAATTCCCTCCAGAAATTTTCACAGCGCTCCCATGGAAACTGCAGAAGGCGACACGTGCTTTTTAGAGAGGGAAAAGTAGGATTTGAAGTCTGGGAAAATTTTTGTTTAAAAATTAAGGGGAAAAACATCTACATTTATATATATGCTTACAATATATGTGTGTGTGGGTATGTTGTTACAATTAAAAAAGAAATTTTTTTTGTGAGGGGGTAGTTCAGAAACAACACCAGATTTGAGCTATTTAACTCATTTTCCCCTGGGTACAAAGTGTACTTCAAAGATCACGGAAAGTCCAATACTGAAATGCACACTAAATGCTTTGGTAGTGCCAAAATCCTACAACTCTAGATGTGTCCAGTAATTCCAGCAGTCCAGAGTGAGAGTGTAGGAATATTTTTTAGTAAAGGAATGCTGACAATGTTTTAAACATTAGGGTCATTATTCAGATTGTATGTTTAACTCTATTTTTTCACAATAAATTTATGAGTGTACTTACACTAAGGGCACAGATATGTTATATAATCTAAACGCAGTTAAGCACATAGGACTGAATGAGTTTGTCATTTTCCCTGAACATATTCTTAGTAAAAGAACATTCGCACTAATCTAATGATAGAGAGTTTAGGAACATCTTCTGAAAGGGGAGGCTCTGTGCTTTGTCTAAGGGTGGCTAATATATGCACACTAGGAAACCAAAATACTAAAGCCTAATCAATTTAAACAGTTAACTTAATATGCATGCTAGAGAAATAAAATCAATGTCTACTTTAAAAAGTTAAAAATATATTGATGAAATGGAGACACACTGCATGATAATACCCAAGTGATAAGACATTTTGTTTTTACATATCTTGGTTTAATCTTCAGTTTTACAACTTCTAACATCAATTCAACAAGATTTTAAAATGCACAAACAAAAAAGAGACTAAGATAAAAATATTTGGAAACTTACAACTCTTTTAATTAGAAGATGCAATCAGTTCATTTTTACATGTCCATGGTCATATTTTGACAAAATTAGAAGGCTGATATAGAACGTGATTGACCTTGGAGAAGATTATTGCATATGTTCATGGCTAACATTTGCTTAGCCTGAGGATAACTCCTGAAAGAAGAAAAGTACGATGACAAAGTCCTGGATAATTTCAGCAAATATTTCTATAAGCAGTCTACATGGGAAAAGCAGCATTGAGTTAAGACTTTAAAATGATATATTTCTTTTGTTAATATGGGGCGCTTATGGAGTCTATTTTGTAAGAATAAACGTTAGATTATTGTAAAAAGTATTAGTTTTAATGTTTATTTTTGCCGATTTTGATAGTTCTACTCTGGTTATATAAGATAATGTCACAAAGTAATGTATTTAGGGCTAAGGAGATATGATGTATGCAACTTATTCTTAAACAAAAAGTATACAAAGAAGGAGGAATGAAGAGAAGGAAGAGACAGCAAGAGAAAGTAGAGAGAAGGAGAGAGTTGTAGAAGAGAAAAAAAGGAAGGATAAAATTATTTGGGTGAAAGGTATATGAGTTCTTTGTATTTTTCTTGCAATCTTTCTGTATGTTTGAAATTAATTGAAAATTTGAAGAGTCATTACAAAGATATTAAGTAGTGTAAGGTCTGCTTACATGAATTTATAGCAAAATAATTTTCTGTGAAAAACCAGAATACGAAAAGCTGATATTAGCAATATCAATCATGCACTTTTTTTTTTTCCCTGCTCTCTAGGGCTAATGATGATCAACAGTGTCTCATCTTAACAGTGTTCTAGAAGAAAAGTGTCACTTTCTTGACTTTTTTGGTGTTTCTGATTCACTAGCATGCACAGGGTCTAAAACTCCCCTGTAATCTACCAGCTGTAGTTTGTAGACAAACTACATGCAAAACAGAGAAGGAAAGCCTGATGTTTTTAAGTGTGTATGAGCTGCTTTTAAAAATGGTTTAGATCAGAGTACAGCAAAAATAACATTGATTCAGTTCCTGTCCACGGTGGCTCAGTTGGGGTGTTACAGCTCCATGGCCAAAATGTCACGAGTTTGATTCTTAGTCAGGGTGCATACCTAGTTCATGTGTTCCATCCCCAGTCAGGGTGGGTGCCTGCAATCCATAACCCAAATACCTGAATACCAGTCCCTCATCCAGGCACATATGGGAGGCAACCAATTGATGCTTTTCTCTCCCATTGATGTTTCTCTCTCTCCCATCCTTTCTCTCTAAAAGCAATGAAAAAAAAAATGTCCTCAAGTGAGGATTTAATATATATAAAAAAGCTTGATTCAAGCTCCAGAAGAAATTTATGCCCGACTCTGTCAATCTAGCTGAACATCTTGGGCTAATCAGTTAAGGTCATTCTCTGTTTCCCTAATGATAAAACTGGTAGGCCTGTATAGATTAGAATGGAGCAAGAAAACTTTCTATGTTGAAGCAAATGTTCTATAATATCCCGTCAAATTGATGGTCACCAGACATGTGGTTACCGAACATTTGAATTGTGTTGTTGCAACTAAAAGTAATTTTTAATATTATTTAATTGTTATTAAATTTAAATGGTCACTCATAGGTAGTGGTTAGTATGACTATATCATTTTTGCAATAATGTAATACTATCTTTTAACATGGTATTGCCAATTGTATGACAGACTCAATTTTATTTCTGAATTTTGTTAAAATTTTTTGGATGCCAAGAACACTCAAGGTAAATAAGTAAGGTAAGGGATTTTCACAGAAAGCAAGATCTTAAAGGATTCTCATGGAATCTTATGGAAATCCAAAATGGCAAAAAAAGAGAAAGCAACTTTATGGCCATGTGTGCATATGTGATATTAGCCTGAAAGTAAAGCTATTCATTTATTGTCACCTAAGTTACATTATTGGCTTTAATAAAGACAACATATTTATATTTAAGCTTGAACTTGGATCTCTGTTTCTTAAGAAGTCTTGAAAATATTACACTTTAATATTAAAAGAAAAAGAGTGATTGTTTTTGCAGAAAGTACTTCAGTCCAAACAATAATAATAAAGGTAGAAATTTCAAGTCTTAAGAACAAATGAAGATAAAATAATAATCTGTGTGTCATGAAATCTTGACATTTGTTCACTGAACATATATGTATTAGAAGTTCAAAATTATTTTCAAGAGACCCTTTTTGAGTTTGAGGGAAGGAAAATGAAGCTATATCTAATGAAAATAAATTTCTTACATTTTTACTGCCATCTTAATAATGATGAGGAGATAAAATCCAAGAACTTGCTCTAAAAAATATGCCACCATGTTACCATCTACTAATGCAGGTAACCAAAATGTTGCAAAGAAACTATGAACTTAGACTGTGAGTGCATAGATTTTGATCACAATGTTTATAAAAATGGAAGTTACATGTAATTGTGAAGCAAAATACAGCTCATCTGCCCAGGGTAGATGGTTCACCTGGTTGGAAAGTTCTCCTGTAAACCAAAAGGCTGTGTGTTCAAATACTGATCAGGGCACTTACCTAGGTTATGGGCTTGATCCCTGGTGAGGGTGCACATTGGAAGCAGCTGTCCAACGTTTCTCACACCAGTGCTTTCTCTCTCTCTCTCTCTCTCTCTTTACAATTAAAAATTAGAAAACAACATAACCTCTGGTAAAGTTAAAAAAAATACAGCTCGTGTCTGCATTTGATGTCCATATATAGTAGGGTTAAAATTCAACATTTTCTGCTTAATGACTTTTCTTAACATGTTCTTGTTCAAATTTCCAAGAAAAATATGTGTTGGCTCATGCACTGGGCTACACCAGGTCCCTCACTACACCATGGATGAACTATCTTGGGCTAAGTTCCCAAGTGGCTCTAAACATGTGCACTTACTAGTCAATTAAATATTTGATGAATAAATGAATGAATAACTAAATGCTGTTTGAGGTATATCAGGCCTATGAATGATTTGCATAATTCACAAATATATTTCATAATTTTGATTCAGAAACTGAAATACTGACTGGCTTTATACCAGTTGTAACCCAAGTTACAAATGGAACTACAGTTGACCCTTGAATAACCTGGGTTTGAACTGCACATATCCACTTATATGTGAGGTTTTTTCAATAAATACTGTAAGTTTATGTTCTCTTTCTTATGATTTTTAAATGATATTTTCTTTTCTCTAACTTCATTTATTTTAAGAATACAGAATATAATATACATATACAAAATATGTGTTAATAGATTATACTATTAGTAAGGTGTTCGTTCAACAGAAGGAATTTGTAGTTAAGCTTTTGGAAAGTTTAAACTTTTATAGAGATTTTTAACTGCATGGGAATTGGTGTTCCTAAACCTTTGAGTTGTTCAAGTTTCAACTGTAATATGTTATTAATAGTAAATGTCCAAGTCTGAACCTTGTCTAATCCCTTCATATCACCTAAACTTTTTGAATGAATGAACTAATATTATAGATATACCCTGAATTGCCCAACTCAATAATATAATTTGTCAATAGAAGAAAATAGTTATGCTATTTAATAATTTTTGCAACAAGCTAGCATTTGAATTCAACTTTAGAAAACAACTGGAGATAATGTTGAGTAATTTTCTAAACTTCTCTTATATATCTAGGTGGCTTAATACCCATTTTGAAGCAGTGAAAGAAAAGAAAGACAAGATGAAATATTGTAATGTGCTGTTGTTATATCTTTTAGGGAACTTGTGCCTCAGTGCCTCATAGAATTTTTTATGTAATCATTGGATCAGTTTGCACCAGTTTCCTGAATCTATCTTTTCATTCCTACTGCCTCTCTCTACTCTACCACCATTCCTTCAGATACCATGAGAATGTCAGGTGCTTTCTTCAGAATACACACCATTCTTTCATATCATCTCTGGCAACAGATATTTGTAATACATTTTGTAACCAGTTTTGTCTTGACTGCCTCTGGGGTTATGACCACGTACTCCTGACTCAGATCACAAAGGCATCTGTGGTAAATCTGTCAGGGAGACTGACTCCAGCCCCTGTGGTAGTTGACATAAAGTGGGAAAAACTTGAAAGGTTAGAGAGGGAGCATCAACAAACACATACACATAAACACAATGTAAGTAACTGTATTTTGTGAAACAGCTGCCTAATAGGATGTCAGTTTGTAATTAATTTGTAATCAAAGTTAGGAGTCTAAGAGTTCCATGTAGTTGTCTTTACTGAAGGAAGCTGCAGTTAGTGAAAAGTGACTTGTTAATATACCAGCACTTCAATGACTCATAATAAGTATTCATAATAAATGTATAAGGCATATATAAGTGGGTGATATGTGTTCCCTATAAAAGAGATATTGGGAAGATAGTTAGAAGATGGAATAATTTACCTAGAAAGTAGAAATTTTTAAACCTAGGAAGACTACTGAGCTATCAGATGCAAAAAGACAATGTCATTGTGAAGGTTAGCCATTTAAATTCATACTTTCTTAACCTCATTTTGGAAAATGTATTTTAATCTTTAAAGTTAGAAAGTGATTGATTATTGCAAATAACTGGATAATAGTAGTTTAAAATAAATCTCCATTAGGCTATGACTGTCTTGAAAATAGAGCATGCATATTTTAAAAACATGTCTACAAAATGTATTTATAAAATAAGTAATGTGTTCAAAAATATTTACCTTACAAATAATCATAAGTTGAGTTAAATGGTAATGGAAAATATACAATAACAATAAAACAAAATGAATAAACATAAGTTAAAAATCTCCATCTAAAAATTACTTATTTCAAAGGAATATTGTGAAAACTATTATAAAGATGTATACCATATTTTAAGAAGGAAAAAACTCAGTATAGTACCTTATACATAGTAATTTCACTATATATTTAGTAAATAAATTACTAAATTATTATATTTTTCAAGAATTTAGTTAAACAAATATTTATTAAATACCTGCACTTTGACTAGAGATGTGTTAGGTTTTGCAAAGGAATATAAATGAATAATGTGAAACTCTCTGCCCTCAGAAATATTTTAAATGTTTGATGAGGCTATCCATCATGCACAGAAAAAAACAATTTTATCAAAAAAAAAATAATCATTAGAGCAAACACTAAAGTGCAAAATTAAACATTATTGACATCAAGATATAGATTACATGAAGCATTTCCTGTCATCACAAAATGGAGAGATCAACATGAAACAAAGAAAGTATCAGCTTTTGTTTGTTTCTTAGAAAGGGTCAGATTTTACTTTTACTTTAACTTCTGTTTCAAATGTTGTGATTGTTATACTCTAACTGCTATATTACAAAAGTAGAAATGTAATACCTTGAGATTACTAACTAGAATATGAAAAGGCTACTAATATTTTTAAAGGGTTCCCAGTTTATCAAGTATTGACATCATTTACCAAGAAAAATAAAAACTTAAAAATATTCAAACTTTTCACTTGCAGAGCTGAGCGTTTGTTTTTGTTTTTGTTTTCTTGCCATGGCCAACTCAATATTTAAAGCAGAAGAAAGCACTGGGGCAAGAGAAAAGCAGAGTTACCTATGAAGGAGTTCTCATGAGATGGTCAGCTGATTTCTCAAAAGAAATTGCAGGCGAGAAGGGACTGGCAAGAAATATCCAATGTGATGAAAAGCAAGGACCTACGACCACGACTACTCTATCCAGTAAAGCTAACATTTAGAATGAAAGGGCAGATAAAGTACTTCCCAGACAAGGTAAAGCTAAAGGAGTTCATCATCACCAAGGCCTTATTATATGAAATGTTAAAGGGACCCATTTAAGAAAAAGAAGATCAAAACTATGAATATTAAAATGACAACAAACTCACAACTATCAACAACTGAATCTAAAAAAAAACTAAGCAAACAACCAGAACAGGAACAGAATCATAGATATGGACAGCATTTTGAGGGCTATCAGCTGGGAGAGGGCAGGGGGCAAATGGGGAAAAAGTTGCAGGCAGGAAGAAGCATAATTGGTAGGTACAAAATAGATGAGGATGTTAAGAACAGTATAGAAAATGAAGAAGCCAAAGAACTTATATGCACAAACCGTTGACATGGATTGCTGGAGGGAACAGGGAAACTGGGTGGAAGGAGGCAAAGGAGGAAAAACTGGAACAACTGTAAGAGCATAATCAATAAAATATATTTAATAAATAAAGTAGAAGAAAGCATTGGGGTAATGAAATTGTAATACATGTTTTGGAAATCAACTAATATAAAAGGAAGGCTATATATATATATTTTTTTAATTGGTTTTCTATTACAGTTGCTCCATATTTTCCCCCATTGCTCTCACCCTCCTTGCCCACCTCTTCTCGCATAGTCAATCCCCACCCAGTTGTCCATGTCCATGGGTCATTTATACTAGTTCCTTGACTATACCTTTTCCCCTTCTTACCCCCTTCTCTCCCTTCCCCCTCCCCCCTTGTCACTGTTAGTCTGCTCCTTGTTTACATGCCTCTGGTTTGATTTTGCTTGTTTGATTGTGTTGTTCATTAGTATCCTGTATTAGGTGATATCATATGGTGTTTGTCTTTGATTGCCTGGCTTATTTTGCTAAGCATAATTCTTTCAAGTTCCATCCATGTTGTCGCAAATGGTAAAAGTTCCTTCTTTATTTCTGCTGCATAGTATTCCATTGCATAAATGTACCATATTTTTTGATCCACTCATTTACTGATGGGCACTTAGGCTATTTTCAGCACTTGGCTATTATGAACAGCACTGCTATCAACCTAGGGGTGCATAGTTTCTTTTCAATTGGTGTTTCAGGATTCTTTGGGTATAATCCTAGCAATGGAATTGCTGGATCAAAAGGCAGCTCCATTTTTAGTTTTTTGATGAAATTCCATATTGTTTTCCATAGTGGCTGCACCAGTCTTCATTCTCACTAGCAGTGCACTAGGGTTTCCTTTTCTCTACTACATCCTCACCAGCATTTGTTGTTTGTTGATTTGTTGATGATGGCCATTCTGGCTGGTGTAAAATAGTATTTCATTGTGGTTTTTATTTGCATCTCTCTGATGGCTAGTGATGTTGAGCATTCTTACATATGTCTATGGGCCCTCTGTATGTCCTCTTTGGAGAAGTGTTGTTCAGGTCCTTTGCCCATTTTTTAACTGGGCTGTCTGTTTTCTTGGTGTTGAGATGTGTAAGTTCTTTATCTATTTTGGAGATCAATCCTTTGTCTGAGGATTCATTGGCAAATATGTTTTCCCATATAGTTGGTTCCTTTTTCATCTTGTTGATGTTTTCTTTTGCTGAGCAGAAACTCTTTAACTTGATGTAGTCCCATTTGTTTATACTTTCCTTTATTTACCTTGTCTTAGGACAGTGGTTCTCAATATTTCTAATGCCGCAACACTTTAATACAGTTCCTCATGTTGTGGTGACCCCCAACCACTAAAGCATAGTGATTAATCACAAAAGAAATATGTAATTATATATGTGTTTTCCGATGGTCTTAGGCAACCCCTGTGAAAGGGTCACTTGACCCCCAAAGGGGTCGCGACCCACAGGTTGAGAACTGCTGACTTAGGAGATGTATTGGTGAAAATATCGTTACATGGGATATCTGAAATTTTCCTGCCTATATTTTCCTCTAGGACTTTTGTGGTATCATGGCTTGCATTTAGGTATTTTATCCATCTTGAGTTTATTCTGGCATACAGTGTAAGTTGGTGGTCTAGTTCAGTTTTTCGCATGTCCCTGTTCAGCTTTCCCAGCACCCTTTGTTGAAGAGGCTATTTTCATTCCATTTTCTGCTCCTTCTCCCTTTGTCAAATATTAGTTAACCATATAGACCTGGGTTTATTTCTGTTTCATTGATTTATGCCTTTTTATGCCAGTACCAGACTGTTTTGATTACTGTGGTTTCATAGTATAGTTTGATATCAGGTGTTGTGATTCCTCCTGCTGTGTTTTTCTTCCTCAAGATTGTTGTGGCTATTTGGGGTCTTTCTTTCTGGTTCCATATAAATTTTTGAAGTATTTGTTCTAGGTCTGTGAAATATGTAATTGGTGTTTTAATAGGGATTGTGTTGATTCTATAAGTTACTTTGAGTAGTAAGGACATTTTAATGATGTTGATTCTTCCCATCCATGAGCATGGTATATGCTTTCATTTATTTGTATCTTCCTTAATTTCTTTCTTCAGTGTTCTGTAGTTATATGAGTACAGGTATTCTACCTCCTAGGTTAAGTTTATTCCTAGGTACTTTATTTTTCTTGTTGCTATAGTAAATGGGATTTTCTTTCTAGTTTCTATTTTTGATATTTTATTGCTGGTGTACAGAACTACCTTCATTTCTGAATATTGACTTTGTACCCTGCTATTTTGCCATATTCACTTATTATATTGAGTATTTTTTTCGTGGAGTCTATGGGGTTTTCTATGTATACTATCATGTCATCTGCAAATAATGACAGTTTTACATCCTCTTTTTCAAGTTGGATGCCTTTTATTTCTTTTTCTTGTCTCATTGCTGTGGCTAGAACTTCCAAGACTATGTTGAATAGGAGTGAAGAGTGGACATCCTTGTCTTGTTCCTGACCTCAGGGGGAATACTTTCAGTTTTTGTCCATTGGGTATCAGGTCAGCTTCAGGTTTCTGGTATATGGCCTTCATTTTATGTTGAGGTATTCTCTCTCTTCCAATTTTGATGAGTGTTTTCATCATAAATGGGTGTTATACTTCATCAAATGCTTTTTCAGCATCTATTGATATGATCATGTGATGTTTGTCTTTCATTTTTTATTTTTTATTTTTAAGTATATTTTATTGATTATATTGTTACAATAGTTCCAACTTTTTCCCCTTTATTCCCCTCCACCCAGCACTCCCCTCCCCCAGCAACCCCCCCAAGTCCATGCCCATGGTTCATACATATAAGCTTCACCCTTTCATATATTCTTCTTCTTTTTTTTAATAAATAAATGATTAATTAATTATTTTAACAATAAAAAATAACAATCCCTCCCTCTCAGATATTAAGACCCTTTATAATCTTATAAAGGACAATGGGCGAAGGTCTCAAGCTCCTCTTGCTACTTCAAGCTGGACATGGTCGTCGTCTTACCTACCCTTGGGTCCAGACATCCCTAGTAAGAGTGGGGGTGTGGAGGGGAGGGTTGCCTTCCCACATGGGGAAGGATCGTGCAGACTCCAGGTCAGTTGGCTGTCCCCAGACAACGGCGTGCTTGGTTTAACAGGCTGGTATCCTTGTTGTTTTCTGGGGGCAACAGATTTGGCAACAGGGTTAAAAGACATCATTCAATCCATAACCACTAGATAACAGAAGGCAGGGATTAATTTTTCAATGTTCCATATTAGGGGAAAAAAAGGGGGGGCTTCTTTGGAGGAAGGTGCGCCAGGCATATTTCACCTGTCCAAAACCCTTTTTCCCATTGTACTTAGTTTGGGCTGAGAAAAATGTTTTAGGTTTCCCCCCTCTTAGACCTCTGGGCCCTTTCAGTCCAAGCCATTAGGATAGAAAAGAGAAACCAGTTTTAAAGTGAAGGCCACAGACCTCCCCATTCTTTACCAACCCAGCCACTTCGTTCAGCCAAACCATTGAGTCTCAGGAGGCAGCAATGCAGACAGGATTAAGTGAGGCCTATAAGTACAGACAATCACTCAGGTACTGGGATCATAGGTTTATGCCCTTTGAAAACAGAAAACACATGTTAATTTATGTAACATAACCCACAAACAAGTCTCTAAATCTGTAAGACTGTCTTATTGGGAAGATATCCAGTTGCAAGGCATTTGACATTCTTCTTGCCTGTAACTTAAATATCTTTGATGATACCACAGACATAGTTTAACTTTCAAGTGAAAACATATTTTAAATGAAAAGAAACTTTAAAGATGGTTAGCTGCACTATTTTCTAGTCTACCACTGATCATTGTGATTTTCCTTGAATAATGATTTTTCTCCCTAAGATTACCCTCCTTGTCATTAAAGGGACTGCATTAAGTCCATTTTTAATTTATCCTGTTTATTTTCATAAACACAACAAGAGCAGCAAATGATCATTTTTGATATTTAGTTCTACTTTGCTGGAATTTACCCAAGGAACATTTAGGGTGACCTTCAGTGTGCCCTTCAGGGCACACAAGCTGAGCCACATACCTGGCATTCAGCCTTGTCTGTACACACCTGTATTTTCCAAGCTCTTCTGGTTTTCCATTGTGCCTTAAGGTCCCTTCTTGCCATCTTTCAGGAAAACAACCTTTGTTCCTTCCCTGGAAAGATTGCTGTGGACCACACAACCAACCATGATACTAGGCCTTTTATTTTGTGGGCTTTTATTAACTTTGAAAATCATTCCCAGTTCCTCGGGGCTTTTTGGTAACAACCAGAGCCCAAGCATGTCTCCTTTAGGCATGACATTCGGGTCAACGTCTTGGTAAAAAAAAAAAAACCTGTATAAACAACTGGTTTTATGCAAAAAAACTTATGTCATTACTTAATTCTTTAGAATGCCAAACTCTGGAGGGATCAGTTAGGGAGAAAAATATACAGTGTGAAGGAAAATTCTTGTCCTAATATTCACTGAACTGGCATTTTCATTCTTTATATTTTCATTTTTTTCCTACTAAGAATTTTTTTTGTTTGTTTTTCCATTACAGTTGTCTCACTTTTTTTCCCCCTCTTGCTTCCTTGCACCCTGTCCCCTCCTTCTCCAACATTTAGTCCCCACTCAGTTGTCCATGTCCTTGGGTCATTTATACATGCTCTTTGACTAGACACTTCTCCTTTTTAACCTCTTCTCTCCCTCCCCTTTCCCACCTTGTTACTGTTAGTCTACTCCTTGTTTACATACCTCTGGTTCAATTTTGCTCATTTATTTGTGTTGTTCATTAGTTTCATGTAATAGGTAACAGCATAAGGTATTTTTCTTTCATTGCCTGGTTTTTTTCACTAAGCATAATTCTCTCTAGTTTCATCCATGTTGTTGCAAATGGTAGAAGTTCCTTCTTCTTTCTGCTACATAGTACTCCATTGTGTAAATGTACCACAGTTTTTTGATCCACTCATCTACAGATGGGCACTTAGGTAGTTTCCAGCACTTGACTATTGTAAATAGTGCTGCTATAAACATAGGGGTGCATAGGTTCTTTTGGATTGGTGTTTCAAAATTTTTTAGATATCCTAGAAATGGAATTGCTGGTTCAAAAGGCAGTTCCATTTTTAGTTTTTTTCAAAAAATTCCAAACTGTTTTCCATAGTAGCTGCATCAGTTTGCATTCCCACCAGCAATGCACCAGGGTTCCCAATTCTTTGCATCCTCTCCAGCACAAGGTGTTTGTTGATTTGTTGATGATGGCCATTCTGACTGGTGTGAGGTGGTATCTCATTGTGGTTTTTATTTGCATATCTCTGATGGGTAGTGATGTTGAGCATTCTTTCATATGTCTATGGACCCTCTGTATATCCTCTTTGGAGAAGTGTTTGTTCAGGTCCTTTAACCATTTTTTAAATTGGGTTGTCTGTCTTCTTGGTGTTGAGTCATATGAGTCCTTTATATATTTTGGAGATCAATCCCTTGTCTGAAATTTTATTGGCAAATATATTTTCCCATATGGTTGGTTCCCTTTTCATCTTGCTAATGTTTTCTTTAGCTGAGCAGAAACTTTTTAGCTTGATGTAGTCCCATTTGTTTATTCTTTTCTTTATTTCCCTTGCCTTAGGAGATATATCAGTGAAAATGTTACTATGTGGGATATCTTAAATTTTCCTGCCTATTTTTTTCTCTAGGACTTTTATGGTATCAATGCTTATATTTAAGTCTTTGATCCATTTTGAGTTTATTCTCATGTATGGTGTAAGTTGATGGTCTAGTTCCATTTTTTTGCATGTCTCTGTCCAGTTCTCCCAACACCATTTGTTGAAGAGGCTCTTTTCACTCCATTTGATGTTCCTTCTTCCTTTGTCAAATATTAGTTGACCATATAGACCTGGGTTTCTTTCTGGCCTCTCTGTTCTGTTCCATCGATCTATATGTCTGTTCTTATACCAGTACAAGACTGTTTTGATTACCATGGCCTTGTAGTATAGTTTGATATCAGGTATTGTGATTCCTCCTACTGTGTTCTTCTTCCTCAAAATTGCTGTGGCTATTCAGGCTCTTTTTTGGTTCCATATAAATTTTTGAAGTATTGGTTCTAGGTCTGTGAAGAATGTCATTGGTATTTTAATAGGGATTGCATTGAATCTATAAATTGCTTTGGGTAGTATGGACATTTTAATGATGTTGATTCTTCCCAAACATGAGCATGGTATATACTTCCATTTATTTGTATCTTCTTTCATTTCTTTCTTCAGTGTTATGTAGTTTTCTAAGTACAGGTCTTTTTTCTCCTTGGTTAAGTTTATTCCTAGGTACCTTATTTTTCTTGTTGCTATGGTAAATGGGATTTTTCTTTCAGTTTCTATCTCTGATATTTTATTGTTG
Source organism: Furipterus horrens (assembly GCF_987537825.1). Lineage (NCBI taxonomy): Eukaryota > Metazoa > Chordata > Mammalia > Chiroptera > Furipteridae > Furipterus > Furipterus horrens. Next base: position 136,194,112 of record NW_028327171.1, read on the forward strand.
ATGTACAGAAATGCCTTAGATTTCTGAATATTGACTTTGTACCCTGCTATTTTGCCACATTCACTTATTAGGTTGAGTAGTTTTTTTGTGGAGTCTATAGGGTTTTCTATATACACTATCATGTCATCTGCAAATAATGACAGTTTTACTTCCTCTTTTCCAATTTGGATGCCTTTTATTTCTCTTTCTTGTCTGATTGCTGTGGCTAGGACTTCCAAGACTCTGTTGAATAGGAGTGGAGATAGTGGACATCCTTGTCTTGTTCCTGGCCTCAGGGGGAATGTTCTCAGTTTTTGTCCATTGAGTATGATGTTGGCTTCAGGTTTCTCATATACGGCCTTTATTTTGTTGAGGTATGCTTCCTCTATTTTCATTTTGTTGAGAGTTTTCATCATAAATGGGTGTTGTACTTTATCAGATGCTTTTTTTGCATCTATTAATATGATCATTTGGTTTTTGTCTTTCATTTTGTTTATGTGGTGTATTATGTTTATTTATCTGCGAATATTAAACCATCCTTGCATCCCTGGGATGAATCCCACTTGATCGTGGTGTATGATCTTTCAACTGTGTTCTTCAATTCAGAGATCATATTCTTCATTTCCTCCTGGCTCTTATTGATAGCTTCTATAACCTTTTTCATGCTGGTGTAATTCTCAGTAAGTTCCTAGTAGTTTCCCTGGAGTTCTTTGTAGTTTCTGCTGAGCTCATTGAGCTTCTCCATAATCCATGTTTTGAATTCCATATCTGATAGTTTGCTCCCCTCTATTTCATTTAGCACTCTTTCTGGGGATTCTACCTTTCTTTTTGATGGGAGGTTGTTTCTCTGTCTCCCCATTTTTGTGACTCCTATTGTTTGCTGGTGCTTCTTAAAATGATCTGCACTTCCTGGATCTGCCTCTTTTAGTGTCAGATCATGTATCAGTCTGGCCCTAGGCAGCCTGTTGGAGACTTCCAGGGATCTACTGCCTTTGTCTGTCTTCTTTAGTTGTTAATCTAGTCAATCTGTGAGTAGCTGTCAGGCTTAAGGATCATGGATGTGGCAGCTTAATTCCTGTAGGCGGGGCTTTTGTTTCCCCTCAGGCTGACACCACTTGGAGGGGTAGGAATGGTCTTCCTGCAGTACTGGGGATGAGTTAGCACTGGGACCCGGTCAGCTGCTCCCCAGTTCTTCCTTCAAAGCCACCGCACCAAACTCTCCCCAAGTGTCTTCAGTCCTCTCTGCCTTCCCTTTGATTGAGCCCAGGGTAAATGGGGGCCAAAATATTTTTGTATGTCATCCACTTAAGAGCTCCTTTTCTCCCACTGTTTCCCTTAAGCTAGCAAGAAACCCTGTGGCTTTTCACTTTTCACAGTTTGATACTATTTTACTTTCCACTCTGTTGCTGTAGGCTGCGAAGCCCAGCTGGGGGTTTAGACCCTTCTATTCTTAGGGAAAACTCCCAGCTGCTGAGCTCTTTCTCAGTCCCTTCAGCTGTCACCCGTAGGAGCCCAGCCAGCCCTTCTGCCTCTCTGCACTCCCTACTGGTCATGTTGTGATGTAGCGGCCTTTTTTGTCTCTCCGTGGCTATAAGACTTCTTTCCAGCTAGTGTTCGTTTGGTTATTCCAGATGATTTCTCCAAAATTAAGTTGTAGATCCAGATTGGTCCTGGGAGGGGGTTAGTGTAGCTTCCACTTACTCCTCCACCATCTTGGATCTCCGTCTGTGTTTCCCTTTATGTTGTTTGTTTAATCTGTCTCGTTGTATTTCAGCTACTCTTTGGTGGGTCTTTTCCTCTGGTTAGTTGATTGAGAGTCACTCTGCTCACCTTGTCTTGAGATCTTTTGTGGAGGTGCTGTTAAAACGTAATCACACAACCCAGGCAAGAAACCCACACCCTCCAGTATCTCCCCCAACTTCAATCTCACTATATGTTGCAAATGAGCCCATATTCATATACTTGTGGAGATATTGAAACACTTATTTCATAGGAGAAACAGATAGGAGTTGTTTTAAATGAAGGAAGGGTAATTTTTGAGAGGGAATGTGATAGAGTAATAATATTAGCAATTGGGATCCAGGCTATGCAAGACAGCAATTAACATTTACAGTGTATGTTTGAAAAGGAGGAGAGGGTTGCAGTATGAAGTGAGAAAGTGGAAGTGTATAGTATTAGGATTATATAATAGGTATATGCTATATGTTTAGTGTGGAAGGGAGGATAGACTTAACAGACATCCAAGCAGACAGACAGCCAAAAATTGAAGCAGAGGGCTGAGGGGGTTAGAAGATAGGAAACAAATTAGAGAAAGTATTTTCAAGAATAAAAATACAGAGTAGAAAATAGCAAGACAGGAAGGGAGAGATGAAAGAGAGAGAGAAAGTAGAGAAGAGGAAGGTAGGAAAGAGAAAGAAAGAAGAAGGGAAGAGGGGGGAATGAATTAAAAATTTAAAAAAATAAAAAGATTAAAACATGATATAAAATAGTGAGATAGAAAGAAAAAGAGAACATAGAGAGAGAGGAATAAGAGATGGGAAAGGGAAAAAATTATTGAATGGAGAGTGAGAGAGGGGCAAAATAAAGAAAAGTATTAATAAAATTAAAAGTACTTAGAAATAAGAGAAGAAAGAAGAAGATGAGGGAGGAAAAATAAGGGGGAGGGAAGGAAATAGAAAGGAGGAGGAGAGATTAGGGAGGGAAAAATTGAAATTGAAGAGTTGACAAAGGATAGGATGAAGGAGAGAAGTACAAGAGAGAGAGAAAGGAGAGAAGGGATGGGAAGAAAGAGAAAAGGGTTAAGAGGGGGAGGGAGAAAAGGGAAGGGAGTAGATTAAAATTAAAATTTAAAAATTAAAAGATTAGAAAATAAAGTGGAATAAGGAGAAAGAAAGAGAGAGAGAATATTTATAGGGATAGAAGGAAAATAAGGGCAAGGGAGGAAAGAAAAACGAATGTAGACTGAAGGGGGACAAAATAAAGAAAGAAATTTAAGAAAATTGAAAGAGCTTAGCACAGAGAAAGGAGAGAGAGAGAAAGGAAATGGAGGGAGGACGAGGATAAGGGGGAGGGAAGGGGATTAGAAGAAGGGAATAGGAAGGAAAGGGAGAGAAGTTAAAATTAAAAAATTAACAAAGAATAGGATGCAGGGGAGACATGCTAAGGGGAGAGAAGGGAGGGAAGAAGAGGAGAGAAAAGGAGAGAGAATAAGAAAGGATGGGAGGGGCAGTTAGAGAGAGAGTGGGAAATAAAAGAATGAGAGGATTTTAACTCAATTCTACCTTTAGGCACAGTCTCTGGGTATTTTTGGTTTGTTTGTTTTTTGTTTTTCCTTCCTTCCTTCCTGAGTCCACCCCTATTCAAAATTCCTTGGGTTTCAAATCTTTTCAGGTTTGTTGGCTGGCTGTGGGAAGGTCCTGCTTGATTCTGGGATTGCTAGTCTTTTATTCATGGGCCTACTGCCGCTCTGCTGTGAGCTGCCTTTAGTTGTCCCCTCCTGAGGCAGCCTCAGCCCTCCTCAGGCTTGTCCAGCTACTCCTTCCCACTGTTGGTCCAACCTGTGCCTGCCAGCAATCCCCGCCCTGCCTCCAGTCCTGTCTCTATTCCCAGGCTACAGCTTCTGCTCTCTTCCCTGTCAATATGCCTGCGCACCCTACCTCTCTCCCTGTCTCAAGACCATCCCTTTGTTCTGCAGGACTCTGGCACAGTCGGTCAAAGCGCCGGGCCCAGTGGCACTCTCCTGCCCAGGACCTCTCCCCTGGTCTGGAGTTCTGCAGTGGCTTTCCCGCATGGGCTCTTCCCCTTGCCCCAAAACTGTCTCTATTCTGAGCTACAGCTTGCGCTGCCTTCCCTGTCTATAGGCCTGCAAGCTCTATCTCTCTTCCCGCCCCAGCACCGTCCCTTTGTTCTGCAGGATTCTAGTGTGGTCGGTCATCGCAGAGCTCTCCTACCCAGGAGCTCTTCACCAGTCTGGAGCTCCGCAGTGGCCTTTCCCCACGGGTCCTTCTCCCTGACCCAAAGCCATCTCCACTCCCAAGCTACAGCCTCTGCTCACTTCCCTGCTTACATGCCTGTGTGCCCTACCTCTCTCCTTGCTCTAAACCCGACCCTTTGTTCTGTGGGATTCTAGCTTGATTGCTCAAAGCACAGGGGGCATGCAGTACTCTCCTGCTCAGGAGCTCTCCCCTGGTCCAGAGTTCCGCAGCTGCTTTTCCGCGCAGCCCGTCTCCTTGTCCCAAAACTGTCCCTTTGTTCTGTAGGGCCCTAGCGTGAGTGCTGCATGCACCCCGAATGCTGAGCTTTCAGTCGGAGGTTACAGCTGAGGTTTCCCTCTAGACTCAGATCACACAGTTTCTCCCAGTCCTGGTTGTTCACAGTTCTCCCACGCCTCTGGCTTTTTCAGCGGAATCCTCTCCCTAACTCCCTATGAGACTCACTTGTCGATGCCCCCTAGCAGGATGAGCCTCCAAGCAGCTCTCAGTTAATGAGCCCTCTGGTGTGGTACCGCAGACTCACCTGGTCCTGGAATGTCTCAGCCTGTAGTGCATGGTAAACCCCTCCACCGCGCTCCACGCTGCTCCTATGCTCCTCTCTCTGTTCACGCTATCAGAGATCCACACTCACTCAGTCACTCCTCTCTGAATTCACTCCTGAAGTCTCTCCATAACAGGAGCGAGCAGAGAACACTTCCCCTACTCTGCCACCATCTTCTCACTCTGCCTTTCATTTTTTATGTGGTATATTATGTTTATTGATTTGCGAATATTGAACCATCCTGCATCCCTGGGATGAATCCCATTTGATCATGGTGTATGATCTTTTTAATGTTTAGCTGGATCCTTTTGCCAATATTTTGTTGAGGATTTTAGCAACTATGTTCATAAGCAGTGTTGGCCTATAGTTTTCTTTCTTTGTTGTGTTTTAACCTGGTTTGGGAATTAGAGTAATACTGGTTTCATAGAAAGAATCTGGGACTCGTTCCTCTTTTGGGATTGTTTTGGAATAGTTTGAAAAGGATAGAGGTTAGTTCTTTCCTAAATATTTTGTAAAATTCACCTATGAAGCCATCTGGCAGGGCTTCTATGTGCTGGAAGGTTTTTGATTATTGCTTCAATTTCACTAGTTGTTATTGATCTGTTCAGGCTTTCTGTTTCTTCTTGATTCAGTTGTGGAAGAGTATGTTTCCAAAAACTTGTCCATTTAATCTAGGTTGCCAAAATTGTTATACAGTTGTTCATAGTAATTTCTTACAATCCTTTGTATTTCTGTGGTATTGGTTGTAATTTCTCCTCTTTTATTTCTGATTTTGTTTATTTGGGTCCTCTCCCTTTTTTTTCTTGATGAGCCTAGTTAAAGGCTTGTAGATTTTGTTTATCTTCTCAAAGAACCAGCTCCTGGTTTTGTTGATCTTTTGAATTGTTTGTTTAGTCTCTATGTCATTTAATTTGCTCTGATCTTGATGATTTCCTTCTACTCACTCTGGGCTTTGTTTGTTGTTGTCCCTCTACTTATTGTAGATGTAGGGTTAGATTTTTTATTTGAGATTCTTCTATCCTTTTTAGGTAGGCCTGTATTACTATGAGCTTTCCTCTCAGGACTGCTCTCACTGTGTCCCATAGGTTTGGGATTGTTTTATGTTTATTATCAATTGTTTCCAGAAACTTTTTGATTTCTTCCTTGATGTTATTGTTAACCCATTCATTATTTAATAGCATGTTATTCATTCTCCATGAGTTTGAATGTCTTTGATTTTTTTCCTTGAGGTTGATTTTCAGTTTCAAGCCATTGTGATCTGAGAAGATACTTGATATAATTTTAATTTTCTTGAATTTATTGAGGCTTGTTTTGTGTCCTACGATGTTGTCTATCTTTGAAGATGTTCCATATGCACTTAAAAAGAATGTATATTTTGGTTCTTTGGGGTGAAAAGTTCTATATGTATCAACTAACTCCATTTGATCTAGAGTGTTGTTTAATGCCTTAATATCCTTAGTGATTCTTTGTTTTTAAGACCTGTCCATTGTTGAAATGGGGTATTAAAACCCCCTACTATGAGTGTGTCGCTGTCTATATCCTTCTTGTAATCTTCCAAGGTTTTTCTTATATATTTGGGTGCTCCTATGTTGAGTGCATCTTTGTTTACAAGGGTTATATTTTCTTGATGGATTGTTCCCTTAAGTATTATGAAATGTCCTTCTTTATTTCTTTTTATGGCCTTTGCTGTGAAATCTGTTTTGTCTGATACAAGTATTGCTACCCCAGCTTTTTTTTTTTTTCATGTTCATTTGCTTGATATATATTTTTTTCATCCCTTCACTTTCAGTCTGTGTAGATCTTTTGTTCTGAGATGGGTCTTGTAGGGAGCATATATGTGGGTTTTTGTATCCATTGCTACCCTATATCTTTTGATTGGAGCCTTTAACCCATTTACATTTAGGGTTATTATTGATAGGTATTTATGCATTGTGACTTTTTCCCTTTGTATCTGTTTTCCTGTCCCACTCTCTTTTTCTTACTTTTCTTAGAACATTCCCTTTAGCATGTCTTGCAATGCCAGTTTGGTGGAGATATATTCTTTTAGTCTTTTTTGTTTTGTCTGAAAATCTCCTTATTCCACCTTCCATTTTGAAAGAGAGCCTTGGTGGGTAGAGTAGTCATGGTTGTAGGCCCGTGTTTTTCATCGCTTGAAATATTTTTGCCATTCCCTTCTGACCTGTAGTGTTTCTGTTGAGAAATTAGCTGATAGCCTTATCAGAGCTCCCTTGTATGTTATTTGTTGTTTTACTCTTGCTGCCTTTAGGATTCTTTCTTTGTCTTTGAATGTTGCCATTTTAATTATGATGTGCCTTGGAGTGGGCCTCCTTGGGTTCATCTTCATTAGAACCCTATGTGCTTCCTGTACTTGTGAGACATTTTCTCTCTCATGTTCAGGAAGTTTTCTGTCATTACTTTTTCAATCACATTTTCTATCTTTTGCTCCCTTTCTCCTCCTTCTGGTATCCCTATGATACAGATGTGATTATGTTTCATGTTGTCTTACAGCTCTCTTAAACCCTCTTTATTTTTTTTCAGTCTCTTCCTTTTGTTGCACTGTCTGGAAATTTTTTTATACATTGTTTTCTAGCTCACTGATCCATTCCTCTGCTTCAGTTAGCCTGCTTTTGATTCCTCCTACTGTGTTCTTCAGTTCAGAAGTTGTATTCTTCCTGGCTCTTATTGATAGTTTATATGTTCTTTATCATGTTGGTTTAGTTCTCAGTAAGTTTCTTGTAGCTTCCCTGGAGTTATTTGTTGTTTCTCTGGAGTTCTTTGTAGTTTCCTTGAAGTTCTTTGTTGTGTCTCTGAAGTTCTTTGTAGTTCCCCTGAAGTTCATTGTAGTTTTCTCTGAGTTTGTAAAGTTCATGGATCTTCCTCATTACCATTATTTTGAATTCCATGTCTGATAGTTTGCTTGCCTCTATTCCATCTATCCCTCCTTCTGGGAATTCTTTCTTTTCTTTCGATAAGATGTTGTTTCTTCATCTCCCCATTTTAGGTGGGTCTTCTTGTTTGTTTCTGCTTGTTGGGTTGATCTGGTTTTATTCCCTGACCTTGTTTTATGACTTTCTCTGGTCGGAATCCTGTGGTGGGATTCAGTGGTGCAGACTCCTTAATCTCCTGAACTTGATGCTCTTGAGATGCTCTTTATGCCTTTTCTTTGGACTCTCTGGTGGTATTTTGGTTTTGGTTGTTGTGTTGCTCTCTGGTGGGTCCTCCTTCCAATTAGCTGACTGAGAGTCACTCTTCCCACCTTGTCTTGTAAACAGTTGTTGAGCTGCTGCTAAAAAAGAGCCTCAAGTCCAGGCAAGAATCCCACATTCCCAAAGATATCTCCCACCCTCAATTGCTGTAGCAACTGCAAATGATCCAGTATTAATAAGGATGTATAGGAGTAGGAGAGAGAAAACTCCTGTAGAAGATCTCAGTGGAATTTGTCTCTGTAGTATCTGTTTTTTCCCACTTTCTTCTCTTTCTGGATCTGTCCCTGATGTCCCATTTTGAATCTAGGCAGTCTATTTGAGCCTACTTCCCATGTCTATCTCTTTTGGTTATTTTTTTGCTCTAGTCACTCTGTAATCTGCAGTCAGACTTAAGCATCATGGGGGGCAGGGTCACGTAATTCCTCTGGGAGAATTTGCTGCTCACCTTCTGGCTCATGCCACTTGGAAGGCAGTAGTCAGCTTAGGAAATTTATCCCATAGCACTGGACAGGAACCTGCACTGGGATCTAGTCCACGGCTCCCACAGCTCTTTCTCTAAAACCAGTGCCCAAAACTTTTCCAAAGCACCTCTAGTTCACTTCACCCTCCTTCAGCTGCAGCCCAGGGAGGGCAGACCACATGAGCCCCCAGGCATGGATCCTGGCAGGCAGGCAGGCCAAATGTGCCCCCTTCCCCTAACTCAGCTGTGGGATGGTGAATGTGCCCTTGTAACCATGCAGCCGAAGGCGGGCAGTTGGTCCAAATTCACCCTTGCAAGCATGCCCAGCTTAGGGCAGGTGGGCAGGCTGGACGAATGCACCCTCATGACTGTGAAGCCCAGGGCGGGTAGACCAAATGCACCCCCACTTGCGTGCTCAGCTCAGGGTGGTGTGGTGGGCCAAAGGCACCCCCTCTCATGTGCACAGCCATCGCCAGACAGGCAGGGATGCACTCCTGCATGTGTGCTCCTCAAGAATCTCACCCTGGCCTTAGCCTTTCTTCCCCAGTCAACAACAACAACAAAAATCATACAAAAAACCAAAAACAACAACAAAGAAAAATGCACACACACACACACACACGCACACAAATATGCTGTTTCTTGACTCAGCTGACAGTGGGCACAGCCTCAATCTCCACCCCCAACTCCTCTCAGGTGAAGCCTAGGGGCATTGAAAAATCTCTGCACAGCCACTGCCCCGGGATCCAAGCCAGCCAGAACTCCCTTCTTTCCAGGGTCTCCTCCACAACCCTCATCACACAGGTCACTACGAGGAGGTCTCCTCTGCCACCAGCCACGCCAAGGCTCAAGTCCCACCAGCATCCAGATGGTAACTGAGATGCTTTGTCCACAATTAGTCAAAACTCCAGACCATTTCCAGGAGTAAACAAGCACAGCCTCCACTCACTCCTCCATCATCTTCCTCCCTCCTATTTATTTTTTTCTCATGCTACATGTATTGAGACCTCTTTTCTTTGTACTGAGACACGAATCTTAATTGTTTGGCATTTTGTTAGGTTTGCATTCTCCAAATTAACATCATTGCCTGCACCCATATAACTTTGAGTTTCACCAACATTATTACAATTTTCTGCAATGGGTGTTTTTATATTACTAATACTGATATATAATTGGCATGTTTTTGCATAATATAACCTCATACATACACAGTAGAAAGAAAAGTACCTTGAAAAATAGATTGCCAGTTTATCATTTTAAATATGTTTAGCTTTGGTTTTCCACTTGTCTTTAATCACAATATTTAGTAAATCATGAACTAAGGAAGGAAACATGCATTTGAATTTGGTTTCACTATTACCATTTACTGTACATGAACATATTGACAGAAAATTAATAAACATTGGAATTTACTCAAGAAATATTTACTGAGCACTTCTACAACTAAATTAAAAGCCCACTTATAATTCCATGGGTGAGTATTCTTAGACAGATGGTTTTGGCTATCACACGTGGGTTGGTTAATGAAAGTGTTTAGAAAAATTGATACTGCAATGTTAAGGATACTATCTTAGATTGACTAACATTGGTCCCTCCAGTTCCTTAACCTTAGCTATTATCTTCCCAAACAAGCTTTAAGTGAAAAGAAATAAAGAGAAAACATAAATGGCTCCAAAAAATCTCATTGTCTCTACAGAAAAAATTGTCAGAGTGCAGATCATTATGAGATTCATAGTTATTACAAATACTTTTAAAGTTTTGAAGCTGGCCCTGACTGTGGTGGCTTAGTGGGTTGGGTGCCTGTCATCTTGCAAACCAAAGGGTCATAGGCTTGATTCTTGGTCTGGGCACATGCTTGGGTTGTGGGTGTGCAAGAGGCAACTGATCAATGTTTCTCTTGCAAGTCAATGTTTTTTCTCCTCTTTCTCTAAATAAATACAAATAAATAAATAAATAAATAAATAAATAATCTTTAAAGATTTTTGAATCTGGTAATTGAAGAGAAAATGGAAGTTAAATAAAACACACTAAGCTTCAGAAAAGTAAATCTGTGCTATTAAGACTGGTTCGTGGGGTAGAGAGGAGTGCAGGGAGATGGAGCTGAGTCTGTTGGAAGGGACACATTAGTGGAGTCAGAACGTTTTTATTTCAGGTCCTGGTCTACAGTCTCCATAGGTGAAACTCAGATATCTGACCCTGTATGAGAAAAAGGATTGCACTGCTGAGAGGTTGAAATCAAGGGTGATCCCAGGCAGACTGGAAAGATAAAGAAAAAAAATCCCTTACAAGATGAATTATCTTGTGTTCAGAAGGGTAAGTACCTGATGTATAAAATACGCCTTAAAAAAAAGTGAGAGTTTTTCTATCTCATAGTGTGAAGAAAGTAAAGATTTCTAATTAATTAGAGTAGGCCAAAACATAAAATTGCTTGGAGGAAGTATGCTTATAGCAATGAAATTTTAAAAGTGGTTTATTTGTGATATAACATCAGGATTATTAATAAACAAATTGTTCCTACACTAAACAATTGAATCGATTGGCCAGTGAGTTCAGTCATATAATTTATTTGGTTCATCTTTCCATTGGAATCATCTGCCATAATGAATTATGTGAAGTAAATATGAAGTAATTGTATATTTGCTGAAGAAAAATCAATTCTTTGAACAAATCCAATAACTGGTGGTTTTGATCTTATAAACATATATCCTAAATATATTTTTTTAAATTTATTTTCTGTCCTCTCTTTAATGTAAGAAATTTTTCATCACTAACTGAATATACCTCAAGAGCTGTACTCTCAAAAGGGTTGCCAAAAGCAGATTGCTATCTGTATAGTTTTCATTGGCTGTTTTTATACTGTTGTTTTTGTTGCAATATGTTTTTGTGTGTGTGCAAGGGATGGAGAACATGTGTGGTGGTTATGAGAAGGTCTTCCAGGTTTAAAACAAAGATGATGACAGAATCTTAGTTTAAAGTATATGTCAGAGATTGTAAAACAGCAAGTTAACCTAGCTAATAGAAGCAATTAGTCTCTTTCCACCTCTAAAAAAAAAAAACAAAGAAACGGACAATGAAAAGTACAGAATTTGTTGTCACTTGAAATCAGATTTCATTTCCAGAGCTAGCTAGAGCTTGCACACCACTGTTAGCTGTAAGAAGGCATGCTCTCCCTGCTCCTCTGTTTTTGCCATCTTCCTCATCTCTAGGCATTTGTGTTTGCAAGGCTTGATATTAGTTTTTGGAAAGATCTGAACAAATATTATTAAAGGGATGATTTATGTGCACGTAGAAGTGAAATCAGTGATCACTATTAAGTGTAAGCCATGCAAGCTGAACTAATTTTGTCTAATGATAGAGAAGCTAGTCTGGAGGATCAGAAATAATCATTCAGCAAACAACATTTACTTATTTTATTCCATTTTCCATTAATATGTTTTGGTGTCATGCATAGATAACATTTTTCATAAGGAAATGTTCTCTTTTAGTTCATGAAATGGATTTGTGGGATTTTATTATAGTTGTATTATATTGTTTTTCTTTGCAAGTCACATAAAAAGTGGTTGCCTTGCTCAGTTATGAATGGTACTATTGTGACAAATAGCTTATTGAATGGCTTTTTTCCATTTTCTAAATTTTCAGAGATTTAATTTACCAGTTTCTCATCCTTTCCCATATTATTTTGTCAAGGAAAAACAGAATTATACAATCAATATTTATTTTTATATTCAGAGATATTGCATATTTGTCTTAATACCTGCATTTCCTACCACCAATTTGCTATTAATGACATATTACCAAAGATATTAAACTAAAATGTGCACATTAAGCATTTTTTGCTTCATTAATAAAACTAAGGATAATGTAGATTTATCAGTGCTTAATTTAATTAAATTTATAAAACTTTTTTAATAAGTAAAACTTAGAAGTTATGGGCAACTTTTAAATTAAGTTTTTCTAAAAATATGCTTTATTCTTTTTTAAATGTCATACTTCAAGTAACATCAGTAAAATAATTATTCAACTGTGATGTTCTTGAGATTATATTAGAAGTTATGAAAACGTGTTACCCTTTTTTGTAATTTGATGTTATGATTTTTCTGTTTCATCAGAGACACAAATTATCAATAATTTATATTTAGAATATTAGCAACTTTTCCTAGCAAACTGAATTTCAAGGAAATATAGATATATTTTGCTGCTCTACCATAACATTTTGTCATTTTTATAAGAATGCATAATTTTATAATTTACATTAAAATATATTTCCATTTTCTGGAGGAAGAGGGGAAGAGAAAATATCATCTAATGATATTTAGGGGAGAGCAAGATAACCACAGTACTTCAATGAATAAAAAGGAATAGATAAGTACATTTTTAAATTTGAATTTATGAGATATAAAATATTTATGAAGGTGGAAACAAATGACAAAAAGAATTAAAGATGAATCCAATAATTTGAACCTGGGCAATCAGCACAAGGTCTATACAATCAAAGTGATTATATACACATAATCAACAGCAAATATAGGGAGTCAATGAAGGACATTTGTGTCCGGGTTCTCAGTTACTAAGACATATGAGGTGAATTCACTTGTAGTCACAAAGACTCAGAGAGCCAGATAGGTGTAAATTCCTGGGGCAATGTCCATGCACCATAATAATATAACACCACCTTTTCCTCTTCCCTCCCCTCTTCCCTCTCTATTCCTTTTTTCCTTCATTCCTTCCTTCTCTTATCTGTCATCTATCTATCTATTTATCTATCTATCATCTACCTACCTATCTGTCATTTAGCCATCTATCTGACATCTCCCTCTCTCTTCTTCTATAATCTATAAAATAGGCAAAAGGAGATTGGTATCCTGAATAATTCAGGTAATTTGGATTATTAAGTAGTAGAAGATAATTTGAGAAAATTGTTCCAGGGACAGGTTTGGTCTAAGGCCAACAATGTTCAATACAGTAGCCACTATCCACATGTGACTAGTGAACATTTGATATCAGAATATTCAGAGTTAAAATGTGCTGTTAGTAACTGTAAAACACACATCAAAAGCTGAATACTTCATAAAAATGTACAATCTCTCATGAAATAGAACCTATTTTATAATTAGTTTCACTCTTTTTTTTTTTTACTTTTTTAAAGTGATTACTAGAAAATTCTAATTTCAAATGTAGTTCGTGTTTGTGGATGGCATTGTTTTTCTAATGGAAGGCACAGTCTAACAAGAGAAGAATCTTGAAGCATCCCTTCTGATATAAAAACTTCCATAAATATGAGCGTAGTTAGAAAATATTTTTAGATTAATAGATTTATATTCCTATTGAGTATATAATTTTCCTGCAAAAATATGTCTTATTTCCATTTATAGATATAAAATTGAAGTTCTTAGTGTTAATTTGATTTTCTTTTTTATTTTAGGAAGATATTTTGACTATGTATGAAACTCTAAAGTACAGAGACAACAAAATATTTAAGATAGCTTTCATTAAAATGATTTAACTTAAGAAAAAGCTGAAATTAATTTTAAAATTATATTTGGGATTGTCTGGTCAAGAAAGACATATGTTTTAAGGAAATTAATTTAATTTGGAGTAACTCGTTGATAATTAAAGTAATTGAATATTGAAAATTATTTAAGATTTTTTGACAGCTATCACCTTGAAGGGTTCAATGAATGAATTTAAATTAATTCCACCAGAAGAACACCTGTGTACCTTCAAGTGATAAAATAATAAACATGAAATATTGTTTTATTATAGTAAACATTAATACTAAATTGAGGGCTATGTAATCTAATCACTATTCATAGCTTAACTTGTTATGACTCACAATTTCATTCTATGGCATTTACATTTCTATACCCAAGTAATGAGCCCTGCTTGTTAAATTGTATCCACTGCATCATCCAAAGTCTAATTAGATACATTGAAATAGCACACCTCTTCACTAGTCACTACCACTTACCCTTTGCCTATTCTCTGCATACTGTACCTACCCTTCCTTCTCCTTGTCTTCTAGGTCACTGCAACGAATGCTTCAGAACTCAACAGAAGTGTCCTATTTTCTCTTGTTTCTCAAATTCCCTATCCAACATTTTATTTGTGGAACTTACTGTACATGCAAGGTTCCCTGTTTCTGTGTAGTGATTTTCTTAGTGTTTCTTTTCCTCTCCAGTGTTCCTTTGGTCAGAATGACATCTTTGTGATGTTCATTGTTTAGTATCCATAGCATCCCTTATGGTGCCTGGCACACAGTGGAGACTTAAATATTTGGTAACTGAGAAGAATGTATATATTAATAAGCTCTAAAATTAAGTGCCTGAACATCTATTTAGGTTTCTTGGTCAATGGACACTTTCTGGTAATAAATTTTGTTTAGGCAATTAAATAATTATTGATATAAATTATCTAGTCTGTGTTAGAGTTCTTTTTTCTTCAAATGTTGTTTTATTCTGCATGCAGGAATGTTGATTTTGAAGGGTAATGAAAGTAATTTTCTTATCCTGATGGTAACTACTATAGATATAAATAAATTCTCCAAAAATATTACAGACATGCTAGGTGCTACAAAGATAATCTAGAAAGATCTCTTTTTTCTCAAGGAGCACATAGAAATAGGAAAATGAAGACCTGTAATATAAATGCTGACTAGACAGTGATATTGGCAAAGAGAGGTACAGAGATTTTTTAGGTCCACATGATGAAGAAACTACCTCTAACTAACAACCAAGAAAGACTTTTTGAAGGAAAAGGCATTGAATTAAAGCTTTGAAAAATAAGATCCTTCAAAGCGTTTCTATGTAAGTAGAAAGTACATTTTCTTGGAAGGGAAATAGCAATGGCATAAAGGCTTGGCATGGAAGGACATATACGAATGGTGAATAAGTCACAATTTCTCTAACATAAGGTGTGAATGGCAAGTGCAGTTGGTAACATTACCCAAATGTTGACTTAAAAGGCAGATGGTGATGACTTTAATACCTACTCTCTGATCTACTGGGACTTTATATCAACAATAGCTCCTCTCTAAGCCTCACTTTCTCTAACTGAAAAAAAAAAAAAACAAGGTAATAATAGCAGAACTTTTGTGGCTCTTGGGAGAAGTAAATAAAATAATTTTTATTAAAAATTTAAAAGTAAATTTTAAATAAATTTAAAAAATGGAAGTTCTGAAAAGTATTTTGGGACAAAGTTATATAGGAGCTTAACTGTTTGTACTTTTATTCAAAAGTTGTCAGTTCTATGTTGCCTCCATGAACCATTTTAATATAGTGGTTTAGTGCACAGACTTTTAAACCAGGTTATAGGTTTGAATTCTGATTTAGGCAGTTTACTTATATACCCTGTGCCTCATTTCCTCATTAATAAAATTGGAATAGTAATTATAATGAAGTACAATTAAATTAATAAATGCACAGACTATAGAACAGTACCACAAAGTATTATGTATGCATGTAGGAAATATTATACAAATATAGCTATTACTATGGGTTAGTCATCGAAAGCGTTATAGAAGAATATGTCTGAATTAGAGATGTGCCTGAGATGAAAACTATGTGTCAACCTTACATAGTATAAATTGGAGAGAGAGACACATTAGGAAGCTTTTGCAATCCTCCTAACTGGAGAAAGTAAAGACATGAATAAGAATAGAAACAGTGAGAAATGAGAATTGAAGGAAGACTTGGAAATAAACCTTAGAATGGAGAGCAATTGGAACTTATTGGACATGGAGAAAAGGAAAAAGTTAATGGTAGATGTCAATATTGAGATTTTCATTCTGAAGATTGAGAGATGATGCTTCAGACAAAAAATAAGAAATTGGAATAATAAGTGTATCTGAGATGGACATACTTTGGATGTGTTGTTCTTGTGTTGCTTTTGTCATTTCCCATTGGAACTGTCTGGAAGGTAAAAATGCTAGAGGCTAGAGTATTGACATGGATTAACAGGTAATAGTTAAAGTTAAAAAAAACAAGAAATAGAGGTTAAAGACATAGCATAGTAGGGTTGAAGGAAGTTGTTACATGAAAAATATATCTAGCAGGTTGGGGGAAAAAATGAACTTACAGGAAAAAGGAATAAGAGGGAATGCAAAGTCACTATTTTTCTTAATTTTATTTTTTCAGCTTTATTGAAGTATAATTGGCAGGTAAAATTTTTATATATTGAAGGTGTACAAATAATAATTTGATACATGGATTCATTGAAAATAACTACCACAATCAAGTTTATTAACATATTCATCACCTCACATATTTAACATATTTTTCTGTTTGTATAGTGAAAACACATGATTTACTCTCAGAAATTTTCAAGTACATAATACAGTATTTTTAACTGTAATTACAATACTGTACATTAGAACCCCAAAACTTATTTATTTTATAACTGATCATTTGTAACCTTTGATGGATATCTCCCTATTTCCCTCACCCCCATGCCTCTGGCAAACATAGTTCTCTGGTAATATGAATCCAACTTTTTAAGATTCCACATATTAGAGTCTATATTTCTCTTTTTATGTCTGGCTAATTTCACTTAGCATAATGTCCTCCAGGTTCATTTGTTCCAAATGGCATGATTTCCTTCTTTTTTATAGCTGAATAATATTTAATTGTATATATTATACAATTTGGTGTAAGCCAAATCTTCAGCTCATCACATCTATGGGTGCTAAGATAGTCACAAAAATCGTGTGATTGCCTTGCTTTTTGTTAACTGTGTCTTGAAGAAAAACAATGACAAATTCAATTCAGCCAAACACTTACTCGGGACATGCTCTGCAAGTCTCACGGAAGTATTTTGTTCTATGCATATCTCCTATACCTAGACTGCAGACTTTGCCAAAACTAAGGCATGGGATTTAATCTAAGGTGTGAGAACTTATAAAAGAGCCTGTTCTGTCACCTTGACAGGTCCCTTGTGCAAAAGTCAGTGTCCCTAGTAAGAAAGAAGTAAATCCCCATAACCTGGGTTGAAGGTATATAAATTTCTGCCTGGCCCTGAGAACCTTAAACTTTCAGATACTGATGAACTTTCTGTGCTTGAAGACATAGATCTCCCTCCCCTCTCACTAGATGAGATCATTCCTTGGCTGGAGATAATAAAAGATGTCATCTGAGATGAATGCCTCTCAGGATAATGCTTGTCCTTCTCAAAATCACTTCCACCCAGCTTCATGGTCTCAGTTCTCAGGTGGGAAATGTTGCTTCTCTTATGGGAACATGTGCCAAACTTCAGGAAGAAGTACTTTCTGGCTAAAACATACATGCAGAAATCAGGGAGAAACTTGTATAAGTGGTGATACATCGAGGTCAGTGAAATATAAAATCTGGATAGAACATCTTATTAATGTTGTTCTCCCATGAAGCAGAATTTAATATCCTGATAAATATACCTGAAACTGGTCCTAATATAGGACTCGAATGGATTCTTGAAGCTTGGACACAATGAGAGCCTATATTTTGTTGGAGATACCAGAATAACTCCAGGTATTGAGAAAGCCAACATGGCCAAGTTAAAGTGAATTTATTATGTAAGTCAAAAAAAAACTATCATTAACTATTTCCCCAGGTGGGCCCAAATTCCCTCGATGCGTTCACAAGGAATGAATTAGTGAAGAGGTACCAACATTATTGAAAGTAATAGTAGTAGTTGTTCTCTGCTGGTTAGAGTTAACTTAAGAAATGCTGCTATTTACCTGCATTCTCTAGCGTCAGTAAGGCTTTTAGGACTCCAATATAGCAGAACAGATGGCAGCACTCAGCCATCAGAGGCAAGATGAATATGGTTGCCATAAGGAGCCCTAGGATTAAAAGGCAACCAGGCTACCTTTACTTACAAGTATCTATACAAAGGCCAATGAACAAAGATGTTCCTAGGTATGGGATAGAGGGATAGCCAATTGGGATATTGCTTGCTTGGTACATTAGACCCATTGAGTTGGAAGCAAATGTCGGTCCATAAATACAAAGTCATGGTTCTTTGCCTAATTTCCTGTTCTATATGAGTACTTAGACTTAGAACTGATCAATTGAAGGTGAGTCTAGGTTCCCTGATGGAAGATCTCAACTCTGCTACATTAGGGTGTATAAAAATACAGGGGTGGGCAAAAGTAGGTTTATAGTTTATTCCCTGGAAAGATATGCAGATTATGATTATTACAATAGCTTTATTATCTCAAAAGAATGTCACTCACAACTGAGAACATACTTTCGTCCACTCCTCTATATACTTAATCATTTCTCAAAGGGACCTGTGGCCATTAACAAGAGTAATAGTACACCAAAGAAAGGGGACTACCTAGACTTTTCAAGTACTTTCTTTTTTTATTTAAAATGTTATTTATTTTTAGAGACAGGGGAAGGGAGGGAGAAAGAAGAGGAGAGAAACATCAATGTATGGTTTTCTCTCAAATGTCCCAACCTGGGGACCTGGCAGATTGATCCAATAATAAATGATAGAAAAGAAAAAAGGGAGGATTCCAAAAGATTTCATATTCTCTTATACAAAACCAAACCCCAATTCTGTTTTATGAGAACAGTAAGAAATAAAATATTATGTTACTTTAACACTATCTTTGTAATATATTTTTATTCAACTTTTGTAGTTCTTTTGTTGTATTAAGAAAGCAGTATCTCATTATTCTGATGGCTTTGTTTCTAATGCAGCATTTTACATATGTGTGGTTTATAATTACCATCATCATAATTATTGTTGATTTTATTATTATTCTAGTATAAAACATCATAAAACAACACGTGAATCTAATTTTTGTAAGATTCCTAACCACTCCTGTTGTACCCAAGAGTTAAGTAAAACCTAGTTTAAAAATCAATGTTATAAACATTTCTTTAATCCAGCCAAAACAAATATATAAGGTATACTTTGTTATAAAAGAGAAACTTAAATCTCAGTGAGTAAGCAGTTTGCCAAAAAAAAAAAAATCATGCAGCCTAAAATAGTTAAGTTGGACTGAAATTCAAGACTGACATGAAAACTTTTCAGGAGAGTTTACTTTAGGATACTGTTTGAGTAGTACTTACGTTAGCTATTATTTGAATCCTGGGTAGCTACAGAATCATTGATTTAGTCTCTCCCATCTTTTTCTTTTTCCCATAAATAGAGAGAAGTCTGCATGTTTTGTTCTTTGATCACTTGTATATTCTCTGCCCAGACCACACATGTTGTGTTGACATGAAGTTGTGTTGAGTGTTCACTGATCAAACTTTTGTCAGGCAGACCACAACTTAATATCGCCTGCTATAAGAACTGTCTACCTCACAGGAAGGCTGTGCCTATTACTCTCTTAGAGGTACTCACACATGTCTTTCAAGATAAAATCTCTCTAAAGTTTGCTCAGTTGAATTTAGGTGAAGAATGACATGCGATGCTATTAAGAAAGAGGGTACATAAGATGTCTCATGAGCTTGTGGAGGAAGAAGTGGCTCTAAATTCTCACAAGCATCTCCTGGTATAAAAATAAGTAAGGAAATAAATGAGAAATGCAAAGAAACCAATCTTTGCCTATTTTACATTTTTGTGTCAATCTGTTAATGAATTAAATTTCAGTGTTAAAATAAGACATTGCCTGCTGCTGTATATTTATAGGTATTTTTGTATGTGCTTCATATTTTTATATCTCTGTACACAAACACATAGAAGGATATACAGAGAGGAGAGAGAGCTGGAGAACTAGATGGACAAAAGAATCTCTGCAAGTAAAAAGTTAGTGAGGGGAGAAGGGGAAGCCTTTTCTAAATAACATAATATCATAACTGAAAAAGTAGAGACTTGTAATAACTTCCATGAAAATTCATGCCTGAAATCCTTGTAGAATTGACATGTGTGCATGGGATTAATAGTAAGGCTGGCAGAAAATGAGCGACTGAGAGTTTGAATGGTGGCCTGGCCAAAGACTCTGTAACTGATTATAACTGCATTCTTTAGACAGGTGGCAGGAGTTAGGTTGGGCTTTCTGCTTCTCTCCAGGGTGAGGTGACCTTGGTGTGTGACATGAAGAGTGAAAGAGCTTTTTCTAATAAAGATGCACCCACTTTGGGCTTTGGAGAGAACTGAAGTTGTCCTTTTTAGTGGGGTTCTAAAAAAAAAAAGGTCAAAGAACAACAACAAAAAAAGCAAACAAAAGAGAAACCTCTTCAGGTGGTGAGAGGAATGAATGTGCTTTGTGCAGTAAATTTTTCACATCGTGTCTCAATTTCTAAATGCTTAATTAGAATAGCATTTAATATCCTCAACAATGCAGAGACACTGAAGGGGCTGTGCTTTGGAAAAATTAATGTGATTTCTGTGTCGGGCATGGAAAAAGAGCTACCAGAGGTTAAGGAAAACATCTGGAAATTTTTACAGTCTTCCAGAAGAGAGGTAATAAAGTCCAGGACACTTAATATTGGATATATGTGGTATGTAGTATTTTCTGTTGATTAAACTTAGTGTAATGGGGCAGCAAAAAAAGCTTATTCTATATTTTATGAATTTCCAGGAGTACAAGGAAAAGGGGAAAATACTCCACCTAGCAATAGTCCATTAAAAATTAATTTCAGAAAAAAATTCATAAAAACTGGAAGGGATAAAGTTGGTATATATGTACTTTACCTAACTACTCCCTGATAAATCATTCTGGATATGTATATAGTAAAATAGGGTAAAAATGTAAGTAATATTTATATGATAACAAGTATGGTCACATGGTAAAATAAAGGAATTTAATGTTTAGACATTTTGCCCTCTGTAAATAAGCTACACTACAAAGTACATAGATTCTCCAAGTGCAGTTGAATATTAAATTCTCATGCATGAGTGGACAGATTATTAAGCAAATTAAGTATAATTCAGAGACTAAGAAAGTGAGGGCATCTGAAATTAATCTATTAATTATTAGCTATATGAGAGGAGCCTTTAGAAAAAAATTAAATGATAAATTAAATTTCACCTTGCTGGAAAGTTGAATTCAACCGACTTAATTTGCAAGTAAAAAATGTGGAAGATGTAACTTAATAGTAAAATCAGATATTATTTCTTTAGCTTTTTTAAAAAATATTTTTTGTCATAAAAAATGCATGCAGGAAAGAATTATAAAACAATCATTCAATGTTTTGTTTTGTTTTTGTAAATGTTTGAGTATAATGGCTGCAATCATTACTCAATCCATAACAGTGCTTGAAAAAATAAAAGAATTTATTTAATAAAATAACAACTCCACTTTTGTTGCTTCAAAACTTAGAGGATTAATATTTTAAACTTATGCTTGGAAAGATGAATGAAGTATCTAAACGAAAATTTTTTTAGTGCTCCTATTTAATTTAACTTACTTATAAGAGCAGCATATGAAGTTTTTGTGTAAAAACTATGTCAGAATATTTCAGGTCATGCACTAAGAAGATAAGTTGTGGCTATGGCTCATATATTCAAGTACATGCATTTTTTGCTTCTGTGGGTCCTGACTGTTTCACAAGGAAATGAAAAACCAAATGATTTTCTTGCTTATTAGTCTTTGTATGTTAATTTTGTCTCTACAGTTTGATGACGGTGCTCTGTCCTACAAACCTAGAACTCTAAAGGTTGATATCAGAGTGGAGGCTACCAGGGACATTCATTTATTATTATAGTTAAAGAACAGTTTCTTTTAAAAATATTTTCTACATTCCTACTTTCTTTTATGAAATGAGCAATTCCCATAAATGCTCAGCATAATGGCACTTAGTTAAAAAATGTTTTTAAATGTTTTTATTTCTATGTAGTGGATAGTTTTTGTTCCCAGTTTTACATTTTATGAAATGAGATAAAACTATGATGCAAGTTCATTAAAGTTAAGGAGTTTACAGCTCCATTATAATAAAATGTAAACAGATTTAAGAGTAAATTAACTCAGTATGTATCATTTGCCTAAATGCACCATGTGTTTATAATCAATAACTGAAGCATGATAGTTATATAAGCAAAACTTTTATATTATATTTAATATTTATGTACTGTGTATATTATTAAAATTAATTAAAATTAATTTTAGTATAGTATAAGGTAATAAATGCATATATTTGAAACTCATGAAACAAACAATTTTGATAAATCACATTCTTCAGAGACAACTAAAATAATGGAAGTATACAAAATAGTGTTCACATATCGGGGTGGTAAATTTCACCTATGAAAATTCAGGTATATAGTCTAGATGAGGAAGTGGCAGAAGGAGAAAGCATAATAGAGAGAGGGAGAACATTTTGAGTACAGGTGGTCAGCCTGTCCTTGTTCTAGGCACCAGGAGCAAGCCTGAGAGGAGGCAGGATCAGTGCCCTTCCCACAGCCAGTCTGTGCTCCCTGATTCCTCTCAGTGTGTGTATAACTCGTTGTACTAGGAGTGAGTTTAGCACTTAAAAAATATCTACCTATTTTTTATCCATCTTTGCCCCTAAACACAAGCCAATACTGAATCCAATGCTCAATAAAGAGAGATTGATCAATCCGAAATATGGAGTGAAAGCAAATGCCTCTGTTGGACTTTTGTAACTTTTATAATTTTCTAACCTATTGTTTCTGTAAGGGATCTGTCTGTATTAGTTTTCTAGGGCTGCCTAACAAAGCACCACAGCCTAGGTGTCTTTAAACAACAAATTTATTCTCTCAGTCTGTGGGTTAGAATTCTGAAATTAAGTTGCTAGCTCTCTCTGAAGGCTCTAGGCAGAAATCAGTTTCATGCTTTTCTCTTAGCTTCTAGTGTTGCTGGCAATCTTGGACACTCCTTGGCTTATAGATCCATTACTCCAATCTTTGATCTCTGCTTCCACTGTCAAATGGTATTTTCTCTGTGTCTGTATGTCTACCTGTGTTTTTTCTCCTCTACTTATGAGGCCACATTATATTGGATTAGGTTCCACCTTAATGACCTCATCTTATTTCCAGATAAAATCACACTCACAAGAAACAGGGAATAGGACTTTCATATATATAATATTTTTAAAAATATATATTACATTGTGAGGGGTTAAAGTTGAACACAGAACAGTTCTTACATTTAATTTTAACTATAAATGTTTTTTTGTTTTTTGTTTTTCTGTCTGTACTTTTAGACCTGAATTTTCATTTAGAATGTGGCTCTATAGGACATAAAGATAAATATACCAAAAGTATTTCATAAAAAAGGTGTTTTATGTTAAATTTCTCTTATAATTAGAAATACTGATTCTTGTGGTATGAGAGTATATTATACATTTTTGTAAATATTCAGCTGTCATCAGAGAGTCCCAGAGAAGATACTAAGATTATGACTACTTTACTTTTGACATATCTTTAGGGTTTTTCTTTTTTTGTTAACATTTGTTCTGCCTACATCTGAGCTGACAGCAGAAGGGGCAAAGATTTAAGGTTATCTCTATTACTATCAAGATTAATCAGAGTATGTAATTACGTAGAATGAAAAACCAAGCCAAACTCGTATCAGGTATCTTTAAAATAAATAGCTTTTGTGAATTTAACCAGTTTCTCCTATTTTTTAAGGCATCTTTAAGTTCAGTAAATTTTTAAAATATAGGGCCCCAGTCAGGGCACATAACTAGGTTGCACACGAGGTCCCCAGTTGGGGACACGAGTAAGAGGCAACCACACAGTGATGTTTCTCTCCCTCTCTTTCTCCTTTCCCCTCTCTCTAAAAAATAAATAAATAAACAAACAAATAAATAAATTTTTATTTTTTTAAAGATAGGGCAAAATCTCATTGGTATAAATAAAAAGCTACAAGAAGATCCATTTTAATTCTTTAAAAAAATGAAATAACTCTAAGTTTCCTTATAAAAGAATTGTTGCTTATAAACACAGTCTGGAGTTAAACAATCCAAATAAAAATTCTAATTCTATTAATTATTAAGACTTTGATTTTCCATAGGACTTCCGGCCAAGATGGAAGCCTAGACTGACATGCTCTATCTTCCTCCACAACTAAGAAGGAATGCATCTACCACAAAACCAGAAATAACCAGAAGTTCCAAAAAATAAAGCTACATGTAAGTCCAATGTATGAAGTTATAAACAAGTGGTGCTCATCCAGACGGGTAGGAGGGGTGAAGCCAGGGCAGAGAGGTCAAGCTGTCCTGTCAGCTGTGGCTTTGGCAACAGTAGGAGGACAGCAGTAAGCACAGACACGGTATGTCCAAACCTCGGCTCGCGACATCAGTCGCTAGGAGAATGGAACGAACCTTTGCCTTAAACTTATTGAGGGATCCTAAACGCTTGCTCAGAGTCATCTGTCCATGGAGGAGGATAGCAGTGAATTTAAGATTTCGGAGTAGCAAGGCTGTTCTCTGAGTATTGTTACAGGTGCTGCAGAATATCATAAAGGAGTTTCCAGCCAATTCATTTAGAATATAAATCAGGTCGGTATCCTTGAATTTAGAGGGAATAAAAATGTAATATTGCTGTAATTTCTCAACTGTCTGGTATTTAGAAGAAACAGCACATTTCACAGGATTTTTCAATGCTGCTCGTTGAAGATTTTGCACCTTCTTGGTCATGGTAGCAGAGAAGAGAAATGTTTTCCAATCTCGGAGAATCACTTTAAGAGTCTTGTCAACCTCTGTCTCAAAATCCATATTCAATATTCTGTCTGCTTCATCCATGACCAAGTATTTGAGAGCTCTTAAGTTGAAACCTTTTGTATTTTCCAAGTGGTCAATCAACAACCAGGAGTTGCTATTATTTATTACATGTGGTTTTTTTTTTGTTGTTTTTTTTTTTTTGCCAGGGCCAGAGATTGGGACATTGAATCAATTCCACCTACAATCACAGCGCTCTGCACTCCAAAGAAGACCCCAGGGCTTCAAATTGCTCAGAAATCTGAAAAGCCAACTCTCCGGTGGGAGTGAGAACTAAAGCAAACAAACGCTGGGGCGTGTCCAGCAGCGCATTCAGAATGGGCAAAGCGAAGGCCGCAGTTTTTCCAGAGCCCGTTGCTGCCAGCCCAATGATATCACGACCTTGTAAGGCCAAAGGAATAGCTTCAGTCTGGATTTTGGTGGGCTTTGTCCATCCCAACTGGTCACAAGCTTCACACAACACATCTGTTACACCTAGGTCTTTAAATGTTTTAGTTTCCTCCTCCACTGCCAGCTGCGGCTCTTCTGCTGGGGTACCGAGCTCCTCGGGTGCTGCCATGTTGACCGACGGCTCCCGAAAAATGATATTTTAAATGTTAGGGATCCTCACTGATACTGTGTGTAGTCATAGTTTTGTAGGCTTTTTCAATGGCCAGACAGGAAGTAATCCATTTATCCATACACATATACATTCACAGGTGTTTGTTCATGTACATGTATATATGATAAACTCTCCATGAGTTCATGCTACCTTTAAGTTGAATTTAGAGCTATACAGTGATTTTATTTATTCTCTTTTATATTAGTTCTTTATTTCTCTTATCCTACACTAAGGAAACTTCTTTTTGAAGACATAGGGGATGACAGAATTAGACTATTCCATAATTACTCTTACTTTTTTCCACATAATCACTCATTACAGTCAGAGTAACCATACAATATTATCCCCATCAACATAACATTCTTACATATGCATTCTTCATTCTTTCTGCATTTTTATAGCTTTACCATAGTCACACTGTGCATTTAGCCAATTTCATTTTATACTCTCTTCCTTTTAAACTCACCTAGTTTTATTTATACAAGTAATTCTTTCACCATCTACTCTCTTGTCATTTTAATTGAATGGAATTCAATCTCTAAGAATACTTAAGAAAGACTCATGAAAACAATATTCTGTGAGTTCTGGTATGTTGATATGTTTGTGTTCATTATATTGAAAGTCAGTTTTGGTGGATATAAAATCATTGGCTCATATTTTCTTTTTATATTTGTAACTTTTATTTTTAACAAAGTATTGCTGTTGAAAATCCTAATGATAATCTAATTTTCTTTCCATTATAGAAAATGACTTTCTTTTTAAAAAAATTAGAAATTTTATAGAATATGACTTTGTAGTAGTCTTAGATATGCGATATCATTTTTAAACATGGAATTTCAATTTTTAAAAATTCAGGAACAACTTCATGATTTTAGTTTTTGTTTTGTTGTTTTGCTTCAGTTTTCTTTAGAGATCCTTATTTCCATATGTTAGATCTTGACTATTCTTAACATTTTTCCCTTTCTCTCAGATATTTTGTATTTTTAAAAATTTATCTTTGATTTAAAAAACTCATCTTGTACTTTTCTTATAGCATCAATATTCTGTGTTTATTTCTTCTGTTTCTTCGCATTAGTATTCATTTTAACAATTAATTTTTTCTTTTAGTTCAGTTTTTTTCTATTTGTTCTGTCATATAGTTTCTAGATTTTTCTAACTTTGATTTAATTGTTCTTTAATGTGTTGTATCATTTTATTAATATTTTTTAGCTTATTTAAAAAATAAGAGGTTATTAAAACTTTACTTTGTTCTGCTCTATGGACATGTCTTTCTGGTATGTTGTAATGATCTATAAGGATTTTACGCCCCCCCCTTTTCTATAGCAACTTTGTTCAGATATGTTTTTGATACCTTTCTGTTGTTTATTTTTATGTAAAGTCAGTTTTCCTATAATTTTAGAGAAAAGCATGGCTCGCATTTAGTTTTGTTCACTTCACAGAACTCATTCTTCTGTTACTTCTGTGCAGTGTTCAGATTATGCCGACTGCTTTCTCCGATTTCTGGTTCCCTTCTCTGACCCCTCCCTCCACAAGGCACTCTTATCTTTACATTCTTTTTTTCTCTACTTGTCCCTTTCCTCTTCCATTTTAATTTTATACCACCAGTTTCATTTCAGTGTAGATACTTGATCTGGAAGAGACCCTTAGCCAGTCAGTCATGGGATCTAGGCTTCCCCCTCTTTTAAGACTTTACTTCAGAACCTTTGCCCTCACTGGTCACTAGACTGGGCAAAATCTCTGGATTGGGAAAACTTTGTTTTTCAGTTGGCCCAATATAATTCCTAGTAAGTACCTGTTATTTATTTTAGAGTTCTTTTACTCTTAAGTACATCACTTGCCCAGTTCCTTCTCCTTGCTCTTTCCCTCACAGATATTGATACCTTGCAAGTCTCATGGCTATTGGTGGATTCACCTTATCTGCTTAAATACAGTAGTCCCTCTCTATATCACCGTTCACTTATCATGGTCTGACTGTATCACGGGATTTTAAAAAATATTATATTTAATATTTATCATGAATTTTACACTATATCTCAGGACTTTGCGGTACTGTATATGTGTGTTGTCAAAGTTACATAGGTTAAGAGTGTACAATATGTTTAAGAACATAACTAGCGTTATAAAAGTGTGGGAAAGGTTAATAAGGGACTGAGAACAGTTTATAACTGTGTGGGAAGGGTTTATAAAGCCTTAAAATATATATAAATACTAAAATAAATGTAAGGTTTCTACTTCGTGGATTTTCACCTATCGTGGGGGGTCTAGAACATAATACCCACAATAAGTGAGGAAATACTGTATTGTGGATTGTGAAAATGCTTTTTTTAAAGTATATTTTATTGATTATGTTGTTACAGTAGTTTCAATTTTTTTCCCTTTGCTCCCCTCTACCTAGTAACCCCCTTCCCTCCAGCAGTCCCACCCACCTTAGTTCATGTCCATGGGTCATGCATGTAAGTTCTTTGGTTTCACCCTTTCCTATATTATTCTTAACACCCCCCTGTCTGTTTCATACCAACCAATTATGTTTCTTAGTTTCTGCACCATTTCCCCAGTTCTCTTCCTCCCCCCTCCCAACTGATAACCCTCCAAATAATCCCCATACCTATGATTGTGTTCCTATTCTGGTTTTCTTAGTTGGATTTTGTTTTCATTTTTTAGATTCAGTTGTTGATAGTTGTGAGTTTGTTGTTATTTTAGTGTTCATAGTTTTGATCTTCTTTTTTTTAAGTAAGTAAGTCCCATTGACATTTCATATAATAATGGCTTGATGATGATGAGCTCCTTTAGCTTCACCTTGTCTGGGAAGCACTGCATCTACCCTTCCATTCCAAACGATAGCTTTGCTGGATAGAGTAATCCTGGTTGCAGGTTGCCTTTCAGTACATTGAATACTGCTTGCCAGTCCCTTCCTGCCTGCAAAGTGTCCTCTGAGAAATCAGCTGACAGTCCTATAGGCACCCCCCTGTAGGCAACTCTCCACCTCTCTCTTGCTGCCCCCTGGACTCTGTCTTTATCTTTCACCTTTGGCATCTCAATCACGATGCGTCCTGGTGTGGTCCCCTCTGAGTCCAGCTTGTCCAGGACCCTCTGAGCTTCCTGGACGTGTATGTCCACCTACTTTGCAAAATTTGAGAAGTTTTCCTCATTTTTTTTTCAATTCTTGCTTCCTCATTCTGCACTGGTTGACTGTTTTTTTCTTCCTTATGTTCCAAATCATTAATTTGAACCCCGATTTCCTTCCATTAACCATTGGTCTTGTGTGGATGTTCCTTCATTTCACTTAGCATAGCCTTCACTTCTTCTCTTATGCATTTGCTGTACTCAAGCATATCTGTCAAGCCTGTGAGCCTTTTTATCACCAGTGTTTTAAATTCTGCATCTGTCTGGTTGTCTATCTCCACATCTGTGAGGTTGGCTATCTCCTCGTTGCTTAGTTCTCCCACTGGAACCTTGATTCATTTCCCCTTTTGGGTCATACTTCTCTGTCTCCTCATTCGGACAGGCTCCTGTGTTTGTTTCCCTCTGTGTCCCAGGGAGAACTGTCGCTCCTGTTATGTTGTAAGGGGAGGAGCCTTAGTGATTCATCTGTACAGGACGACCTATTTCACCATGTTGTGGCACTGTATGTGGAGGGGGGGGTCTGAGAGGGAACAATTCTGCCAGCCCAGCATTCACCCCTTTTCCAGGCACCTCTCCCACATCTGCACTGGAGTGGCGCCCCTCTAGCTGCTGCCCTGGCTGTCGTTCCCAGAGTGGGTGGGTCTGCGGACATTCTAGGACTGTGGGGGACCTTTAAACAAGCGGACTCTGCTGAGACCAGCAATTTCTGCCTCCACCCCAACCCCCACTAGTCTGCACAGTCAGAAGCAATGAGGCTTGATTTTCCCCGGTGCTGGGACCGTGAGCTGTGAGGTCCAATGAGGAGCTGGGAATGCTTCCCAGGTTTCCCTCTTGACTTTTTAAAATGTGGGACTGTGCTTTCCACTGGCCCGCTGCTGCTGCTGCCACTGCTGCCACCACACTGCATCCTCTCTGCCCTGGCTCTGCCCCTCCTACCTGTCTGGATAAGTATTTCTTCTTTATATCTTTGTTTGCTGGACTTCCATGTAGTTTGATTTTCTGGAACGTCTGTTTTTTTCTGGTTTTGAGGTAGTTGTATTCCTTCTTAGTTGTGGAGGGAGATGCAGTGTGTCTGTCTATGCCTCCATCTTGTCCAGAAGTCTCTGAGAATGTTTTTGTGGTCATTACTGTCCATAAGTCCTTCCTTCCCTCCCTCCCTCTTTCCCTCCCTTCCTCCCTCCCTTCTTTCCTTCTTTTCTTCCTTTTTTTCTTCATTTATTTTTTCTTTCCTTTCTTCCTTCCTTCCTGTATCTATCATGTATTAATATCTAGTTGCTCTGTATGCCTTTATGAGGGGATTGAAAGAGATTCACACATCTGCCATTGCTACTGCCACCTTCCTAATTTTTGTTTTAAGTCCAAAAATGTCACATAGATATAACCTCAATTAATTGATTCATTTGGTCATTATTACCTGGTTAGTCATATATATTTTCTGTACCCTGGCAATGGAAATAGAATAAGTATTTTTCTGTCTTTATTTTTGGAATGTAATGGAAATATAGAATCAGCTTAAACATGATTAGAAAAATCTGTTTTCAGTACGTAAGAAATATCAGGGGCAATTTAGACCTTAGTCTAGATGCTTGTTTTATCTGAGCTACCTTAATTCTGCACCTGCTTGAGGGGACACCTACTCCATAAAGTTGTGTATTAAGTAGAGACCATTCTATATTGCCTGATAATTTTAGCTGGAAACGTAAGAGCTCAGTTATTTCAATGCACTTATATTAGTGCCAAGGTTTGCTGCACTTAGGTTTATTCTAGATGTGAACTCCCTCCATCTCAAACCTGCAATAACAATGATTGCAATAATTTTCATCACATAGTACAGTGATTTACTACCATACAAACAAAATTAATAATCAATCAGTTGGTTTAGGTATAAGATGTTTTTCTGCACTATGCATTATATCTGAGACTGCTCACCAATTCTTTCACCTAACTCTGTCTCCTTATAGTGTTTGGGAGTGACAAGACCAATCTCCATGATGCCACTAAACAGACTATGTAGAGTAATACAATTGACTTCGTCTTTATACTACAGCAACTGACACTATATTCAAAGTTTTGGAATCCAACTGCTTTCTGCACCTTCTTGGGATCCCTTACCTGGACAGATACCTTATTGGGTTCCTATTGTATATGGTCTGCCACGATATTATCCTTGGAATAGGCAATAGTCAAAGGGCACTAATATTTTTCCAATATTTTATTGCTTGGCTTGGGCTGAGTTTGGGTTTTAGTTTTCTGATCAGTGTATCTGAGTTGGTATGTATAATTTTATGTATCAACTTGGTTAAGCTATAGTAATGACACATTTGGGCAAACACTATTCTAGATGTTTCTGTGAAGGAATTTTTGATGGGATTAACATTAAATCAGTAGACTTTGAGTAAAGCAGATGCTCCCTAAAATATGGGTAGGCCTTGTTCAATCAGTTGAAGGGCTTAAGAAAAAGACTAACTTCTCATAAAGGACAGGGGATTCTACCACTAGACTGCTTTTAGACTTGAGCTGCAACTATTTCCTGTGTGTCCAGCATGTGGGTTACTTGCAAATATTGGCTTTGCCAACCTCCACAATCATGCAATTTTTAAAATTTATCTCTCTCATATATATAATGTCATTTTCACTCTTATGATAATTTGTTCTTATATATTACTTTTCAGATAATATTTTTTTCTAATTATGATAAAGAAGGATTTTGAAGATGGAATATGAGATGTGAGAGATGTACAACAAGAATAGAATACAGGGAAAAATGTGAGAAGCAAATTTCCTGACCAGCATCTAGTCCAGATTATAAACAAATGGCAGAGAAATCATTATAGATCATTTATAACCTGTCTGTGTTTATCAGGTCAGGAGACTAGAAAAATATTTGGGCAAAGATTCTTTAGAACAATAGAGAATATATTTATGAATCTATATCAATTTATATTTACATTCATGTAAGAATTAATATATATACACATGCATACAGACATACAAATAGATATGCATAGTAATATCAATATTTAAACATAGGTAGGTAATTAGTCAAGAATAGATGATTTCAGGATTCTGGTTATTTTCTCCTAGAAGCCAAAGGGACAGTAATAACTTCTAGCAAAATTGTTTGCTGCATTACGACCATATGGTTCTTAATTGTTTTTAATAACAAAAATGAAAATATCTGTCCAGAATCAGTTCATACACTTTTCTATATATGTGAAATTAATTTATTTAATTGTTGTAGGAATGGTTCTAAAGGAAGCAATATTGCTAGAATTTTATGAATGAAGCAATGGAATTTCAAAGTAGTTATATAACCTTCCCAAGGTTACATGTAATTATATTTGAAGAATCAAATCTTCTTCTCATTTATCAAAACTCCATCACTTTTGACCTCTTTCTCTCTGTTCTTTTTTAAGGGCAAGTGCCAGTGCCAGGACAAATCTTTTAATAAGCTCAAGTTTCTAATCATACTGTCTTGATTCCCTTTAGTCTATTTAACTTGATCTCTAGTACCTATTTCTCCAATACCCTATATATCTATTGTAATATTTCCTGCCTCTCAATCTGATTAAGCAACTTGCCCAAGACTGCACAGAGTTTAATGGTGGAACCATAAATCAAAAACGTTCATACCTCTATTTTTTTACATTATTGAGTTTTGTTGCCTTCTGAAACATGTATTATGATAACACATCTTTTCCAGTAAAGGAAACTAATGTATGTTTCCAGTCTTGCAAATCTAGGTAAGATTTGCACAATAGGCATAACAATGTTGTTAGGTTAATATTTTTGTGATTATAGCTTTCTCAAAAATTATTTTTATTCTTCCATGCTCATTCTCCAAGTAATCAAAGGATATTATTGTTAAAGAGCAAAAAGATGTATTACATACACTAGTTCTATATTGCCTAGAAACTGTTACTTAGTACTTTATAAGTTTATTTGAATTTTTGTTTAATAGAAATGTTTGCTAAAATAAAAAAAATGCCTCAGGAAAAATTAAACAAAATATTTTACATACACAGAAAGAAAAGGGTTAATTGAACCATCACATTTAGAGTCAGTTTTCTATGACATTTCTTTTTAGAGAAGCTATTTGAACAAATGTATATGAATTGTATATGAATTTTGTGAGCAGTTAAAGGATATTTTAAAACTTCATTAATTATAAATTCCAAAGAAGAAGCAAAATGGACTTTGAATGAACTGAGTCCATTTGTCCCATTATGTACATTTATCTAGTGTTTTTGTATTTATGAAATTGAAACTCCATTTATTGAACACCTGCTCCATATCACACAAGGCTAAATGACTTACACTTGCTATTTCATTTAACCTTTATATTTACTCTGTGGGATTATTTCTGGTATCCCCCATTTTATGTGTTAGAAAAATAATGCTCAGTATATCTTGCATAAACATGCACAATTATGAAGCAGCAAATCGGATATCTTAGCCAGTAGTTCTGCCTTAATCTCCAGGCTTTTCAAGTGCAACTTTTTCCTCTACACATCCCTTCCATGTACCTTCATCTCTATCTATTTAGTCATTCATCTATCATCTGTGAGTATTTTTAATTCTAATTTTATTTTAATAGTTATATCTGTTCATTGTATTTTGAATAAACTATTAATGGTCCAATTCATGGACCAATATTACTATTCATCTTGTCCCCATTTGCTCATTCAGTCAATATTTACTTTTAAGAAACATGTTTAGCATACATGTTTAGCATATAGATTCTTTTCATTTCTAAACCATCAAAAAGTTTAACTGAAATAGATGATAAGTTATTAACTAGTATTGTGGTACAGCTATTGAAATGAAATTACTTTCCTCTCTTAAACGTTTATGCAGTAAATAAAATCAGAAGACTTCATAATGTTGAATCATGTGTAGTCATGCTATTTTATACTTTTAATGAATGTTATATCTATAATGTTAGATTTAGTTTGCAAATATTTTATTTATAAGTTTTCACATGTGTGCAGTTGTCACAAGAGGGTCGGTCATTGATGAAATAATACAAATATAAGTAAAAGATATAATATAAAAATAAGCACATGAAGATGGCTCTTGGGATTATGAGATTCAGTCACTCCCACCCTTTGGGTAGACAGGTTTCCCTGGTATTTAAACCCCCTGAAAATGACCTGCTGCCTAACTAAAGTGCTCATTTGAGAATTACACATTCTGGGAACAGTGTGTGTGTGTGTGTGTGTGTGCATGTGTGTGTGTTTATAGAGGTAGTTATATGCACCCCTATGGTCACTTCAAAATTTTCTGAGAAGCTGTAAATTTGCCTGCTAATCTGAGAAGTGAAATATTTTTTTAAATTACATATCAAGTGAATCAGGGAATGTTCATGCCTCTTAGAAGCTTTTAAGCTAAGATTAACCAATTCTGATACATTAAACCACAAATCTGGGCTGGGTTCAATCAGGAGGGAATTCAATGAGTTTCCCTGGTCTGATGAAATAATCTTTAGGACTATCAATCTCAAAGCATTTATGTTCAATAGTTCATTCATGTTGGTGTGCAGTTGTAAACTTTTAAATCAGCCTTCATGGACTGAGTTATTAAAACTATTTCAAATAGAAAAACTAGCATAGAGAATAATATAATCCATACTTGTCGTAAGAACCAACGTGTTACTGAATAATTTGAAGCTTCCTTCGTATTCTGCTTCCTTCCTCCTTCTTTAGAGGTAAGTACCATATTCAAGCTGATTTTGTGTCCTTCCCATTTTAGTTTCTATACATTAGTAGTTTATAATATGAGTTTAAATTTTTCTGTTAATGACAGAATGTTATATGTATTATTCTGCAGTTTGACTTTCTTAATATCATGTTTAAAATTTTATCACTGTTGATATATGTAGACCTAGTTTATGTTATTTAACTTCTGTATAAATTGTATAACATATACTATACCGCGTTTTATACATTTCACTACCAATGAACAATTGGTTGTTTCTAATTTTATATTTTATGACAAATGTTGCACAGACATATTTATCTATGGCTTTCTATCTCTCATGTAATCCAAAATAGAATTGTTGGGGGAAGAGTAAGCCGATATTCAAGTTTACTGTATCTTGCCAAATTGCTGCCCAATAATGGCGGTGGTACCACCATGTGTCAGCTGGCTTTCGGTGTCCTGCTTTTATACAAAGTGAAAAATAGAAGTTGATCAATCAGAAGTAGCCTCAGGAGACTGGGAAGATTATTTGGGGGTAATAAAGATGTAAGTAATTGCCACTGGAGAAAAATATTTTTAATTTTGAGACTCTATAAAGGGAAAACATTGTCCATGATGACCATGGCAAAAATGAAATACTGAATTTTTTATCATTTTCACAGGCATTTCTATCACAATCTCAGTCATGCAGAATCTGCAATTCAAAATTTTACTAGAAAAAATTATAATATGACTCATTTGAAAGTATTCTATGTAACTATTGCAAATTATTCTTATACTGAGCACTATTACTTCACACAGAGCTTCAGCTTCTAGAACAGAGCCACTAAATGAACACCAGCAGGCTTACTGGTCTAGAACCAATCAGTATGCAGAGACCCTGGTATATTGGACAAAACATCTGTGCTAGGGAATCTCAGAACCAGGTATTCCATCACCAATGTGGACAGTATGCCTCTTAGAAAGGAAATGCAATTCTAACACCTACCAACGTTTTTAAAAAAGAAGAAAAGAGAACATTGGCAATTAGCTGGCATTCAAATCTAAGAAAATTTATTTAAATATGACTTGCTACTTATTAAACAATTGATTGGGATTTGGGGCTCTATATTTGAAAAGTGTGTGTGTACGTTTGTGTGTGTATCTAGAAATCTTAAAAAAAATGGAGAAAAAATATACATGAGCATTGTTGAGTACCATAAAAATTAAATATACATTACACATGTGAAGACTGTAGGTTTATCTAGGTTCTCTTCAGCTATTTTATATGTTCTGTGGGATTAGGAATATGACTTCTTAAAAGTTTTTGGCTTGATGTAAACATCAAAACATTAAACAAGCATTTATTGAACAATTTTCCTGTGCTATATGCTTCATTGGATGCTTGGGAAATTTTATATCAATAGCTACAACCAACTGAGCATTTATTTCTGTGTCAAGATATCTACATATGTATTTTTTCAGTAATCCTAAAATAACACTGTAAGGTAAGACTTATTAATATTTTTTAAAAATAGATGAGAAAGTTGAAAACTTGTTTAAGGCAATACCATAGTAAGTAACAGATTTGGTATTCAAAACCAAGGTATTCTGATCACAGTACAAAAACATATAATTTTTTCATAGATGTAAATATGCTGTCTTCACCTTCCATTTATGAATCTCAGAGGTTAATGAAGAGAAAGACATGTGACAGAACTGCAACATTATGGTTTCTTTACTGAATTCCTCTTTCCTTCCTTGTATTCTGACTCTTTAGGTCCATTTTTGACAGGGCAGCTAGGTGATACTGTTTTAAACATCAGTTAGATCATATGATACCTCCGTTGAGACCCTTCAATGACAGTCTGCCTTGTCTGTAGATCTTCTCATTTTTTGTCCCATTTTATACTCTTTCTTTTGTTTATTGTTCGTTACACTATCCACCTTGCCACCTTGGTGTTCTTTCAACATTTAAGGCAGTTACTTACCTCTGGACTTGCACTAATTAATATTGTCTAGAAGATTCTCACCATACAGTTTATTTTCTTCTCCATCTTACCATCCCGTTACCCAAATGTACCAGGAGTTTTTATCTCCATCATTCACTATTGAAACCTCAATTGTAGAGAAGTGCCAGATACACACAGAAAGCATCAATTTATTGGTAATATGTATTGACTAAACATAAATGAGTGATTAATTGAATAATAAGTGAATAATTGAGTAAATGAACCAAGGCAAACTATGATATAATAAGGGTGTATGCAAGCAGTCATGGGCTTCCAAGTCTAACTGTGAAATTGAGAGAAGCATTGACAGAAAAGTCACTTCAAATGGGGACCTGAAAAATGGATTATGGTTATTTTGGTTGGGCAAGGAAGGAAAAAGATCTGACTTAAAAAATCATGGTTTGTTTGGTGAAATATAAACACAACAACTTGGTGTCAAATAGAGCACTTCTAAAAAGCTGGAATGCTAGAAGGGAGACAAATTAGGAAGAAATTGGATGCCATGTATATCAGTCAAGGTTTTAGCAGGAAACGGTTGAACTTACATGGTCGTCGTCGTCGGCATCGTCGGCGGCGGCAGCCGTCCGTCTCGAGAGACGTTGGCGTAGCTTCTTGAGAGTCTATCTGCACTGCCGAGAATGGCTGTGCAGTCCCACTCGGGAGTGACAATCCCTGCCGCACTTGTTACAGGTGAAGGCAGATGGCTGTTGTTGCTGCTGTTGACGCTGCTTCCGCCTCAATCTTTTCTGGACCGCCTCCTCGTTGCGCGCAGCCTCTGCACGTGACGTACCTTGCCTGACCGTGAGCCTCCAGGCTAGGCGGTCGTCTGCTTGAACTTCCCATGTGTTGAGATTGATGGAGCATTGTGTCATGTCCTTTTTGCAGATGTCTTTGAACCGCAGTTTTGGGCGCCCTGTCATCCTCTTGCCTTCTGCTAGCTCGCCGTAGAGGAGGTCTTTGGGGATACGGCCTGCATCCATGGATGAACTTACATGGTATATTTGAGAATTCAGTAATGAAAGGGGCTCTTTACAAAGATGTGAACCAGTTTAACAGAAATCCAACAAAATATGGTGAAGTGTTCCTCAGCCCACAACACCAGCAAGCTGTAGCTCACAGGCCTGAAAGGAAAAGAGCAGAAAGTGATCACAGTAACACAGAAAGAGTAATCGCAACCCTATGAGAAGATAACTGCTTTTGGCTTCAATACAACTTTGCACCTAGCACAGATAGAATACTTGCACTGAAATTCAAATAGTCTTAACCGAATCATAGTGTGAAAAAAAAAGAGAAAAAGTTTGAGTTAGGCCAGACCACAAAACCCGGTGGAGTTTCTGAGAATTGTTGAAAGTGATGAGTTGATTTTGGCTTAAATTACTTTCAGTTCCTGTGGATTTAGCACCCAAACAATGAGAAGGGTATGCATACAATCATAGACACATAGTGCAAAGAGAAGCCTCAGCAACCCATTTGGATAAAGAATGTGCCTGGTGAGTGGGGTCCTGAATCATAGGTTTGCTGTTCTAAATACTCCTTATACCAGGGCCTTAATGTAGGAGGGACATTTTGGCACTCTAGAACCTAACTTACATAAAATAGAATTCTTGTTTAATCACACTTAAAAACTTTTGCAATTTTAAATCCTGACTCTCTGCCACTAACTACATAATCTTTGGTGAGTTATATTGACTCACTATGCTTCATTTGCCTAGTTTATCAAATGAGATAATATCACCTCCCTTATACGTATATTGAAAAATTAAATGAATTAATTCATTAAAAACATTAGATGGGCACATGGAAGATTGTAAACATTTAAAAATATTAACTATGGTTGCATTTCTTGTTGTACCATTAATTCTATTAGAGATTTCAAGGAGAAGCTTTTTAATCTATCAGACATAAAGGATACTCAAAAGGCCTAGAGGATATCTGTATAATATGTCTCTGTCAATCAATCTGTCATCTATCTATCAATTATCTATCTATCTATCTATCTATCATCTATTATCTATTTATCTATCTATCCATCTCTTTGATTCTCCATCTATCCATCTATCACCTAGCCTCTATCTGATAAGAAATTACTGAAAACAGAAAAGAAGAGAACTGAGGAAAAATAAAAGTGAAAATGAAAAAAAAAAGAATAGAAAATAAATAGCAGATTAGGCCAAAAGGAACTGAAGAGATGTGGCTTTGGTGTAACAACAATCAGATGTAGATAAAGCATAATGAAGTTAAAACCAGGGCATCTACCATAGAAGAAAGTACTAGTTCACACTGCACATCAGTGCAGAGGATATTGCTATATTATAATATATTACTGTGTGGTTTTTTTTGCTAAAATTTATGGAGAATCTATTTGTAAAATCCTGAGGATTTACACATATCAAATATAAGAGAATTTCTGCCAGAAAGAAGTCTCATCATGGAAGAAGTGTTTATATCCAGTGTGTTATTTATACAAGAATAAGACAGCGAATATCTTACTTTATTAAATGCTTTGTTAATTAGAAAAAATAATTATAAAGGGGTGGGGTCTATAAAATACAGACGTTTCTCATGTTTAAAGCCAATTATTCTTCAGGACTGAATATATTATTTCATATCAGTGCCATGTGGCAGGGCTTTGTAGCCAAGGAAGCTCAATATAACCTTTCAGTTCTCAGTGTGGCGAATGTAGGGTTCAAGGCCTTAGGCACAAGCACTCTCCTCTGTTTATTGCAGTATGATATACAGATATCATCACACTCTATGTGCACCAAGAAGTGAACTGTTGAGATGCAAGGCTCTATTGGAGGTGTCGATAGATGTAGTCACTATTTTCCTTCATTACAGAAGCCGATGATAACCATGAATTGATCAAAATATGATCCTGAATGATTATTATTTGTAGGGATTCTTTATATTTG
Source organism: Furipterus horrens (assembly GCF_987537825.1). NCBI lineage: Eukaryota > Metazoa > Chordata > Mammalia > Chiroptera > Furipteridae > Furipterus > Furipterus horrens. The sequence continues at coordinate 136,233,227 of NW_028327171.1, forward strand.
GACAATTTTTCAAAGTAAGGTTATTCTGAGTAGCATCATTAGAAATATGTACTTAATAAATTGTATGCAGTACACAGCTAAGTCAATTCTGAGAACTAATTTTTCTTGCCATTAAAATAAGGGCATCGGGGTGTGTTTACAATTGCTGGAGGTAGCATATAGCTTTTCCCTTGGAGATAGAAGATTGTACAAAGTTCACAAAAGAATCATTAATCCCTCTTGCAAGGTTGTCAACTCAGCAGTACATTTTCATAATTGATCAGTTCCAACAGGTTTCTCAGCAAGATTCTTATTTCTGGCATTTGTATTAGAAAAAGTAAAGGATTTTCCATCTTTAGTTAAATATTATTTAACCCATGGATAACTTCATGTATTTTTTAATCATCATTGGTAGATTGTACTAGAAATCCCAATACTTTTGTTTTGATATTTGGACATTTTACATAATGGATAGCCTTGAGAGAAGTTGGAAGTTTGTTAATTAAATTACTTTAAAAGTTTTCATTTGTTAATGAGTACAGAATGAGATAAATCTGAATGTAAATCTAGTCAGACTCCTTTACAAATACAAAATATTCAAAAAGGAATACAAAAATGCAAGGTGAGGAAGTCCTGAGAGGAATGGTTTAAAAAACAGTTCAGGGGTTCCTATATGTTGTATAAGGTAAATATTTTAGATTTGAGTGCTTTTGGTTTATATTTTCAACTATGCCATGGAGATTTTAGTTTACTGGGGAGAAAGACCTTATTTTAAATTTTCCCAGTGTGGCTCAGTTAGTTGAAGTGTCATCCCATAACTGAAAGGTTGAGGGTTTAATCCTCAGTCAAAGCACATCCCTAGGTTGCAGGTTCCATCCCCAGTCTAGTCCAGGGTGGACATGTGTGACTCTAGGTCCAGATGCATATGATCTTGTGTCTGGGTGCACATAGGAGGTAATTAATTGATGCTTCTCCATCCCATTAATGCTTTTCTCTCTCTCTTCATCTCTCTAAAATTTGTGGAAAAAAAAATGTCCTCAAGGAAGGATAAAAACATTCCTTTTGTTACATCATATTATAGCTATCCCTTGTAAGTTAACTCATCCACCTGCATGAATATACTCTAAGGTTTCTAACTAACCTTAACCCAATGGATCTGCAATAAAAAAAAAAAAAGTCAAAGATGTCTTTAATCAGTACCTTTACAAATTTATATTCCAGTTTCTGATTATTCTATAGAAGATTGTCATGTAGAAAGACTCTAGAGATGCTATTAAAATATTCAAAGAGTACATTCAGTGCCTATATGTAGCTTATTTCTGAATTCTATTTTAAACACAAAATTTTTGAATGTAGAACATGAATTATGTATCATTATTTGATAATGAAGTTGTCTTTTTATCTTTAACAACGTCCTTCAAAATATCTTGTAATTTTAAGAATATGGTGTATTATGTTTATTGATTTGCGAATATTAAACCATCCTTGCATCCCTGGGATGAATCCTACTTGATTGTGGTGTATGATCTTTCCAATGTGTTGCTGGATCCAGTTTGCCAATATTTTGTTGAGACTTTAGCATCTATGTTCATCAGAGATATTGGCCTGTAGTTATCTTTCTTTGTTGTGTCTTGACCTGGTTTTGGAATTAGAGTAATACTGGCTTCATAGAATGAGTTTGGGAATCTTCCCTCTTCTTGGATTTTTTGGAATAGTCTGAGGAGGATAGGAGTTAGTTCCTTCCTAAATGTTTTGTAGAATTCACCTGTGAAGCCATCTGGTCCAGAGCTTTTTTGTGCCAGGAGTTTTTTGATTATTGCTTCAATTTCACTAGTTGTTATTGGTCTATTCAGGCTTTCTGATTCTTTTTGATTCAGTTTTGGAAGACTATGTGTTTCTGGGAATTTGTCCATTTCCTCTAGGTTGTCAAATTTCTTGCCATACAGTTGTTCATAATAATTTCTTACAATCCTTTGTATTTCTGTGGTATCGGTTGTGATTTCTCCGCTTTTGTTTCTGATTTTATTTATTTGGGTTCTCTCTCTTTTTTTCTTGATGAGCCTGGTTAAAGGCTTGTCAATTTTGTTTATCTTTTCAAAGAACCAGCTTCTACTTATGTTGATCTTTTGAATTGTTAGTTTAGTCTCTATGTCATTTAATTCTGCTGTGATATTGATGTTTTCCTTCCTTCTACTTGATCTGGGCTTTGCTTGTTGTTCTTCCTCTAGTTCTTGTAGCTGTAGGCTTAAATTTTTTATTAGAGATTCTTGTAGATTTTTTAGGTAGGCCTGTATTGCTATGAACTTTCCTCTCAGGACTACTTTTTCTGTATCCCATAGATTTTGGGTTGTTGTGTGTTCATTATCATTAGTCTCTAGAAACTTTTTGATTTCTTCCTTGATGTCATTGTTAACCCATTCATTATTTAACAGCATGTTATTCATTCTCAATGAATTTGAATGCTTTTGAGTTTTTTCCTTGAGGTTGATTTCCAATTTTAAGCCATTGTGATCTGAGAAGATGCTTGATATAACTTCAATTTTCTTGAATTTGTTGAGGCTTGTTTTATGTCCTATCAGGTGGTCTGTCTTTGAAAATGTTCCATGTGCACTTGAGAAGAATGTATATTTTGCTTCTTTGGGGTGAAAAGTTCTATGTATATATCAACTAAGTCCATTTGGTCTAGAGTGTTGTTCAGTGCCTCAATATCTTTGGTGTTTCTTTGCTTCGAAGATCTGTCCATTGTTGACAATGGGGTGTTAAAGTCCCCTACTATGAGTGTGTTGCTGTCTGTGTCTTTCTTGTAGTCTTTCAAAATTTTTCTTACATATTTGGGTGCTCCTAAGTTGGGTGCATATATATTTATAAGGGTTATATCTTCTTGATGGATTTTTCCCTTAAGTATTATGAAATGTTCTCCTTTGTCTGTTTTATGGCCTTTGCTGTGAAATTTGTTTTGTTTGATATAAGTATTGCTACCCCAGCTTTTTTTCATGTCCATTTGCTTAAAATACATTTTTTCATCCCTTCACTTTCAGCCTATGTAGATATTTTGTTCTAAGGTGTGTCTCTTGTAGACAGCATATATGTGGGTCATGCTTTCTAATCTATTCCGCTGCCCTATGTCTTTTGATTGGAGCATTTAATCCATTTACATTTAAGGTTATTATTGAAAGGTATTTATTTATTGTCTTTTTCCCCCTTTGTACTTGTGTTCTCTGTCTCTCTCTGTTTCTTCGTCTTCTTAAAGCAAACCCTTTATTTAGCATCTCTTGCAATGCTGGTTTGGTGGAGATGTATTCTTTTAGCTTTCTTTTGTCTTGGAATCTCCTTATTTTACCTTCCATTTTGAATGAGAGCCTTTCCAGGTAAAATATACTTGGTTGTAGGTCTTTGTTTTTCATTGCTTGGAATATTTTTTGCCATTCTCTTCTGGCTTGTAGTGTTTCTGCTGAGAAATCTGATGATAGTCCTATTGGAGCTCCCTTGTGTGTCATTAGTTGTTTCTCTCTTGCTGCTTTTAAGATTCTCTGTTTGTCTTTGAATGTTGCCATTTTAATTATGATGTGTCTTGAAGTGGGCCCTTTGGGGTTCATCTTCATTGGAACTCTATGTGCTTCCTGGACTTGCGTGACTCTTTCTCTTTTCATGTGAGGGAAGTTTTCTGTCATTAGTTTTTCAAAAAGGTTTTCTATCCCTTGCTCTTCTTCTCCTTCTGGAATTCTTATGATATGGATATTATTATGTTTCATGTTGTCCTGCAGCTTTCTTAGAACCTCTTCAGTCTTGTTCAGTCTTTTTTCATTTTGTTGCACTGTCTGTGAGCTTTTGTCTACATTGTCCTCCAGCTTGCTGATCTGATCTTCTGCTTCCTCTAGCCTGCTTTTAACTTCTTCTACTGTGTTCTTCAGTTCAGAGATTGTATTCTTCACTTCATTTCATCCTGGCTCTTATTGATAGCTTCTATTTCCTTTTTCATGTTGGTGTAATTTTCAGTAAGTTCCTTGTAGTTTTTCTGGAGTTCCCTGTAGTTTCACTGGAATTCTTTGTAGTTTCCGCTGAGCTCATTGAGCTTCTCCATAATCTATGTTTTGAATTCCATATCTGATAGTTTGCACCCCTCTATTTCATTTAGCACTCTTTCTGGGGATTCTACCTTTCCTTCAATGGGGGGTTGTTTCTCTGTTTCCCCATTTTTGTGACTCCTATTGTTTGTTGGTGTTTCTTAGGATGATCTGCACTTCCTGGATCTGCCCCTGGTGGCATCAGATCTTGTACCAGTCTGGCCCTAGGCAGCCTGTTGGAGACTTCCAGGGATCTACTGCCTTTGTCTGGCTTCTTTAGTTGTTAATCTATTCATTCTGTGATTAGCCATCAGGCTTAAGGACTGAGGGTGTGGCAGCTTAATTCCTGTAGGCAGGGCTTTTGCTTCCCCTCAGGCTGATGCCACTCAGAGGAGAATGGTCTGCCTGCAGCACTGGGGATGAGCCAGCACTGGGACCCGGTCAGCTGCTCCCCCAGTTCTCCCCTCAAAGCCACCACGCCAAACTCTCCCCAAGTGTCCCCAGTCCTCTCTGCCTTCCCTCTGCTTGAGCCCAGGGTAAGTGAGGGCCAAAATATTTTTGTATGTGATCCACTTAAGAGCTCTTTTTCTCCCACTATTTCTCTCTGGCTAGCAAGAAACACTGTGGCTTTTCACTTTTCATAGCTGGATACTATTTTACCTTCCACTCTGTTGCTGTAGGGTGGGAAGCCCAGCTGGGGGTTTTAGACCCTGCCCTTCTCAGAGGAAACCCCTGGCTGCTGAGCTGTTTCTCAGTCCCTTCAGCTGCTACCCGTGTGAGCCCAGCCAGCCTTTCCGCGTCTCCACACTCCCTACTGGTCATGCTGTGATGTAGCGGCTTTTCTGTCTCTCAGTGGTTATAAGACTTCTCTCCAGCTGGTGTTCAGTTGGTTATTCCAGATGATTTCTCCAAAATTAAGTTGTAAATTCCGACTGGTCCTGGAAGGAAGTTAGTGTAGCTTCCACTTACTCCTCCGCCATCTTTGATCTTTCTAATTTTAAGAATATGGAAGGGGTGTGTGCCTACTGTAGAGCATATCATATCCCATGTGGGAGTCCTTCCCTGTGGTCTGGAATTCTGGACAACTCCTTCGTGTGAGCACAAGGTGTTCTTAGACAATTGTAACTTTTCTGTGTGTTGTTGCCCACAGGATAAAAACATGTCACCAAGAAGAAAGGTAGAGCTGTCATTTCTGTAAAAGGAAAAGTACAAGACAAGAGAAACAACAACCAAATTATACTCACATTATTTATAATGTCCTACTTAACTTTAAGTAGAAATAAGCATTGGGTAAGGAAATTTGACTCAAAGATACTTTATTATAAAAGCTGTCTTTCAGGATTGCTATTCTAGTTCATAATCATTCTACAGAATGCCATCATTCTGAAAAACTCTAGAGATGGTATTAAAATGTATTAAGAATAATTTTAGAGACCTAACATAGCATATTTCAAGATTAGGCCATTGAATAATGATATAAAGGGTACCTAATAAATTTCTTAAAATAGGCCTTATTTTCCAGTGGTAAGCTAAAGAATAGTTTTTATTATAATTTTAAAATAAATTATTAAATAAAAATAATTTAAAGTCTTCTTAATTCATCCTCACTTTTAATAATAAATTTTTCTCTACCGAGCCTTACCCGTAATCTTTCTTTTTAAAAGTATATTTTGCACATGTTCCTTCTTATTGGGTAACCTAATTGAAGTTGTTAGTTAAGTCATGAAAAAAGAACGAAGTAAAGCTTCTTAAAGAACTTTTACTTACTGACCCAGGAAGTTAAAGGGGAACTAAAAGACAGGAGAGCATACTGGTAATCACTGAGGTAGCTTTGAACCAATGTCTACTTTCTCCCTCGAATTACATGAATATCTCTCAAGAATGGGAAAAAAATACTTTCAAAGACAAAGAACATATGGGTATAGATAAGAACAGGATGCTACAGGGCGCTTTGTCAAAATTATGGAGAATTGGCTGGTATGCTCCAAAGTTCTTTACTTCACTCTGAATTCAAAGAGTGCTTCCCAACTCTAGAAAAATAGTGGGAAGGGTCTCCTGAAGAGATAGACAAGTCCTTGGAAAAGTGTGGCCTTGAAACTCAGGTGCTCTTGTCAGTCATTGGGTTAAGAATATTTTCAGAAAGTCATACAATTTATCTTTTCTATAAATTCACATAGTTGTAGTGAGGCTCAAGTTAGTCCAAGACAGATGCAGGAGACTTGCTGGACACTCTAAGTAGCTTGCAGTCCTACACGCACTTGGTACAGATCCTGTGGGAGTTGGGCACGCGCCAGGCCATGTTTAATATGAACACTCACAGCCCAGACAATGAGATGTTCCCTATAGGGATGAGGGACACTGTATTGCAGCATGCCCCGGAAACTTCCTGCAATTTTGTGTTTGCTTATTGCTTCTAATTGTTTGTGGAATCTTTAGGATTTTTTTATAAACAGAATCACGTCAGCTGTGAAAAGTGACACTTTTACCACTTCCTTCCCAGTTTGGATACCTTTTATTTCTTCTTTTGCCTGTTTGCTCTGGCTAGGACTTCCAGAACTATGTTGGATAAGAGTGGTGAGAGAATTTATATAGAAAATCAAAAGGGAAAGTCAAAATATAAGTGCAAATGTATCTTATTTTGTTTTTCTTATCCACTTAATTTTTCTTGCTTGTCCATTAGCAGGAATAGTTTACAAAAGGGCAGTAGGAATGATCATTTAAATGAGCAATCGACTCTAGTCTGAATAACCTATGGCCAAGTCCAGTGTATTTTTCTGAAAACATTACAAGTTGTATTTGGTGCTGAACACAGTGAAAATGCTTGATTACAAAAAAAAAAAAAAAAAAAAGAAAAGAAAAAGAAATAAAAAATTTGCTTTCAATCCCATTGAAATTAGTTCATTAGACTGGATAAATAGTATCTGATCTGAGTGATTCAAGATATGAACATGAGTGTGGATAGCATTTTGTTTTAAAAGCCTTTATCTCAGATCAATACATGATAACATTAATCATGCTTTATCAAGGTATCCTTGAGAAACTAAAGAGGTTTTAAAGCCATTCAGTATTTTACCTCATTGTGAGTCTTGCCTACACTGTTATTTTATACTGAACTGCACATGATGAAAAATTTTTACATATTATGCACACACAGAGATATCCATCTATGTATCTATCTACCCAGCCAACTATGCATTTTCCTGGTATGTTTTCATGATGTTGGTCTCTGAAACTGAGGTGTTGGTTGTTTTTGCTATCTCTGTCATATTTTTTTACCTAGAAATGCTAAGTATGTCCTCTTTGTCCATATATTTTGTTGGTCTGATTTGTCCAATAATAGCTTTATTAACAAAAGTAGGACAAAATGTGAAGTAATATTTTTCTGTCAAAGCTGGTGTTTTTAGTGTTTTGATTTTCTCCACTGTTGACTTTCTCCACCAAAGATTTTTAAGAGCTCTCAGAACAAAAACTTATTTTATCATTTCCCTTTTTAAGAATGCATGAGCATGGCAAAAAGCAAAATGATTGAGTTTGATTATCATTATAGTTACTATGGTGCTGTCAACAAATGGGTTTATGTAAAATAAGCTCAAATGTAGTTTTATCAATACAATGTATAAGCATCTCACTTATAAGACAATAATTTATTGATTTATAGATAAAATCTAAATAAATTTGAAGTTAACCTATAGAAAAAGAATTTATTCCTCTGTTATTCTCCTCCTCAAAACTTTTTCAGCCCTCATTGGTGTGGCTTCGTTGGTTGGGCAGCATCCTGCAAAGTGAGTGGTCACTGGTTCAGTTCCCAATCAGGGCACAAGTCTGGGTTGTGGAGCTTGCTCTTGGTTGGAGGCGTGTGAGAGGCAACTGATTGATACTTCTCCCACACATTGATGTTTCTCTCCCTCTTTTTCCCTTTCCCTTCCCCATCTCTCTAAAAATAAATAAAATCTTTAATTTTTTTCAGACGTGAAAATTTATTAACATGCATGGTGTTCTGTGTAATTACACATACATTTAGCATGCTTCCTCTCTTAAATTTGGTAATGATAAAGCTTTTAAGTAATATTCATTAATGTGATGTGAATTTTATATGTAACTTTGACTGAGCCATGGTGTACCCAGATATTTAGTTAAACATTATTTCTGGTGTGTCTGTAAGGTGTTTCTGGAAGAGCTTAATATTTGAATTGGTGAAGTAAAGCAGATTGCTCTCTCTGATGTGTATGAGCCTCATTCAATCCATCAAAGACCTGAATAGAATAGAAAGACTGAGTAAGAACAGATTCTTTCTTTCTTTCTTTCTTTTTCTGTCTTTGAGCTAGGATATTGGCCTTCTGCCTTTAGAATGGGAATCAGACTGGAACTTGTATCAACTCACCTGGTTCTCAGGTCAGATTTAGTCTGGAACTATACCATCAGGTCTTCTTAGTTCTATGAGTCAATTTTTAATACTAATTTATATTTTTAAGAAGAAATATATATATATTTATATATATGTATAAAAGTATGTATGATTATATACTGTATTACTGTATATAATATATACTAACATATAATGTTGGCAGTTTGCCATCTAGGAAAGCTATACCCACCATTATAAATTCCAAGGATAAGCAGCTGCAGTCTTTTAAGATTTACTATATATTATATGATAATATATATTGTGTATTGGGTCTCTTTCACTGGAGAACCTTGACTAACACATGTAATTTATTTGAATTCTATACAATAGCACAAATATAAAAGAGAAAACCAAATATTATTTTTAATGTAAGATATTATTTTTCTTATTTTTATATTATTTTTTAAAATTCTGAATGTAGAAAATAAGTCCAGGCTATATTATAATAGTGCAGTACATGTATATTTTATATAATCTCACCATGGCAATATCAGCACACCAGTGCCTGAGATTTCACTAATAAAATGGAATTACCTCTTTTTTTAACATAAAGTTTGAAATGTAAATACTTTTGGAAAAAGGTATATATTGACTTCAATTTATGTGAAAGTAAATGGGTAGTATTAGATTCCTTTGAATGTTTGTTTTCAAGGAAGAGATGCATAAGACACGGAAAATTGTCCTAAAAGAGAAGATTGTCACAAAGAGAAAAAATATAGAGGTGTGATTAAGTGTCCTAAAGCTTCTTTTTGCTTATTTCACATTTATATAAAGCCCAACTTAATGAAGATCACCCTTTGACTAGGGATATCTCTACTCTGCTTGGATCCTAAAGAGTAACTGTACCAGTCACCTTCTTTAAAGATTTAATCTATTCTCTAACTAGAATTATATGAAAATGTAGAATACTAAACAGATGATGGTTTTTTATCTAGGGCAGCCTGACCCACTATATAATGTCTAGGGAGGGTGAAGAGAAGATTCTTGTTCTGTTTGTGCTTATCGTAAGCATAGATACTACAATATTCTTCAAGAAAAATGAGTAGTTATATCTCAATTGTTTACTTCTCAGTATCAACCTGACTGCTTTCTGAAGATTACTGTGCCCCAGTAAATGTTAGAAAAAATAAATTATCAAAAATAAGTGAATGACAGCCTGAGATTTTGTCAGCCATTGAAAAGTAAAAATAGAATCTATGTATCTATTTTTGTTATGTAATGTTTTATTTGTTCACCCAATTATTTTTAATATTTTATAGAATAAGTTTCATAATTTATTTTGTAATTGTTATGTTTTATAGTTGTTCCAATTATTTCCCTCTTTGCTGCCTCCACCCAGCCTACTCACTCCCCATTTCTATTGTCAATTCCCACCCCATTGTCCTGTCCACGCGTCTTTCATATGTGTTCCTTGACTAATCCTTTCACCTTCTTACCACTGTCAGTCTATCCCGTGATTCTGTGGCTCTGATTCAATTGTGCTGAAGATTTTATTTTGTTCATTAGATTCGTCTTATAAGTGAGATTATATGGTATTTATCTTTCACCAACTGGCTTATTTCACTGAGCATGATAGTCTGAGGTTCCATCCATGCTGTCCCAAAAGGTAAAAATTCTTTCTTTCTTTCTTTCTGCTGCATAGTATTTCATTGTGTAAACATACCACAGTTTTTTACATCTACTGATAGGCACTTAGGCTGTTACCAGCACTTGACTATTAAAAATAGTGCTGCTATGAACATAGGGGTGCATAAGTTTCTTTGAATTGGTGTTTTGGGATTCTTAGGGTATATTCCCAGCAGTGAAATTGCTTGGTCAAAAGGTAGTTCTATTTTTAATTTTTTGAAGAAATTGTATACTGTTTTCCACAGTGGCTGTACCAGTCTGTATTCCCACTAGGGTTCTCTTTTCTCAACATCCTCGCCAGCACTTGTCTGTTCTCTCTCTCTCTTTTTTTTTTAATAACAGCCATTTGGCAGGTGGTTTTAATTTGCATCTCTCTCATGGTTGGTGATGTTGAGCATCTTTTCATATGTCTATGGGTCCTCTGTATGTCCTCCTTGAAAAAATATCTATTCAAATTCTTTGCCTATTTTTTAATTGGATTGTTTATCTTTCTGATGTTGAGTTGTATGAATTCTTTATATATTTTGGAGATCAAACACTTGTCCCATGTATCATTAGCAAATATGTTCTCTCATACAGTTGGTTCCCTTTTCATTTTGATGATTGTTTCTTTAGTGTGCAGAAGCTTTTTAATTCAATGTAGTCCAATTTGTTTATTTTTTTCTTTATTTCCCTTGCCCTAGAAGATATGTTGGTAAAAATATTGCTGAGTGAGATATCCAAAATTTTAATGCCTCTGTTTTTCAATAGGATTTTTATGGCATCGCAACTTATAGATCAATGGGAAGAGAACAGAACCCAGAAATAAACCGATGTATCTATGGTCAATTAATATTTGACAAAGGGAGCATGAGCATACAATGGAGTAGAAATAGTCTCTTCAATAAATGGTGTTGGGAGAACTGGACTGGTACATGCAAAAAAATGAAACTAGACCACCAACTCACACCATACTCCAGAATAAACTAAAAATGTTTATATCTATTTTAATATATACAAAATGCTAATTTCACTTTATGTTGAATTATCATTATAGAATTAAATAGTTTGACTACTAGCTTTTGACATCACAAGCTATTTTAAACGTAATTTTTAGCTGTCTGGTTAAAAGCTCAAAATATTCAATATTATTCCATATCAGTTTCAGATGTCCAACAAAGTGATTAGAAAATCATGTACTTTACTAGTGGTCTCCTTGCTCCTTCAAGTGCTTACCTGGCACCATGCCTATTTATCTCAATATTATTAACTGTATTCCCTAAGCTGTAATCTACATTTCTGTGGCTATTAAATGTAAATTTTAATTGAAAAGTAAATAAAAGAGAAAAAATCAATATACAAACTCTGCAAACAACTTCAAATTACAGAATTGACCAAAAAACAACTCCAAATATTATGTTATCACATGTTAAATTTTAACTTAACACACTGTGTTGTCTTTTTGTTATCTTATCATTTCTAAAATCATCCAGAGAGAAGGAAAAACTATTTTTAGTAAGATGCCTTCTAGCTTATATCAATGAGAATGAGGAGGTCACAGTAAAAAAATTACAGTGTAGGTCACGTGTATCCAAGAGATACCTTCATTACTGTGTATGTGCTGAAATGTGAAAAAACAAAATCAAAACACTGCAAATGTGCAACTAGTCATGACCTTGAACTTCTCCACCCAATATATGTAACAATGTTTAAGAAGAGAGTTTGTTTCTCTCAAGTCAGCTATAACCTCTGCAGGTTTTATGGCTTATTTTTCATTTTAAATTTTTAGGAAAGTCGTCTAATTACTGCCAATTTCAATTTATTGTTTTATTTTACATATTCACCTATTTGCTTACACATTACCAAAATATTTGTTTTAGTTAGGAGCTGCAGAAGCAAAGGTGAACAATATAAGCATTCAACTTTCAATTGTGTGCAGTCTTTAGAAAGGAAACATTTTAAAGAATCATGAGTTATCCTACCTATCTAAATGTTACAAAGAAAGTATGCATGGGATATTGCTATAAGATAATATAGAGGTCCAGAGGGGTAGGCATAAAATTCAGCCTTAGGAATAGTGAAGAGGTCTGATAAAACATGTTAAGGTAAAATGATGTGAACAACATGGATAACACAATGGAAAAAATACAATAAAATAAAAAATAAATAAAATTGAAGTTATTAAAAATAAAGTAATGGAAATAATGACTGCAGACTAGCTGAAAGAATATTGCAATAGCACAATTGACTAACAGTAAATAGTATGGTTCATAAGATGGTGATACTTAAGTAGAGAAAATTAAATTGAGGTAGTTTAAGTAACATTCATTAAAACTCTGTTAATTGGATTTAAGGGGACATATTCTATTTTTAAAAAAATATTTTAATTTTTATTTTTTAGAGAAAAGAGAAGAGAGGGAGAAAGAAAGAAAGAGAGACATTGATCGGTTGCCTCTCACATGCCTCCAACCAGGAACCTGGCTTCCAGCCCAAGCTTGTGCCTTGACCAGGAATAGAACCAGGGACCTTTTGGTGAGAAGGACAATGCCCAGTTCACTGAGTCACACCAGTCAAGGCAAAGGAACATAGTTTTAATTAACCCATACAATAACAAATGATCAGGTAAAATCAGGCTCTGTATTTCTACAGTTTATTATAAAATAGTATACTTCATTATTCACAGAAATTTCATGATGAAATGGGGAATATGACATAAATACTCATTCAGAAATCTAATGATAACTCATAATCAGAAGTAAACTAAAAAACTATAACCCTGTTGTTTCCCCTGACCTATGTGGGCTATTTGAGGCAGAAAGGCTTTGACTGCCCAGCAAAAGAAATAATTAACAAAAGAAAGAGAAGATCTAAGGAACACTAGAAAGTATTTGCAAAGCACATATTAGATAAGGGGTAATATCTATTGTATATAAAAATTAATATAGCTCAATAACAAAAAAAAAGAGCTGATTAAATAATGAAAGAAGACACGAATAGACATTTTTTCCAAAGAAGACATACAAATGACCAATAGGTACATGAAAAATGAACAATTCTATACACATAAATTTGAAAACTATTATAAAATGAACCAGTTTCTAAAAAGACACAAAGTATCACAACTCACCCAATATAAAATTGGTCATTTGAGTAGCCCTATAACTATTAAATTTATAATTTTAAAACTATGAAGGGAAAAAAGAACTCACTAGGCTCTGGCCCCAAAAGTTTCACTAAAGAAAACTCAAATATTTAAGAAAAAGGAACATAAATTCTACACAATCTCTTCCTGAAAACAAAAGATGAAGAAATACTTCTTAATCTATTTTTAAGATAGAATTATTCTTATGCCAAAACTATACAAATACATAGGAAATTACAAACAAAATAAAAACACGAGAAAAAGAAAACTAAATACAAATATTCCTTTTGATTATAAATACACAATTTTAGCAAAATATAAGCCAATTGAATCCAACAATATATTCAAAAACTACATACCATGATCAAGTGGGTTTTATTCTGTTGTATAAGGCTGGTTCAATATTTGAAAATAAAGTAATGTACCTCACTCTAACTAAAGCTAAAGCAGAAAATTCTCATGTTCAATCAATTCCAAAATTATTTTTTTGCAAAATTCAGTGCCAATCATGATTATAAAAGCTTTCAGAAAAATAAGAATAAAAGGGGAATTCCTCAACTTGATACAAAACACATTTGCATATGTATGTATATATATTATATATACATATATAAATATGTAAACATTTTCTTAGTAGTAAAAGATCAAATGTTTTTCTCCTAAAATAGAAAACAAGGCTAAAATGTCTGCTTTTATTCAACTACTCTTAAAAAAAATAAAATAAAATACAACAACATACCAATGAAAAAGGAAGAAATAAAAACATTGCTATTTGCAGCTGAAATGCTTATCTATGTAGAAAAGCTCCAAAAATCTAACTAAGACTCCTAGAACTAACAAGTGATTTTAGCAGAGTCTTAGTTTAAAGGATAAACATAAAAAATTATTCAAATTTCTATATGCCAACAATGAACACACAGACATTGAAACTAAAATATCATTAAAATCACTTAAAGTAAAAACTCAACACAGCCTTGGCCAGGTGGCATTGTCCTGTACATCAAAGGGTTAGGGGTTCAATTCCCAATCAGGGCATACACCTGGGCTGTGGGTTCAATCCCTAGTTGGGATACATATGGGAGGCAACAAATCAATGTTTCTCTCTCTCTCTAAAGAAATAAAGAAAAAAAAAAAAGACTCATCATAGCAAATATGTCAACTTTAACCAAACAGATACAGAAGATTTGTTATGTAATTTCTTTCACAACTCACCAAGATATTTTCTTAATACAGAGAAAAAAATTCTAAAATTTATGTGGAAAGACAAAGAAGCTAAGTAGCTGAAGAATTTGGAAAAAAAATTAAGTGGAAGAAATTAGTTAATGCAGTTTCAACATGTATATATAACTACAGTAATCAAGACTGTGTGGTTTGGTGGAGGAACAAACATATAGATAAATGGAACAAAACAGAGAACCCAGGAATATTCTTACATACATATGCTTAATTTGTTTTTGATAAAGGTGCCAAAGCAACTCAGTGTAGAAAAAAAAATCTTTTAACACATTTTGCTGGACCAATCTGACATCTGTAGGCAAAAAAATGATAAATGACCTTGACCTAAATCTCACATTTTATAGGAAAATTATTAAAATAGATAGTAAACTTAAATGTAAAACATAAAACAAAAATGTTTTATTAAAAACATGAGAAAATCTTTAAAATCTATGGATAGACTAAGAGTTCTTTGTTTTGACAATAAAAACATAATTTATAAGAGGAAAAGTTGAAAAAATTAGAAATTACCAAAATTAAAGTTTTTTTGTTTTTTAAAGATCCTATTAAAAGGATAAAGAGGCAAACTACTCAGTAAGTTAAAATACTTGCAAAAGATATATCTAACAAAGCTCTGGTGTCTAGAATATATAAATAACTATGAAAAGCCAATAGTTAAAAACAGTTTATAAGAGTCCTGGCCAGGTGGCTCAGTTGGTTAGAGCATCATCCTGATACACCAAGGTTGTGGGTTCGATGCCTGATCAGGGCACATAAAAGAAGCAACCAATAAATGCAGTAATAAGTGGAACAACAAATCAATAATTCTCTCTCTCTCAAAAAATAAAAAAACAGTTTATTAGAAAATAAGCAAAAGATATGAATAGATATTTCATGAGGAAGATACAAGGAAATAGGCCCATAAAAATATTTTAAACATTGGCTATTATATAAGTATCAATTAAAACCAAATGACATATTTCTACACATTTATCAAAATAGGTAAAATAAAAAATAGCAACAACTCAAAATGGAGGCAAAGATTCCAAAAAGCTGGATCACTCACACACTGCTAATGAGAATGAAAAATGATATAGTCTCTCTGGAAAATAATGTGGCAGCTTCTTAAAAGGTAAATGCAACCATCATACAGCCTAGGAACTGCAGCTTTAATCCTAAAGAAGTCTCAGGTTCACACAAAAACCTGAACATGAATGTTTATAGCAGTTTTCTTCACAATAGCCAAACACTAAAGCAATCCAGATGTCCCTCAGTAGGTGAAGGGTTAAATAAATTTAATATACCCATATCATGGAATACTCAGAAATATAAATGAATGAACTACTGATACAGAGAACACCCTGCATGAATCTCCAGAGGATTATCCTGAGTGAAAAAAAATCCTTCTGAAAAGGTCACATACTATATGATTGCATTTATACAGTATTTTTGAAATGGCAAAACTATAGACATGAACAGCTTAGTCATTGCCAGAGGCTAAGTAGTGTAGCAGGAAGGACATAGATCTGATTCCAAGAGGGGTACATCCAAATGATCTTTGTGGTGCTGAAAATATCCCATGTCTCAACTGTATCGATGTTATTATCTTGACTGTGATATTAGGCCATAGTCTTTCATGATGTTACCATTGGCAGCATGAGAGTGAGAGTACTCTGGCTCTGCCTGTATTATTTCTTAAAATTGCAATCTGTAATTCTCTCAAAATTGAAAGCTTAAATTAAAAGTAAAAACAACTAGATTGACAATGAAAATAGGATAGAGACACAGCGCTCAAAATTTTGGTTAGTGACCCATACCAAAGTGTAATGATTACAATATTACCACTGGGAAAGGTTTTATTATGATAATTCATATGGTTTTTATATTTTTAAAATTTTGTAAAGTTCTGATGAGCTTTTATGAGAAAAAAAAACAAAAATCAGGTTTTTCTCTTAGAGTTTTAGCAACTACGTTTTTTCTTTTTTTTGATAGGTTATAGGAATAATCAACAGCATAATAAAAAGCTACACTAGGAAAAAATTTCAGAGCTTAGATAATTTTGTCATTTATCCAAGGCACTTAGTCAGTCATCATGTTAAGACAAATTATATATTTAGTACTAGGCTGCCATGTATGAAGGATAAAAATAATTTGGATTAGAAAGTACTTTTTTCTACAAAAAAGGGAAAAGTGGGAAAAATGGGAAATATAAGTATCTTAGCTTTATTTTAAGCTGATCTTTGAAAAATAAAATTCTTCCAAAGTAAGAATTTATAGTAACATTTTAAGAAAAATGTAATATTGAATTCTGTATGAATATGCATTAATTTAAATCCATGTTTAGCAACCAACTAGAGAATTGCTATCTACCCGTTCTATAGTGATAAAGGTTCAAATTTTTCGCAACATTGTAAACCCTCCTTAACTAAGTCATGGTTATAATATAAAATTCAGATCTTGAAAGGCTTAAACATGAGAATAAAGAACTTAATAATGAATATTAATGAATTACAATCAATTTAAACTGTATATTCAGAAATAACGTGTTTCGCTGGGGAGCTTTTTCTAACTTAATAAATGAGAATTTTCTGTCCTGCATGTAAGTGATAAGCCTCATTAACCACACAGGCAAGGTCAGCTCACTGATCTCACCTATAAGAGGAACTAATGGACAAAACAAATGAACAAAATAGAGCCAGAGGCATTGAAACAAGAAACAAACTGACAGAGACCAGAATGGAGAGGGGAGGAGGATAAGGGGGGAAAGAAGGGGGAGGGTCTAGTCAAGGAACTAGTATATATGACCCATGGACATGGACAACAGGGCAGGGATTGACTTTGGGAGGGTGGGGCAGGGGAGAGCAACAGGAGAAAAATTGGGACAAATGTAAAAGAACAACAGTATATATACAATTAAAGGTGTTTGAAGGAAGCTTCTTCTCCAGACCTGGACCATGACCATGACACAGGGTAACTTTTCTTTTATTTGAATATAGCCATTTACAATGATTTTGTTTTGAATTAATCATTTGCGAAAATAAATAACTCCTCACACTGCAAGATGAAAAATATCTATACAAACACCTCAAGTTATTTCCTCATTTATTTCTCATTTGTGGGCTTCAAAGACAGAAGCCCCCTTGATGATACACTGAAAACATTTCATGAAGCACAGGATTTGATGATTTTGGAGTTAGGGTTTTGGAATATGGCCACATAAACTCCAGATATCCTCTTTGTTCTATAGGTAAATCTATTACTTAACTGTTTTAGAATGTTCCAAATATTCATTAACTAATTTAAACTAACTAAACAGCCATTCTGAAACTGGTGCCCATCTCTGTCCTTGCCATGTGTCTAAAGGTGTATGTGGGAGAAAATTAGAAATTAACATTGTGAGTTAGAAATATGTATAGTAGGCAAATGGACAAAGTTTTGCTTAAGAAGTGGAGCTGGAGGGAGAGAACATGACTCCTGAGAAGGAAAATTGCCATGAGTGAAATATAAATCTGGGAAATGGGGCCAAAGTACACATCAGGCCTTACAGGCGGAGATACCAATGGATCTCAGTAAGGTGTGAGACTGTATCTGTGCATCGGGCCATTCAAGGATGCCCACGCATGCACATATGGGGCATGTGTGCATGCATACACATACACACACACACACACCCCTTTCCCAGTTCTCTTCCTGAATATGTGTACTTGGGAAAGAAGAAACCGTGACTTACAAGAAATAACTGTCACTATTATCCAGTTTTGTAGTGGGACGTCATTTAGAAAGAACTGGTTGTAAAACTGGAGGTGGAGAGAAATCAGTACTTACGAAAGTTGCGATGACAGAGGCAGTGGTAACAGTAAAGAAAACAGCAAAAATCTGTTTATAAGTATAGACGGGATGTATCACAACCTTCAGGTATATTAAAAACTATAACTTATTTTTCAATTTTTAAATTTTATTTGTTAAATAGTCTCATTTAGATAGAACAGGAGAAACTAACATAAAAATTTGTTAGAGACCTTCTCTATCTGTACATCTCTGTCCAAAGTTGCAGGAGTCTTATGGAATGCCAAAGGGTGGGAGAACCCACTTATCATTGCTTTCCTTGGGTAAGACGTTCACTATTTTGTCTGGTCATTGACCAACAAGTCTTGTAAGTAAGTGTTAAGTTTTTCCCCAGCCCTTTTGATTCCCACGGATTGAAGGGACACATCTGTGATGTACTGGGAGTCAGGAGAATTATCTTGCAAGCTCTACCTCCCTGGGGGCAGAAATCTGGAGCAGGCTTAGACAGCTTCTCTTGTGTAGACCTGCTCTTGGGGCAATAGTGTATCCTGATGCACTCCCAGAGGAATTCTTCCTTCCCAAGTTTCTTCCAAGATTTTCCATCGCAGGCCCCCTTTCTGCAAAACCCACTAGCATCTTAATCTTCTAATTTTTCTTCCTCCTCTTTTTTCTGCTTCAACACAGTGCAGGCTTTTCTACTTGGACCACTTCAGCAAATGGAAATAGATTGAACTGGGCCTTTTGGGACCATTATACTGCCAGAGATAATAGAAGCCTAGCCAATAATTACGGAAATTTTTCTAATTTATATACCTGGTGTCTTCTCAGTTTACATTAAGAACCAAAGCTTGTAGAGATAAAATCTTAGAGCATAATTCTTTTTTTCTGCATTCTAATTCATCTAATATCTCTCCTACGGCAAGAGCCTAAAAAGGTCTCAATGTTTCAATTTAGGGGAAACAGATGAGTAGAGAAATGAAAAGAGAAATTATATGGAAGAAAAATAGAAAGTATTTGTGAACCTTCTATAGCAGGGTCATTAAAGTATTATTTAACACTGGACCAAGTGGCAAGAAATCCTAAAATATGAGACATATGAATTTCTTATTAAGCACAATGTTGAAGTTAGTGCATACTTGACAAAGAGTATGGGGACATGAAACAAATGTGGATCAAAGGCATATAGAGATTTCATTCATATCCAATTTTCCTTTTTAAGTAATTTTTCAAGTAAACATAAGATAATCAATATTTAAGATAATTATTTACTGAAATTAAATTGAACAGCTGTATACTCTATCTTTATGGCCTTTTAATTTAGATTTTAAAATCTTGTGCATTTGACACCAATTAAAGCTAAATACTCAATAGTTGGCATTAGGTGTACTTTCTTACTAACTGGTTTGGGTAGTGTTAGAGAAACAATTCAATCCCTACAGGAGACTCAATGTTTTCTACTGCATTTATCTAAATGAAAGCCAAATCAGTAGAAAACAAGATAAAACACTATAATATCACAGTTATAATAATATCAAATATTTATCATGTGTCGTTTTATTCAATACATAACCCATTTTATCCTTATTACAGCCCCATGAAGGATACCATGCTATTATCTTGTGCAAGTAAGACAACTGAGAACCTAGAAGTTACATAGAAATGGCTGAGTCAGGATTTACACCCAGGCATCCTGGTTTTAGTCTATGAACTTACCTCCCTCTGTCTAGATCCCAGAAGTTTCATTTCCCTTAGATCTCATAAAACCAGAAGCAATAACCCTGAGCAAAGAGGCAGTAAGGCTTCAAAATGGTGTTTC
This sequence comes from Furipterus horrens, assembly GCF_987537825.1. Taxonomy (NCBI): domain Eukaryota; kingdom Metazoa; phylum Chordata; class Mammalia; order Chiroptera; family Furipteridae; genus Furipterus; species Furipterus horrens. Next base: position 136,253,239 of record NW_028327171.1, read on the forward strand.
CTTTTAAGGATAGTCAAAGGCAACATTGTTGTTTTGACCCAAATAATAGAATATTTTTAAATAAGTTCACATCAGTTTGTTTGGATTGATAAAAATATGAGTTTGTTCAATTGATTAAAGTCTTCATATGTGAGGATATATTACTTAGGTGAATATAGTTAGCTTAACAAGTCTCTTATGGCCTTATCTACAGGTTTTCTTTTTTCTTAGTGATTAGCTGTGGTCAATCTGTATATAGGTACTTAAGATCATAGGAAAATGGGAAGTGCAAAGCAGTAATGAGGGTCTTTAGGAAAAAACTAAAGTATAAGTTTAAGTTACTTTCCTGAAGTAACTCACAGTTCCTATTATCCTATCACACAAAGTTTTCAGAAAAGGTGATTTGTAGAGAGGAAAATCTGGTCAAGAAGACTGAAATGTGTATTTATTTACACCATGACTTTGGGAAAATTACTTGACTTCTCTGATCCTTAGTTAATAATTAAAAAATACAAATATAAATGGTTATGCTGTGAAGATTAAATGCTATAGCATATAAATCCACCTTGAAGAATAGTGGTAGCGACTTAATATTAGTAACTGTTTCTGTTTGAGTAAGATCATTGTAATGGTACCTATGAAAACTGATATTTACCACCAAACATCTGATATTAGCTAATAAGGTTATCTGTTGAACAGGTACCATTCTTATCTTGACAGTCATGAGTTGCAGAACAACATGCCCTATTACTTACACATAAGGTTGGTGATTCTAGGCAAGTTTCTTAATGTCTCTGTATCTTAGTTTACTCATATCCAAAATAAGCATAGCAATAATATCCCTACTGGTTATTATAAAGGTGAAATTCTATTATTTATAAATTTCTTAGAGCAGTGATTTACATATAATTAGAACTATATAGGTATTCAATGAATACCTTCACAATGTATTTCTGATATAAACTCTAATATTGGAATAGACAGGATAATTTTTCAAATCTCATACATTTCTGGTATTCTCTGCTTTATGATTCAAAAAGAAAGGCAATTATTTTATATCTTATAGAAGTAATCAGAGGTATAAGCTTTTGGATATTTAACAAATACTGTTTTAAGAGACTGATTAGTTCATCTTCACAATATTTTCCAGAAGCTACCTTTTTTATGGGGTGACAATATATGTGAGCATTTGTTAAAATTGAAATTGTGAGTACTTTGTGTATTTAAAGTGAAATAAGTTAAATAAAATTTTGGATTTATTGTATATTCCCCAAGAAGTCTGACTTGATATATCTCCATCATAAGAGGTTGAGTTTATGAAGGAAGAAAGGAAGGGGCCAGAATAGAAGTGCAGTTACCTTGATGCCAGGGATCATGGTTATTAACAGCAAAATAACAGAGTATTATGGAAATAAGTGATTTGGAGTCTAAGTCAGTAATTTTCTCCCTCTCAAGGGTTCCATTGCATTAATCTGCAATATGTTGCCAACTGATCAAATTATTCCCATTACGAACTCCATCCTCAATACTGGATTCTAAGTGTCCCAAACTTATTTCTGATCCCAATGTATGATTAGATGCTGACTGAATGAGTCTCTCAGACAAGTGATGAGACACCTTGTCAAGGTTACAGTCAGTAACAACTCAGACACTCCATCTCATACAATTTAGAGTGGAAGGTGGTGGCAGCATTTATTCCTGTTAAGTGAGCCTTGGAGATAAATGGCAGAGTTCACTTTCCAGCTTAACACTTTTGTTAGGATGAATAATGGATAGCTAAAAGCAATTGAGATATTTTAACAAAGGAAGAATGGGACCTGGGATTTAGCTTGCTCTATCTGTCTAAAATAGCATGTCTTATTTTTACCTATTATTGCCATCTCAATGGTCCCCATTTATTAAGCTTATTTTTGGCAAAGACCAAGCATCAATTAAGGGATTATTAAGTATGATTTCTTTGGAGTATAACAATGTCATATAAATCCTTAATATATTTTGTAAGAAGGTAACATCCAGCTTGGAAGTAAAATTTAAAAATAATTTTTTTAAAAATGTAGTGATGATTGGAATCTTAATAGGAATGCTTTCCAGATAAAACCAGAAGCTGGAGTCCAAAGAAATATAAGGTGATGGAAATACAGTTAAGCTTCAAAATACATAGACTGCTTGATTTCTTTTACAAGAAGCCAGAAGCAAGCATTACAATAACAAATTCAGATGGCATATGCCGTCAAGAGAGGGTAAGATTCTTTCTAGTTTTCTACACAATGACTTGTATTGACCTTCAAAAGTTCAATGAAAATAAATGTAAAATCTTTTTTTCCCTGCCTGCTCTTCAGTGGCGATTCTGTTGATTTATGCTATAGATGAGAGAATAGAAGGGTCGTTCATTGTGACTAACCCATTGACTTTAGAGCTCAACAAAATATGAAATTTTAAACTTCTTGTTTCCCTTGGCCATTTATGTCTCTTGGTTTAACTATTAATCTCATTATCAAAGTCAAGTTAAATTCCCTACTTGCTAAGGCTTGTTAGAAACCACAGCAAGGGAAAGGTTAGTGGTACCCATTCCTTGATTGCTGAATGCCTGGGGTCTTTCAGTGTGGCAAGATGATGCATTGTTCCCTATGCTTTCTTTGCCACAATGCTACTTTTCTACCACCTGGTATAGAATTTTATAATCTTTCTCATTATTAGCACATTTTAGTAAAGTTCAAATTTGTATAGCCTCAAAGACATTAACATTTTGTAACATATTCTGAGTGGCACATTTCTCATTCAATAAAATGTCTGCAGAGGAATGCTCTTCTGATATATTACACTCCTTGGTTCATCATTTAAAATTTGAGACATCCACCCGCATATACATCTTATTTAAAGTGTCAAAAGAGAGCAAAAAAAAAAAATGCACTGACTTAAAAAGCCTTGTTACTTAAACTTCAGGGATCACTGCATTCATTTTCCTTTTTCAGTGTTAACCATTTTTTTCCCATTTTTCTTTTCATTCATTTTTTAAGTATATATTATTAATTATGTTGTTAGTAGTCCCAATTTTTCCCCCTTTGCTCCCCTCTGGCCAGTATCCCCCTTCCCTCCAGCAATCCCACCCCACTTAGTTCATGTCCATGGTTCATGCATATAAGTTCTTTGACTTCACCCTTTCCTATCGTCGGCAGCCGTCCGTCTCGAGAGGCGATGGTGTAGCTTCTTAAGAGTCTATCTGCACCGCCGAGAATGGCTGTGCAGTCCGACTCGGGAGTGACACGGTATCTGTCTCCTCCTGTGTTGAATCGACATCTTGCGATGTCGCTGGAGTGTCCTCTCCAGTGAAGCTGAAGCTACAGAGCCTGGGCAGGGTGATATGGAGGGTCTGCTGTTGCCCATGCAGCAGACCCTCCCTCTCTTCGCAGCTGAAGGGTCCAAGGGAAAGACGGAGTCAGTACAGCTTGGCTTCAGGTGCGCCGCAGGAGTTGCCGGTGTTGACTACAACGTCAAACCGCCTTAGGGACTCCGGCTCCGGATTTTCTGTCGAGGTTTACTCCCTTAGCCTTTCCCCTGAAGAGGTATGCCACAAGGCAGCGGAGGTTTTTTGGAGTCAGAGTTTTCCTTCTCTGATGTGCCCTGACTGGAAGATCGAACCAGCGACACTTAGCTCGCAGGCCGACGCTCAATCCACTGAGCCAAACCAGCCAGGGGACCCTTTCCTATATGATTCTTAATTTCCTCCTGTCTATTTTGTACCAACCAGTTATGATTAATCCCTGCACCATTTCCCCATTTGTCTCCCTTTCCACTCCCCAAATGATGCCCCTACCCATTATTCTGTTCCTATTCTGGTTTGCTTAGTTGGATTTTGTTTTTATTTTTTACATTCAGTTGTTGATAGTTGTGAGTTTGTTGTCATTTTAATGTTCATAATTTTGATCTTTTTTTTAAGTAAGTGCCTTTAACATTTCATATAATAATGGCTGGTGATGATGAACTTCTTGAATTTGCCTTCTCTGGGAAGCACTTCATCTTTCCTTCCATTCTAAATGATAGCTTTGCTGGATAGAGTAATCTTGGTTGTAGGTCCTTGCTTTTCATCACATTGAATATTTCTTGCCAGTCCTTTCTTGCCTGCAAACTTTCTTTTGAGAAATCAGCTGATAGTTTTATAGGCACCCCTTTATAGGTAACTCTCGGCTTTTCTCTTGCTGCTTTTAAGATTCTCTCTTTATCTTGAACCTTTGACATTTTAATTATAATGTGTCTTGGGGTGGTCCTCCTTGGGTGTATCTTGTTTGGGACTCTCTGTGCTTCCTGGACTTGTATGTCTATTCCCTTTGCTGAGTTTGGGAAGTTTTCCTTCATTATTGTTTTCAATAAGCTTTCAATTTCTTGCTCTTCATCTTCTCCTTCTGGCACCCCTATGATTCAGATGTTGGTATGTTTAAAGTTATTCCAGAGGTTCCTAGGGCTCTCCTAATTTTTTCAAATTCTTGTTTCCTCATTCTGTACTGGTTGACTGTTTTTTTTTTTTCTTTCTTGTGTTCCAAATCATTGATTTGAATCCCAGTTTTCTTCCCTTCACTATTACTTTTGTGATTTTCCTTTGTTTCATTTAGCATAGCCTTCACTTCTTCCCTTATGTATTTGCCATATTTAAGCATATTTGTCAAGCCTGTGAGCATCTTTTTCACCAAAGTTTTGAACTCTACATCTGTTAGGTAGGCTATCTCCTCATCTCTTCATTCTCTCACTGGAACTTTGATCCGTTCCCTCCTTTGGGCCATACCTCTCTGTCTCCTCATCTTGACAGGCTCCTGTGTTTGTTTGCCTCTTTGTCTTAGGTAGAGTTGTCGCACCTGTTACATTGTAAGGGGAAGAGTCTTAGGTATTTGTCAGTACAGGGTGATCAGTTTCACCATGTTGTGGCACTGCATGTGGGGGAGGGATCTGAGAGGGAACAATGCCACTTGCTCAGCATTCGCCACCTTTCCAGGCACTTCTCTCACTTCTGTATGAGACTGGCATCTCTGTAGCTGTTGCCCTGGCCATCGTTCCCAGAGTGGGTTCATCTGCAGATGTTCCAGGACTGTGGGGGCCCTTTAAGCAAGTGTACTCTGCTGAGAGACTGGTAGTTTCTTCCTCTGCCCCAACCCCCACTGTTTTGCAGTCAAAAGCAATGAGATTTGATTTTCCCTGGCACTGGAACTGTGATCTGTGTGGTCTGGTCTGGTGCTGGGAGAACTCCCCAGGTGTCTATGACTATGCTTTTCACTGGCCTGCCACTGCCACTGCTGCTGCTGCAACCACACTACATCCTCTCTGCCCTCTCTTTGTCCCTCCTACCTGTCTAGATGAGCATTTCTTATTTATATCTTTGTTTGTTGGACTTCCATGCAGCTCGATTTTCTGGAACTTCCGGTTGTCTCTAGTTTTGAGGTAATTGTATTCCTCCTTAGTTGTGGAGGGAGATGCAACATGTCTGTCTATGCCTCCATCTTGGCCAGAAGATGTCATTCTCTTTTAAATGAGGCTCATAAGAAGGAAGAGAATAGGTAATTAAATTTTAAAGAACAATATCGAAATTCAAATTTGGGGGGAAATAATCAAAATGATTATTTGTCCGTGTACAAATGAGACAATATAAAAACATCTGTATCCTTAGCAACATTTTCTTTTTAGATTAATATAATATTTTTGCAAAATACTAATAGGCCTTTATTTAGATAAACTAAAAAATTGATTTTTTTTTTCTTATGTAGAGAGACTTAATAAAACTAATAAAGTATGGAGAGAGGTTCTTAGAGTTTGAAAATTAGTGTTGATTCCTTTTGTCACTCTTTAGGTATTCATTATGGGATAAATCACTAAAGAACATCAATATCCTTATGCTGATAGAGACTCAATTATACTGTTTACTTTAAATGTACCTGAGTGCAGTTGCAATAGAATGGATGATCACCTCCAAGTTGTGATGGGAAGGAGTCTTCTAACTGATTTCCTTATTTCTTTCTTTTTCCTTTGGTATGTAAATGTCACCACCTGAGATACATTTTTCAGTGGTTTTCACATTTTTATGAACTCTGATTTACTTGGTATGCTTTTTTTAACATACAACAGAGATGACCAGTGCCCAAATGAAAAAGGGGCTACTTGCAGGTAGTCTGAGATTGAGCTTTGACTTGTGAAATTTTGTGTGCTTGTGTGATTCTGATACTCAAATAAATTGGAAAACACTGAATTCAGATGATTCTTCAAAGATTCATGTTAACTACAAATACCCCTAGAAAATAAGATGTTATCATACATTTATGTGTTATATTAAAGTCATTTTTAAATTTATTTCTCCCTCATAGGATGAGTTTCAGAGAACAATACCAGTGAAGTGCAAATAAAGTGACTGAAAATGGGAATGGATGATGGGTTTCTGGCTTCAATGGAGGAAGCCTTGATTTGTAGCATTTGCCAACTTCTGTGGTATACATTCTCTTACAATGGCCAATTTCATGCTATAGTAAATTAACAGTCATTTCACAAAATTTCTGATTATTTAACTATCATCACTTGTGAACTGATGATGTCTGGCTTCTGCACACCACCAAGATTACGAGAAACTATTTCTGAGAAAGAAGGAAGGTAGCCTCTGAATTTAAGGCCCAGAGCTAATAAAGTGAGGCTGGGGTGCAGTGCTCTGGTCCAGGGAAAGACCACAGTCAAATGCAAACAAACAAAAGGATACAAGAAAAGAGATTCTGTTTTGTAGTCCAATACAATTTTATCGAGACAGTTTTTTGGACCCCATAAAGAGGGTAGAGAACTCCAGGAGGAAAACTCCAGAAGGAAAAGCTCTAGGAAGGTGGCTGCGTTCACATTTCAAGTTAATGATAACATGTAGGCAGCCCCCCAAAAAAGATGTCTTAGAGAAGAGTTGATGGACTACTGGCAAAACCTAACAGGTCCACATAAAATCAAGAAGTAGATGAATCAAGATGTCAAAGCTAGGTGAAGCTGAGAAATGAAATCTCTAGGGTAGGGAGAAACAAGCAGAGAGAAAACAATTTGTGGATAAAGTTGAAGGATAATTCAGGAAAAATATCAGGAAATCAGGTACTGGTTGCCTTGCTTCATTTATGCAGCATTGGCAGCAGAGAAGAGCAACTATATGAATAATTAACACCATTGAAATATAGACACTTAAAAGGAACCTCAAATTATCCTCACTAGAGTAAAGACTTCCTAAACTATCTAGGTAACAGCAAATAGTGCCATGGCTGTTAACCTCCTCACTTACACCATGGAAACATTCTCATTTCTAGTGTCCTTTACTTAAAGACCACTTTCCAACTGAAAGTATTCTATGTAGTTCAATATTTGAGATTCCTTTTTCAAGTGCAGCCATATAAAAATGGCTGGCTACCAGCTTTCATAAATGTCACCAAGTTATAATTTCTCTGGCAAAAGGCAGAGATCTTCAATACAGAGGATAACTTCATACATGGGGAAGTGGCAGACCCTTCAAGTTCTCACGAGCTTTGCTCTACCATCTGAAAATCACCTGGAGAATAGGAAGGGTTATTGCTTTCCTTTCCAGCTGCCTCATGCTGGAAAAGTGGCATCACTCATCCCAAGCTGAAAAAAGATTCAGCAACATTTTAAGAGTACTTTGCATGTTCATAAACATAGTGGAAGGACAACCAGTTTGCTTTCTCTTAAATAATACTTGGTATAACTCCTACAAGCTAATACATTATGTTAAGATAAAGATAATGTTTCAAGAAATAATTTGCATCTCTGTTATAATGACAAGAACTTTATGTAATGAATCGTAAGGAAAGGGAAATAGAGCTGATTTGTATCCACAAAAAACAAATGCTGAATGAATAAACTTATTATAAATGTTTACTCATTTTCTTATTTGATTTAGTGTAAATGGTTTTTCACCCTGACACTCCTTTTGCAGTACAATGAAGCATAAGGACTTAGAGAAAGATACTATTGCTTCTCATTGGGCTTTTTTTTTTCTTTCTTTTTTTTTTTTAATTTTATTTTTTGTTATTCAATTACAGTTGTCCCATTTTTCCCCCATTGCTCCCCCCTCCCAGCCCATCCCTTCTCCCACAATTATATCCCTCCCCGTTGTCCATGTCCATGAGTCATTCATATACGTTCCTTGACCTGACCCTTCCCTTACTTATCCCCCTTCACTTCCTCCCCCCTCCCCTCTACTGACTACTATTCTAGTCTTTGCCTATTTAGTCCATTTGTTTGTGTTGCTCTTTAGTTTCCTGTATTGGGTGATATTATATGGTATTTTGCTTTCTTTGCCTGGCTTATTTCACTAAGCATAATTCTCTCTAATTCCATCCATGTTGTCGCAAATGGCAGGAGTTCCTTCTTTCTTTCTGCTACATAGTATTCCATTGTGTAGATGTTCCACAGTTTTTTGATCCACTCATCCACAGACGGGCACCTAGGCTGTTTCCAGCACTTAGCTATTGTAAACAGGGCTGCTATGAACATAGGGGTGCATAAGTTCTCTTGAATTAGGGTTTCAGGATTTTTGGGGTATAGTCCTAGCAGTGAAATCACTGGTTCAAATGGCAGTTCCATTTTTAGTTTTTCGGGTTAATTCCATACTGTTCTCCATAGTGGCTGCACCAGTCTGCATTCCCACCAACAGTGCAGTAGGGTTCCTGTTTCTCCACATCCTCGTCAGCATTTGTTGTTTGTTGATTTGTTGATGATGGCCATTCTGACTGGTGTAAAGTGGTATCTCATTGTGGTTTTTACTTGCATCTCTCTGATGGCCAATGATGTTGAGCATTTTTTCATGTGCCTATGGACCTTCTGTATGTCCTCTTTGGAGAAGTGTTTGTTCAGGTCCTTTGCCCATTTTTTAATTGGGTTGTTTGTTTTCTTGATGTTGAGTCATATCAGCTCTTTATATATTTTGGAGATCAGTCCCCTGTCTGTGATATCATTGGCAAATATGTTTTCCCATATGGTTGGTTTCCTTTTCATCTTGCTGATGTTTTCTTTTGATGAGCAGAAACTTTTTAGTTTGATGTAGTCCCATTTGTTTATTTTTTCCTTTATTTCTCTTGCTTTGGGAGATGTATCCGTGAAGATATTGTTACGTGTGATATCTGAAATTTTCCTGCCTATGTTTTCCTCTAGGACTTTTATGGTATCACGGCTTACATGTAAGTCTTTAATCCATCTTGAGTTTATTCTCATGTGTGGTGTAAGTTGGTGGTCTAGTTTCATTTTTTTGCACATCCCTGTCCAGTTCTCCCAGCACCATTTATTAAAGAGGCTCTTCTCACTCCATTTTATGTTCCTTCCTCCTTTATCAAAGATTAGTTGACCACAGAGGCCTGGGTTTATTTCTGGGCTTTCAGTTCTGTTCCACTGATCTATATGTCTGTTCTTATGCCAGTACCAGACTGTTTTGATCACAGTGGCTTTGTAGTATTGTTTGATGTCTGGTATCGTGATTCCTCCTGCTGTGTTCTTCTGTTTCAAGATTGCTTTTGCTATTCGGGGTCTTTTTTGGTTCCATATGAATTTTTGGAGGATTTGTTCTAGGTCAGTGAAATATGTCATTGGTATTTTAATAGGGATTGCATTGAATTTGTAAATTGCTTTGGGTAGTATGGCCATTTTGATGATTCTCATTGGTTTTGTATGTGAGCTGTATCCCCACATGAAATTGATTCAAGAAAGGTGATAAACAGAATTGATATCATAGAATGAAGAAGAATATGCTATTTACAGCTGCCAGCCTGAGGGTCTCAAATCAAAAGCCAATTTTTTAAAAACTTCTTGGAGATATTCAGGCAGATTATTTTACTTCATATAGTCCAATAACATACTTTCTTTTCCACAGCTCTCCTCTACCTTTTACTCTGGGACCCTACCTAATTTAAATTGTATGATTTAAACCCTTGTATAATTAAGTATTACTTTACTGTATTTAAATAGACTAGTGGGTTGCAGTACAATGCAATCATTACTGTGCATAATTTAAGAATAATCAGAAATAGCATATGCAAAAGTGCTATTATTTGACTGATCATTGATAATTAATAACAAAATAATAATATGAAAAGGTAAAAACTGTGATCCATGAAAAAGAATACAATTGTACTTAACATAAAGATACAAATAATTTGACCCAAAGTTTCCTAGCAACCAGAGAAAACAGAAAACATTACTGATTTTACGATTATCATCAGAAAAGAGAAAGCAAACCAAAATATTCAGGAAATAAAAATATTACTTTCTCTTTAGATTCTACATTAATTTATATAGGGATACTGAGTAATTTTGCATCTTCAATAACTTATAGTAAATGTGGCATGCACTTATCCTGGTGATTATATAAGAATCAAGGATAGTTCATACATTGATCCATTTTATTTATTAGTATATCTTAGTACTCTGTAGAAGTCAAATTTCATAGTAACAAATTTATCTTGGAAAACAGTCTTCTAACTTCTTCATACTTGGTGAGCTTTCTCATTAAAAAAATTTTTTTTCTTGTAATCTTAGGTATGAGAACCCATGCACATAAGAACATCTTTTGACAATGTTGTATGATGGAAGTGATAAAAGAGATTTACCTTTTTCCCATATTGTCTTCTATGAAAATCTACCTATTTTTCTAGAACAGTTATGAAAGAATTTTCCAAAGCCATTAAAATTGACATTTAAATATACCAGTAGATTTATACAAGTTAAATAAAATAGTTCTTCAATCATATTATTTTAAAATAAAATCATTCAATTAAATTACATGAGGCATAGAATTTTATTTTATTTTCTCCAGAAACACATCAAATAAGCAACTTTTGTGTTCAGGGTAGCATAATTGTCATTTAAAATAATTTTTTCAACAGCAGAATAAAAGCAAGTACAAGAAATGAGGCAGATTCAATTGTTCTGCAAATCGTATTTGCCATTAATTAAGATATAGGATGTTCTTGAACAATTACATGAGGAAAACACAAAGTTAATATAGTTTCGAATACTAGATTTTAAAGCTGTTACTCAGTTCTAGATAGTTAATCATTTGAAAGAATAAAACAGACCTCCTATGTCTAAAACAGAAAAAAATACAATTTCTACAAAATTTTGAACTTTCTTAAGACAAAGCTTTGAATTTCTGAACCAAGAGAGAAGGGGTAACCTTTCATTATTTTGGAGGTCTTTTTCTTAAAATGTCTTTGGTTCTGTGTTGAATACCGGAAACAAGACATGTAACCCAACCTTGTGGTAATAAATAACAGTTGAGATTCTTACAAGAATGAACAGTTTAAGTCCATGTCATTAATAAATGAAGGCCACTACCAAATAATAACAATAAATCTGAATACAACAGCAACACTACAATAAATATGTTTTTTTCAGAGGAAATAATTCTGTGAGCAGGTAATAACGCAACAATGATTATTATCTTACAGGAATATCAACACCTCTTTTCAAGTGACTAACATCCTGACCAAAAACATCTTGTGTCAAAAAGGCAAAGAATAAGGCTAATGATAATTTTTAAACAAAAAATTCCAAATTCTGAATTCCAGTTCTCTTAATGAAAAACAAATTCAACTGAGTAAAATTGAGCCATACTTTAGTATTATTCTATAGTGTGCATTTTAAATCTAAGATTAATATTCATATATGGATATATAACGGCCATTGGCAGCCATTCAGGATAGTTGGGGTTGGAATGTTTGCCTTCAAAATGACCAATAAAATTGTTACAGACTTATATTTGCAAATATTATAACACAATCTTGGGAACTGCTGACCTTGTTATAAACATTGGGCTTTGTTTTCCTGAATGTCCGAGTTTGGGGGTCCTGATACCTCTGAGAGAGGAAGATGAGGAGAAAATGATGAGCAATTAGGTGCTGCTGGATTGCTCCCTTTTGAGGCACGGTTGGCAGGTGTCTTTGCCTCTGAACTGGGAATTAGGGCAAAGAGTTAATAGGCTTCAACACCTCTTACTTAATTAGACCTTACAGACTCAAGACTGTTGGGCTATGTTCAGTGAAAATTAAAACAATAATAACAATAAAGCATTTGACATTGAGCAGTTGTCTTATGTTGGTCTGAGCACTTGAGTTCCAAAAGTATATTAAACATTTTAGCTCTTAACTAGTTTTGACAGATACATAATCTAAAACTCTGTGCTGTACTGAAAGCACAATGAAGTGCTTATGAAGGTTAAAACTATAGATTTATATTTTTTGGTTAAATAGTAGATAGAAATATCACTTGTCCTCAAAATTAGTTTTATGAATTAAAAACTTGATTATTCACTTTTTGTTTTGATTTTCAATTTTACATGTTTTAGCTTATTCCATCAATTATTATCGACTTTAGCTGAGTGACAAGAATCATGATATGAAAAATGAAAAACAATGTTAAAATTAGCCATGGATCTCCTATGACATTTCCTGAAGTTATACTTTCACTGTTTAATTGTCACTGGTTGTCTTTGTCACGTTTTGTTTGTTTGCCCCATAGTTTCTGGTAATTTTCTGAACCTCCCACTTCCAAAGTTAATTCCCTCTGCTCACATACATATAAATACATGCATTGGGCAATATAGGAAATTGAAAGGAATGAGACATATGAAGGTTACTTGTGTATCATCCCAATTTTCTATTACTGTGTAATAAACTACTGCTAAATCTTGTTGCTTAATAGTTACTTATTTTACTATGAATATTTTGTTTGTGCAGGTTTTTGTAGAGATGTTCACTTCAGCTATATTAGTCATAAGTTTGGGTTACTCAAGTGTGACTATAAGATCCATTTTCAAGATGACTTAATCACAAGGTTGGCAAGTTGTCCCTGGCTGTTAATTGAGACTTCACTCAGGGGTATTGGCTTGGGGTTATTTCTTGCTCACTTGGGCTTCTTCATGGTGCTGCTTTTACTTTCTCAACCATATAGGTACAAAAAGTGAGTATTGTTTCTCTCCCTCTCTTTCTCCCTCTCTTCCCCTATCTCTAAAAATAAATAAATAAAATATACTTGAAAACTGGCACATGTCCACTTTCACCATATTCTTATTAATCAAGCAGAGTCCACTCATATCTAAAGAAAAGATTCTACCTCTTGATGAAAAAAGTTTTCTTTTTTTTTAACTGAGGCCTTTTAAAATCTACCACAGATGTGCTATGCACTTGGTTATTTCACAATATTAGTATGCTTCTGTCTATATGCAAAGTTTCAGTGGGTGACTGTTGACACAGTGTGATTTTTCTTACATTCAAATAAAATTTTCCAACAGCCTGCCAGAGTGCCTAAAGTTTAGTCACTGAATTTTAGAGCTAAAACTTATCTTTTTCTGATTCCCTTCCTTTAAACAATGAGAAGGAAGAAGAAGAAAAAAACTTGAAAATTATATGCACAATTAATTAATAGCAAAATTCAGATGGAACTCAGACCTCTGGTGCCCATAGTTTAGTCACTGAATTTTTGAGCTAAAACTCATCTCTTTCTGATCCCTCATTTAAACAATGAGAAAAAAAGAAAAAGAAGAAATGAAAGAAAACGAGAGTTAATGCACAATTATCCAATGGAAAATTTCAGGTGGAACCCAGACTTCTAAGAGTCCCTTCTCCCGTTTTTGGATTATCTCTTGTCTTCAGAAGGTTTCTATTGACACATACACAGGACACCTAGGTAGTTTCAACATCATTACCAGATACATTTATTAAATTGACTAGCTGTTCCCAGTGAATAAAGAGCTTAAGGGGAAAAAAGTGTGTACATTTTGAAGGTGGAAGAAATCTTAGAAATATTGAAGACATATGAAAATACTTTATAGATATTGAGTGGGCATAAATGGAGAGTAGAATCAATGAAGTAGAAATAGGAAACATACAGACACTGGGTGATTGATTTAAATGTGTAGAAAAGAAAAAAAAGAATAAATTTTGAGGGAAATTCTTAGGTTTCACTCTAAGGACAAAAATAAAGTACTAATTTAGGATTTACTTTAATTCAATCACTAACTAGAATAAAAATATAATAGGATATTTGATCTGTACATATATTAAAACGACAGCTGTTTTGCATATGAAAGTATAAAAATGACTTATATTATGCTTTGTTGAAGGGATGTCTTAAATATCACATAAGTCCATCTTAATGGCTTTTATGCAGCATCTTTCTTTATTCAATTTTAGAAGATTTTGAAAGCAGCTTGAAATTGATTAGGCAACCTTTGGTTCCTTAACATAATAAAGCTTAGAGAATAGCTTTCACTGTGCTGCGGTATATTGTAATTTAAATTGAGTGATTTTCTAGCCCAGTCAGGTAAACCACATTTTGAACCAAACCACATTATGGCCCTTGGTAAAACTATTCTAAGAACAAGCAATGTATGTGTTAACTTGTTTTAGCAGATAAAGCAATAAGAGATGCTGTTTATTAACCTTGTCCTCTGAAGGCAGAGATTTTGTATGTTTAGAAGCACAAATGCATGTTGGGAATAAACTGACAAATTTAGCCAAATTGACCAGCCACCTCATAGCTAGGAATGCACAACTAAGCTTAATTATAATTTAGATCTATTTATCAACCTTTTCTTTTCTAGAAAAGTAAAAGTGGTTGTCACTATGTTATTTTATCAGATAACTACTGATATCTTTCAGGACAGTTACCTTAAAATAACATACAATAATTCTGGTTGATGTAAGCAAAAGTTGAAGATTCAAAGTTCTGAAAGTGCCAGAAATCCAGGCTCAGAGCAGTTGTGGCAGAGATGAAGCCTCAAAATCCTGCCACGGAGTTGGTCCAATGATGATACAACTGGGCCAAGACTGGGCATATCCCCCACAACCTGCAGCCCTGATAAACTAACATGGAACTCCCTTTATGGTTTGCTGCATACCACCCAAATGAATTCTGATGGTTTTTAGCTTTTGTTTAAACAGGTACAACTCATGGCTGGAGACAAAATGTCTTAGTCAGCTCAAGCTTCCATACAACATATCATAGATGAGTAGTTTAAAAAATAATATTTATTTTTCCACAATATTGGAGGTTGAAGAGTTCAAGATCAAGATCTGGCAGGATTTTGTTTCTAGTGAGAGCCTTCTTCCTGTCTTACAGATTGCCACTACTTCTTGCTGTGTTCTCACATAGAAGAGAGAGAGAGATAGAAAGGAGAGAGAGAGATTAAAGAGAGAGAGAGAGAAAGAGAGAGAGAGAAAGCTCTAGTCTTTTTCTCTTCTTTAAGGGCACTAAAGCCATCATAGGGGCTCCACCTCTATAACTTCATCTAAACCTAATTAGTTCCCTAAAGACCTCACTTCCAAATATCATAACATTGGGATTCAGGGCTTCAACATATGAACTTGGGGTAAAGAAACATTAAGTCCATAGAAAAAAAGTCTCTGACATCAAATCATTTGAATTTAGGGTTTAGGAAATGCAGTGCACAGTTCACAATTCTGAAAAGGGGTGGCTAAGATAAATATTCTGATTTCATTCTCTCCTTCCTCTTTGATCTAATGTTGAAGCTTCCTAATGTCTAGAAGCCCCAGAGGGCATCAGAATTGTCCTCTTTTGTCAAAGTTCCTATGAGCTAAGCAATTCTGGCACAGAGTAGTATAAAGGGAGTCAAATAGATCTGGAGGCATAGACAAAAGGTATCACTTTTATCTTATTTACCACATTACCATATAAGGTATGTGTATGCATATAGAAATGATTCTTCATGTTTGTACTGAATTCTAAATTCCTCTTGTCCACAAAATGTGCAATATTTGCTTTGAGTAGATAGAGATTACATTAGAGCCAGACTGTCAGTCACACTGGCCCTGACTTTTTACAGGTCCCCAAGCCTAGCTAGCATCTTTGGCATGGAGATATCTATTTTATACTTACCCCCTATTTGAACAAGTTTTTTCCAAATATATTCTCCATGACAACTCTATCTAGACCATAGTCCATCTGATTCTGTACCTACTTCAAACTCACTCTTAATTCAGGTGGTATCCAGAGATTAGATGTAGAATGATGAGGCAAAGGTATCTCCAACACCCTAGGCTCAGTTAAAAACTACTCTGTCCAGCAGAGGCTTCATGACCACGCCGGAATAAACTTACCCAGGAGATTTTATTATTATATCTGGGGGAAGGAAGGTGGCTGCTCTCTTTAGTGGAGAACAGCAATTAGACCTCCTTTCCTCATGCCTTTTATTGAGGAGGATATACATGGGAGATACAAGGTCAAAATTAATGAATCATCAATAGCTTTTAGGCGTTTGGATTACAGTTGACAATAACAGATTACATGTACCAGTACAGAGGGCACAGTGACCTGTCTGTGTCACGGTCTATCAAACATCTTGATGCCACACTGGTATTAGGTGCAAAGTTTCATACATTTCTTGCTAGAGATTGTTTATATTACATTAAAGATAAGGAAAGCAGAACAAGTTCTAAAGCATAATAAGCATTCTTTAAATCCAATTCCCATGGAAACCCTCTGAGTGGTTTTTGATTATGTTCCATACACAGCCTTATGTTGAGACTTAAAGACAAGCACAGCCAGAATGCCAGCAGCAGGTCATGCTTGGCCAGGGGTACAATTCCCTAAACCACAAGGAGCAGTTCCCTACAGAAGGACATGTTTCTTCATGGTCCAAATAGCTCTAGAAGTCTTTTCTGGTCTGAAACTGAAAAGTCTATGGCCTAAAATGATAACATCCTTTGAGGTGATGTGTTCACCATCTTACATGAGTTTGACTTATCATTTAGGGTGTATTAGCAATATTGTGCCTACAGAAGTTATAACAATAGTTTAATAAATTGTATAATATTTTAAAATGATATGTAGAATTTTGATTTCCAAATTTATAAATTTTATATTTTCATTGCAAGTTTTTTTAATTGAAAATTTAAGGTGACATTAGTTAGTAAATTGTGTAAGTTTCAGATATACACTTTCATAATATAATGTCTATATGTTGTATTGGGTTTACCACCCCAAGTCAAGTTCAGTAGAAGTTTTTGATATAAATGTTAAATATATCTTATGTATAATGAGGTAGAATAACTTAATTTCAACTTATTTAATATATATTGAAGTACCATAAAATATTCATTTGTTTGTTCAAAGAAAATGAGAGAAAACATGAATTTATTGATTATTTACACAAAAATTTATTTAACAGAGATATAATTTTAAAGATGTTTCTGTTAATTGTACTTAATTGACTAGTAAGACATGAGATCTATAGAAGCCTCAGAATATCAATATTTGAGATAAAAATAATACTCTATTAACTTTCCATGATCAAAACCACTATAAGATGCTAAACTAACATTACAAAGTATATAATGAATGGTAACTTTTCTGAAGGGTTAGAAGAATAACATTCATGTATTCAGACCAATATTTCTTTGCCATCAGGTACCTCCAGGTCTGAGTTAGGGCTGTACTTTTACCTGTGGAATAAGTGAGAATCATACATGAGCAAACTGTGGTGTTGTAGTATAGACAGGGTGTTGCATTGGGAATAAGAAAACTGGGTTCATGTCCCAGACCTTCCACTAACTGGCTGTTTGATCTTGGCCCAGGGCTTTAAAATCTCTATTCCTTGATTTTTTCAAATGGAAAATAATGGCATTAGATTAGGTAATTCCTGAAAAATAAAAATATTAGCATGCTGTGTCCATTATGAAATGATGTCAAATCTTACTTTTATATAAATACTTTCTTTTATTTATATTAATTCATTCAATAATTTTATATTTCTTTCTACCCCATCTCTCATTCTGAAAATGTAGTATGCACTGAGAATTAAAAGACAAGCAATAAAAAGAAAGACAGATATTCTAGAAAACAAATACAAGTTGTACAACAACATCATGGTCTCAATATAAAATAAACTAAATTATGGTATGAATTTAACAACTGATAAAATGTCAGAAAAGAGATCATATATGCTGCTGATATTAGTCTTCTCAACAAAGGACTTAGGAGCTACAACACTGAACACATTTATTTATTCACTTTTAATGAAATAAGCATTTTTATATGAAGAAAGGTAATAAAGATAGTTCTATTTATTTTAAAATTTTGAGACACTGGTGAGATTAATATACTAAAGCAATTTAATTTTTCAATCACCGAACATGTTTATCAAATGCCTTTGCTAGAGAGGAAGAAGTTATCAATCTAAAGAATGAATTAATATTTTCTGTATAAGTTCACAAAATTAATTTCAAAGTGATTTAAAAATTATTTTTTGTACAATCAACTCTTTTTAGGTTCTTGTTTATTTCTTTTGTGGGTGTCTCACAGGTTTGTATAGATACCTCTATTCATGTGTCAGATTTAATTGCTTCTTTATGCTTTGTATTTTATTGGGGTGATCAAGGTTAACAAAAGTATATAGGTTTCAGGTGCACAATTCTACAACACATCATCTGTACACTGTATTGTATGTTCATCACCCCAAGTCAGGTCTCCAACCAACATGGAAGACTTTTTAAAAAATGTGTAATTCTGTAACATAAATGACCCTTAATTGAGCAAATTCCTAAAAGTAGGATAACATAAAATTTGGTTTTGATCTTAACTTTTACTGACAATCAATGGGTACATAATAAAGACTTGATTTTCATGATGAACAAAATTTAGTTGTTAATAAATTTATTAACAAATGTTTATTGTTTCAAAGTGGGAAATAAAGAGTAGGAAAAACAAGGTGATAAAATAAATGGAGGTGTTCACTTTATACTGAGTAGAATAAAAATCCTGATTAGAGTTAAAGAAACAAGTAAAATAAGTATATATTTTTAAGTTACAAAGAAAAGAGAATAAATTTTAAAAATAATGCTATAAGAAACATTAGGAAAAGGGAGGGAGTACACAGAGGGTGTTGTATGAGATTATTGATCATTTTAAAATATGGAAAAAGTGATTAGGAAAAGCTGAAAACATAAATTGCCTAAAGGAAGATTGCTTTTCAGGAACAGAATGAAGGATGGAGAAGGGTCATGCAGAAATGGTGGCTTTTCATCTTGTTTTTCAGTTTTATTAGAATTGGGAGTTATTTTTTACTCTGAATAGAATATATTGTATATATACAGGGTGGGACAAAAACAGGTTTACAACTATGCACATGGAAAATAATACAATAATTAATAAATAATAATACAAGCATATACCCTTGTTTTATGTACTCACAACTGTAAGCCTACTTCTACCCCACCTTGTATGTATATATGCACTCTCTATACAGATTATCTCCCTCCCTCCCTATTTATCTCTTGGTTGCAAGTAGAATTTCTCAGAGAATGTGATAGTTGGACTGAGTTTCAAAGAAAGAAGAGTTATATTAAGCAAATAAAGAAAAAACAGAGGCATTCCAATCTAACTATAAGACTATTACTATGTATATATATGCTATGCATATATATGCATAGGCTGTATAGGAATATATCAATCATCTCTTCTGATTCAAAATATAAATTTTATGTAATGATAGTTTAAAATGTTGACTTGATATAGTCATTCTTTCATAAAAAAGACTATGTTTTTCTTAAATATAAAAATGAACATAAAAATTAAATCAATATTCTGTTACGAAGAAGACAGCAAGTAATCTAGAATCTGGCACTCTTGGTAAGGAAATAAACTCTCCATCGTGAGCTGAGTAAAATTTTTATGAAGCCAAAAATCATTCAAAATCCTTGACAATCTAAGGTCTGGAGTATTGAGGATGAAGCCTGGGGAGTCCTCTATGGAGAGTTCTTGATGACAGATGAGGTTTCCTCTGTGAGTGGTTCTGAAAGGAAATACAAGTATTTATAACACTCAGAGTCCAGCTCAGAGATACATATACTGATAGGAACCAACATTACTTTTGATGTGTTTTGTCCCACTGGCTTGGTTTAGGGCTGTTACTTCAGCTGGAAAGTAATAGCAGAGGATCCAGTGCACTCACTCATGCACAATGAAATTAATACTTGACTCTCTTGGCTTAATAAAATGCCCTTCTAACCAGAAGCCACTTGACATTGTAGGAAATTTGTGAGAGAAAATGAGCTGATCTTAGAATTCTATACTTGGCTATACTAGCATTCTAATACTAGGGATAATTGAGATATTTCAAAAAAAAGATACACCACAGAAAGAAAACATACCTGAAAAAAATCATGAGCTGTGAAAACAATATGTAAACAAATAATTTAGTAAAATTCAAATTTAACTCTAAACAATTACTTTACTTTGTATTGAAAAATATTGATGGCAATCTTGCACCAAAATTAAAAGTAAGGATCAACAGTAAAAGCATGCTTGCATTCTAGTTTGTATAGATACTTATTAGGTTTTGTTTAATAAGTGTGCTAGAAATAAGAAAGCAGTCATCACATTATTATTCTATACTTACATTTTAAACTATTAAAGGGAAAATGTTAGAATTAAGGAAATATAATTAATAAAGTAAAAAGCAGAAAAGTAACAGAAAAAAAGAGCAAGAAAGAAAACTGAACAGAAAAATATATATAATGGTAGGAATAAAGCTAAATGCATCAATTATTACACCAATATAGAAAGCTATATTTTTATTTAGAAGAAAATTATCATTTAAAATTTTTGAAATAGTAAATACTCTATAAAGGAGACAAAGGTTGAAAATGACACAAAATATTACAATGCTAAAAGATTTACCAGGCAGATGTTCATTAAAATTACAAAGACATAACAATACTAACATTTGGCTGAATATTCTTCAATATACTAACCTTTAAGTGGAATTTCAAAAGGAATAAAAAGAGACAATAATAATAAATTATACAGTAGAAACACATTAACCACAAATATTAATAGTTTCAAATTTAATTTAAAACACAACAAAATATGAAAGTATATGACAAGTCACAGTTGTTAGGGAAGACTTCAACAAACCTCACTCAAAACATTTTAAGATCAAGATACTATACTGAAGATTGGTTAATAGAGGTATAAAGTCTGATATGATATATAAGTTCTTTCAGTGAATGAGAATTTCTAAAAGACAACCTTTTACAGAAAAAAATGAAAACATATTTTCCATGAGATATACAAATCAAATAGTTAGTAAACATTTATCTAGATATATGAAAGTGTTCATGATAGAGAAATGTATATTTAAACAGTTTTTAAACTCATCAAGCTTCAAAGAAAGTGATAATACTCAGTGTTGCTGAAGATACAGGAAAAGAACAACCTCATATAGAGTGGGATCAAAATTGGTAAATATATTTAGAAGCAATTTGCTAGTATATACCAAAATTAAAAATACTCATTTTTTGATATAATTTCAACCTCATGACTCTATCCCAATGAAATACTTGTTTGTTTAAAGATTCCACTGTAACAGCTCCATCAATAGAAGACTATTTTAAAATGTTGAACAATTATGGTATAGTGAAAAATAATTAGCTAAATCTACATGTATTAACATAGATATGTTGCTAAAATAGATGGTTAAGTAGAAAATAAATTTCTATTAAAATGCATAGAGAATTCATAGGAAAAATAGTATTTGTATGTAAATACCTAGAAAAATTACAGAATGGCTTTCACCAAATTATTAAGTATAGAAATTTAAGAATAGGGGGTAGGAAAGCAAATAGAAAGACTGTTATGAATATTGTTCATGTTTTTCTCTGCACAATTATTTGAATATTTTTCAGAAAGGATATATTAGTATTATATTTATAAAATTAAATAAAATCAAAAACAGGTATGATAGGTGTTTACTCCACATTAAAGTTAACATAACTGAATTATCAGGGTGTTTAGTTACCAAATTAGCAAGTAAAATGACAATGATATGAAGTCAAGAAGTTCATTCCAAGACCAATCTTTTTGTTTTTTTCGGTTCTTTGTTTTAATCATCAAATGCTTTAAAGATGTTAGTGTAGGGAATTGCTCCTTGTGGCTTCGGGAATTGTAGCTCAAGCCATGAGGCCCCCTAGAGAGGCCTCTAAGACTCAACGGAAAACTGGAAGGCTAAGAGGCAGACAGGACTGAAGGCTACTCAGAGGGTTCCCATGGGACTTGGATTTAAAGAGTGCATATTATGCTTATCTCTTAGTTAACTATAAATAACCTGTAGCTAAAAATGTATGAAGCATTGCACCTAATGCCAGTGTGGTGTCAAGATGTTTAGCAGACCCTGACACAGACTGATCACTGTGTTCTCTATATTTATATCTGTAATTAGTAACTGTCAACTGTAACCCAAGTGTCTAAAAGCTTATTGATGATTCAGAAGCCTTGACCTTGTATCTCCTGAATCCCCTCCTCAATAAAAGGCATGGGAAACAGAAGTTCGGTGCACTTCTCCCCTAGAGAGATTTGCTGCCTCCCATCCTGGATAAATTTGTTTTCTCTGCCATGCTCCTGAAACCTCTGCTGGACAGGGAGTTTCCCACTAAGCCAGGGCGTTGGAGGCAGACAGCCTTATGTAAGGATTTAGTAATGTATGTTTCACACAATTTCTTTTTCATTAATTGGATGTCTGTACTTCATTAGATTCCTAAGGTATCAATGTATCAGACTGAATTTGACCAAATGGTACATGTCAGCATGGCAACACTTCTGCAGTTTTCTCTGTGTTCATTTCAATATGATAGCAGGTTGTCATTTGCCTTATGACCCACATCATCTGCATATGGGAGAAGTATACTTATTCCTGGTGAGCATCCATTGAGAATACATTGAATTCTGTTCAACTCATTTTTTCTAAGATATCTTATGTTACAAAGATGTCATTCACATGCATTAATTCTTCTAATTTTACAAATGTTACATAGGCTGGACAGTTTATTCAGCCAATAGTTTAATGTAATGAGGATTTTATTGTATATTAGTTGAAATAAATCAGATTTAAAAGGCAGCTGATAAAAATGAGAACATTATAAAAGAAAATAATCTCATCATGTAACTGTAAAACATAAAGGCTGCTTTGCCTGCAGAATTATTTGGAAATAGTTTTATTATTACCATATAAAAGTCAGGAGATATTCATGATTGATGGTGGGGAAAAAACAGTATCTTGGTTAAGGATATATACACAGACCTGATGTTCTGATAGATTCTAAATATTATTCATGGCATTAGGCCTAGTCTGTTCCCTGATGGGTTTATAGCTTGGGCTTCATTGGTCTCATATTGTTAAACTATATCATTTACTAAATATAACATTAAAATTGGGAGTACTTAGCAGCCTAGCAAATCATAGGCTGATTGCCTAGGTCCAATCCGGGATTCGACCATTACAAATAATTATTCATAGTTTGAATCATCTAAACAAATTCTCTTCTTAGAAAATTTAGATGCTATATTGGGATCATAAAGCTCATTATAGTGTTTAATATTGGGATTTTGTTACTAGAAAGTTGTGTGTGTGTGTGTGTGTGTGTGTGGTGTGTATGCACACTAGTATATCTGTGTGCTTATGAAAAGAGGAGAGCACAAAAGGGAAGACCATTTTTAAAATTGTTTCTTGTCTAATCAGAATTGCCACAGCCCTGTGGCATCAGTTTTATTCTCTGCACTTTTGTCTTTGATTTTTATTTGTGCAACACTTTGCCTTAGTTGCCTCAATATTAAGACAAATCAGGAAAGATGAAACAGGTCAGTAGAATCCTCTGGGTTTTTTTGTCAGGCTGATACATAGTGCCCAGCCTTCTCCCCCTACCCCTCACCAAGCAATCTAATAACTAAAATATTGTAGCTTTCAGAGATAAAGTACTGGGAAATTTCAAAAGAAAATGATGACAATAGAAAGGCAATAACTACCATTCTCAAGTGACCTCAAAAACAGGGTTTCACATATAATGTTTCTCCTGGCTTTATTAAGACTTATACCTAATCATTTTTTGCCTAGAGCTGTTATGGTTTTATCAGTAATGATATAGCTAATTATCCCCCCACTCTCAATCAGAAACAGTGCTCAAGTGCTCTATGCACTGAAATTGTGGGAATATGCTTAGTCATATCAGAAGCTAGACTAAAAACAGCAAGTCATCCAAATGACTAAAAATAACTATTTCAAATAGGTAACTAAAAGTACATCCATATGAGGAATAGAGTGATAAAAAACATTATTGAAGTAAATTTATCAACATTCATGCTATATAAAGAAACAAAAAGCATTTGCTACAGAGCAATTTATGAAATTAACCATAATCTGCTTTTCCTAAAAGATGTGTGAGCAATTTTTGTACAGTAAGAAAAGTGAATCCGAAAGTATCATTCTCTCTGTTCATAGGTCAGAATTTCTACAAATGCCAGGGAATCTTTTTTGTAACTATTGTTTCTGAAACATCTACCAGACTCTCTGGTATATAAAATAGGTTCAATACTTATTTTGATAACTAAATCATGTTTATAAAGCAAATAGTTCTGTATGTACCAAGTAATATTTGGTTAATAAATGAAAGACATAATTACTCTTAATGTGTATCAAAAAAACAGAACTAGAATAACAACTTGTAGTTATCAGAATAGTTGTTCAACTCAATACCTTGCACAAACAGAAACTTAGGGCAATTATATGTGGTCAAATAATTAAAACTTTCCATGAGATTCTATATATAATTCTTTAATACAGATGATAGATACAGTCTGGCAGGAGAAAGAAAGCATAAGAAAATATCAGGCACAACTCCAGGGACTTTTCTCAGTAACAAGAGGAAATGCTTTCTTTTCAGGTCATGAATCTGTAAGAAACATACAAAATACCTCAGTCTCAGGGGGGTTCAAAACATGGGTAACATAACTCAATCCAGTCTGTGTAACCACCCATGCCATTTTCAGTAAAAAAACATAAACTGGTATATGGTACCTTCTGCTTTTGGTCTTTAAAATTCACATTATAAATCACTAGTTTAAAATTTTTATACCTATTTTGGCCAAGGGTCAGTACTACGGCTCCAAGCATTGGTAGAGATATGCATAGAGCTACCAATACTACCTGCACATAAACCTATTCTTACTCAGCAACTTCATGAATACTTGAAAATGACACTCTCTTGGTGTAATCTGAAGAACTGGTTAAAGCATCCTTCTCTGGGAAACACAGCCTCAGGTATACATAGCTTGAAGAATGAATGTGGGATGCTCACTTTTTCCCTAGTGGTAGTTGCTTCTGTGTAGGGCACAAACTGTGTGTTAGTTTATGGCAAACATAAGGGAAGAGAAATATATAGAAGAACCATAATGTAGATATTTGAGATTTCCACTGGTACGACCCTGCACTCAGGGACAGATTTGATTGTGGGCAATGGTCAGAGGCTCAGACTAGAAGACATTCTTGTTAAATTGGTGACATCTATTCCTGAATATCCTGAAGAGTTGATATCAAAAAGGTCTAACATATGTCAGTAATAAGGTAGAGCCTGATAAAAAGAAATATAGGCATATTATTCTGTAGAGAACAAAGTAAGCAGGCAATATCTAAATGGTAAAAAAAAAGAAAAAAAATTTAGTGTGTGAAAAGCAAATAATTATCTCAAGCCCCACCAGCTTCTCCATTTTCACATGCAGGACACAGGATTCTGGAAAGCCAGTGAGAAAGTGGTTTTGTGAAACAGTAAGGTTCAAGGCAGTGGTTTAGATGCAGAATAGGGAGGGCTCCAAGCACTAGAACTGTAGCTTAACCTCAGCATACAGTCCCAGCCATAAGGCACAGATCAAGATAGCACAAGTGGGACAGAATACAAGCCCGGGAACATTACACATAACATTTTGATGCTTGCTTATTCATTCTGTCAAATGATCTAAGACCCTGGCTCTGTCAGTTACTACCTGTGTGAACTTGGCATGTTGTTAGCTTCACACCTTTTTTTTTTTTTTGCTTCAGTTTCTCCATCTGTAGAATGGGGATAAGAGAAGCAACTTCTTTAAAGGAGTGTCTGAGAATCAAATGATATAATAATAATAAACATTAGTTTCTTAGAATAGTGTCTTGTACAGTAATTATAAGACCTGGTGGAAAGAAGGGGAAGGAACTAATCAAAGACCATGTATGAATGGCCCATGGACATGGACAACAGTGTGGGGATTGACTGTGGGAGCAGAGGGTAGGGTGAGAAGAGAAGGGCAAAGGGGAAAAAATTGGGACAACTGTAATACAATAAATTTTTTTAAGATGAAATTGTGTGTGTGTGTGTGTGTGTGTATGAGAGAGAGAGCGCGTGCTCTATGTGTTAGCCACTGATATGCTGGAATGGAATTATACTGCGGTGGCAGTGGCAAGGCTGTCGCCATGCCGACTAGTGTGGCTGAAACTTGGTCAGAGCAAACCTTTCTCTCCTCATTAATTCCCATGCCCTTTTGAACAATTTGTATCAACAACTTTCATGTAAGGCTATACTTCCTGACCTTCTCCTGACCTGCCTGGCTTCTAAGGACTAAACTGTTTTCATTTTTATGAACTTTATGCAGTAAATTGATCTTTTAGGACTTGAGCTTACTTCCTTAAGCATATCAACTACACTTTAAGCTGCATGCAGACAGAGAAGTCAGATCTATTTTATTTACCAGTGGACACTTAATACCTATCAGAGTGCCTGGAACACAGTGGAACCACAATCAATGGTTCAGTTAAAGGAGGAAGGATTTACCCTTATCACATGAACCTGGCATTGAGACTTCTTTTTTGATAATATACTCTCTTTTTATTTTGTTTGTTTGACACTATTAATGGTTCCATCTCTTTATTGACTCTTTTTTCATCTCTATGAGTTAATATCTTATTCCCTCCAATTGAATCCCTAGAATTCAACCTAGTAGCATTTGCCAGTTTGGGACCTGTGAGTGGAATGTGCACATGAGGTGTTTTGAGATGTCGATATGAGAATCAAGTAAAGTAATTGCAGCAATAACTTCAGAATGCACTGCATATTCAATAATAAAATAAAATATATCACCTCATCTCAGTACACACACTTTGTGTATTGTGCTTATGTCAATGTGCATACATGATAAACTTAAGGATGAAACAGGCAGTTATTGTGGAAAACAATCATGTGATATGTAATAGATTATACCCTCAACATATATCTAAATGACTTAAAGACTTAATCCTTCAGTCTGCTAATCACCCAAAAATCATCTTAATAGTAGCTGCAGGCTTAAAGATAGACTGTCATAGTCTCCTAATAATAGGGGAACTGACAGAGTTCTCACTGATTATTTAGTAGATGTGGAAACTGCCCCTAGGAAGATTACTCTTTTTCCCAGGTATTAGAACACAGAGACAGTGTATTCCCTTCATTATATTAGAATGCTTCCCTTTGATCCTGTCATAATAAAGAGAAATTATTCATCATTTCCCTGTGGAATTTATGGTGTATATCTCAGACAAAATCCTTTATAACTTACATAGTAATAATTGGCCACAGACCTTGGCAGTGAGGTTTTGTCTTTTTTCACGAGTCTATCTTCATGTCCTGGCTGGTTTGGCTCAGTGGATTGAGCGTCGGCCTGCGAGCTAAGTGTCGCTGGTTCTATCTTCCAGTCAGGGCACATCAGAGAAGGAAAACTCTGACTCCAAAAAAAAAAAAACCTCCGCTGCCTTGTGGCATACCTCTTCAGGGGAAAGGCTAAGGGAGTAAACCCCGACAGAAAATCCGGAGCCGGAGTCCCTAAGGCGGTTTGACGCTGTAGTCAACACCGGCAACTCCTGCGGCGCACCTGAAGCCAAGCTGTATTGACTCCGTCTTTCCCTTGGATCCTTCAGTTGCGAAGAGAGGGGGGGGTCTGCTGCATGGGCAACAGCAGACCCTCCATATCACCCTGCCCAGGCTCTGTAGCTTCAGCGTCATCGCAAGATGTCGATTCAACATGGGAGGAGACAGATACCATGTCACTCCCGTGTCGGACTGCACAGCCATTCTCGGCGGTGCAGATAGACTCTTAAGAAGCTACACCATCGTCTCTCGAGACGGACGGCTGCCGAATAATAACGAATCTTCATGCTTGATGGTTCAGACACTATTGACTCATATTTAGCACATTTTTCACCATTGTTCTATTACAGTTGTCTCAATTTCCCCCCTTTTGATTTCCTCTGCCCAACCCACTCCCTGCTCCCATAGTCAATCTCCACAGCATTGTCCATGTCCATAAGTCATTCATACGTGTTCTTTGACCACTTCCTTCCCCTTATTTCCATCATTATCTGCTTCCCTACTCCCCTCTGACTGCTGTTGATCTGTTACATGTTCCCATGTCTCTGGTTCTATTTTGCTCATTAGTTTATTTTTTTCATTAAATTCTCTTATAAATGAGATCATATGGTATTTATCTTTCACCAACTGGCTTATTTCACTTAGCATAATATTGTCTAGTTCCACCCATCCTGTCACATAAGGTAGGAGTTCCTTCTTTTTTTCTGCTGCATAATATTGCATTGTGTAAATGTACCACAGTTTTTTGACTCACTCATCTACTGATGGGCACTTAGACTGTTTCCAGCACTTGATATATCTTCTAGGGCAAGGGAAATAAAGAAAAAATAAATAAACAAACGGGACTACATCAAATTAAGAAGATTCTGCACAGGTAAAGAAACCATCATCAAAATGTATGCGAAAAGATATTTGCCAATGATACACTGGACAAGGGTTTAACCTCCAAAATATATAAAGAACTCATATAACTCAACACCAGGAAGACAAACAACCCAATTTAAAAATGGACAAAGAACCTGAAAAAACACTTCTCCAAGGAGGGCATACATAGACATATGAAAAGATGCTCAACATCACTAACCATGAAAGAGATACAAATTAAAACCTCCACGAGATTATCACCTCACACCTGTCAGAATGTCCATCATCAATAAATCCACAAACAAGCGCTGGTGAGGTTGTGGGAAAATGGGAACTCTAGTGCACTGTTGGTGGGAATGCAGACTGGTACAGGCACTATGGAAAACTGTATGGAATTTCCTCAGAAAATTAAAAATGGAACTACCATTTAATCCAATGATTCCACTGCTGGAAATATACCCTAAGAATCAAGAAACACCAGTTCAAAAGAGGTTATACACTCCATGTTCATAGCAGCACATTTTTAAAAAATTAAAGACAGGACACACAATTATTGGCCCTAGTATTGTCTGGTATTAAATCAGTTGTACAATTGAATTTAAAAAAAATTGCTTTCCAAGCAGGATGGATCATTTACTGATTTCATCAGATACTTGTAGCAGGGAAGATCGAGAAATATTTAATGACTTGGAATTTTCTCTTTATTATGCTATTAAACAAATTACAAAGCTATTGAGATTTACACTAAATAAAAAAATAATCTCTACATCACCTTCTGTTTTATGGTCTTAGGAAACAATTGTTGATAATTTTTCTCTTTCTACAATTATAGTTTTATTTTTAAATAATATAAAATGTAAAATAAAAGCTCGCGTTATTTCTTCATGGGAGCTATGTTTGATATGGTAAATGAAACACATAGTTCACATCAAGGACCTCCTTGTACACCTAAGTATTTAATTAAAATAATATAATGTTAGGAACTAAGTTTGACATGAGAAAACCTGAGTTCAAATTCCAGCTCTGGTCATTTTTGTTTTCATAAATTATTTTTATTTATTTTTATTAAATTTATTGAGGTTACATTTTTAAATTGGGAATTTTTTTTAATATCTCAGGTTCAATGTTCTAAGATGAAAAATGTCAATATTTATTTGAATAATATATCAGGGTAAGTATGTGAAAGCAACCAGACTGACGACTAAACATTATAAAAACTCAGTAAATAGTAGTGGTATTGAAGTTGTCACTGAAGTTGAAAACCATGTCTTTAACTATATGTTCTGTATAGTAAATTTTAAAAGTTGGTTTGGGTGGAGATAAACAATTCTATTGTAAGAAAATATATTGATCCTTTCATTTTTCCTTCGGAGACTATTATAAGACATGAAGGTTTAAGAAGGAAAAATAGGATTAGAAGGAAAGTAGGTTTGATGAGAACAATAAATCAGAAACCATTATCATGATAGATCAATACTTTCATATACACTTAATAAATAGGAAAAGAACCTCTATAAATTTGATTGAGTGACAGTTTGTGACAAATGAAAAAAGGAGATTAAAATAACAGATGTACATTGGTAATAATTCACACAAAAATTATTTTATTTGAAAGTTTGTGCATTTTTTTCTGCACCCTCATAATTATCCAAGCATTTTTGCTCCATGTTGTTAAAGTACCACTGTAGCTCAGAAAGAAACTTTTCCCAGATAAACAGGCTCACAAATCCGAATCAGATCTCAAAAAAGATGGCTCTCCTATACTGTAGGCACAGCTTTTTTTTCTTTTTCTTTTTAGTTTCAAACAATAAAGGAAATACTTTCTTATTACCTTGATATATATTTCTGTAGAGCTATGTGAGGACATTCAGGTTGCCACTGAAATCTAGATAAATGATTCAATAAAGAGACACAAGAATATAATAGAGGTTCATGTGATGTGAAAAAGATAAGACACACTACATTAACCCTCTCCATGAGAAATAACACATACTTACACATCTGTCTGAATACCTCTGGAATTGCGAGCTCAGTGCATTCATATCATTTGCTGAAAAATATGTTACTGTCAGAATCTATCTCCCTAGCCGAGACTTTTGTATTCAAAGCAAACTGCCAGTTGTAAGCAGTCCTTGGTCAAGCAGCCGCAAAACAGCAGAGGAAAATAAGTCTGAGTTTAAAACCTGTTATTTGATACAGAAAATAAAACACAGCATATTCTAAAGTTGTTGTGGTTTTATCCCATGAAGCACCTCTCAGCTCCAGAGACAGGGTAGCGATTCATCCAAATATCACTGGAACACAGCTATGTCTGAAATTTTTCCTGAGCTGGTCCTGCTGAATTTATCCCTCCCCATGCTTTTCCTCCCCTGCTTCTCAATGCCTAGTTCCCTTATAGAAGTAAAATCTTTTAAGACTTAAAAATGCTTAACACACAAATAACCCTAGAGAAGATGTATGAATGATCTTTTCAGGGTTTATTCAACAATTGCATATTACCTGACGGTCAGGTGCCTTACGAAGTCCTGATGTTGAAGATTTAAACAAGAAGGAGAGCTCAAAAGCACCTGACAGCTAGTGGTAGATATAAAAAACTAAATGAGCAGAGCAGAAAGATAAGCTCTTCTTCCAATTGAGGTAAGAAAAAAAAGAATGTAAGGAAGGGGAACATACCCATTGTTGGGGATATCAAGAAAAGCTTCTTGGAAGAAGTGGCTACTAACCTAAAACCTGAATGAGGAGAGCAGTTGAAAATGAGAGAGGATGAATTGGAAATGTAGTTCACAAGGCAGGGCCTCTGAGAGGACATAGGACCAGCTTTTCATATTAAAAAAATAAATAAAATATATTTCCAGTTAAGTTAGTCTGGCTGAGGCTTGGAACACTACTGGGAAGGGGACACCATGGCACAGATGACCCAAGAGAAAGAAGCAAGGTTTGTTGCACAAAGCTTTATACAGTATAGAGCTTTTCAAAGTGTAGTAGGCAGACTGATGCTTTCAGCATAACTTGGGAGCTGGGTAGAAATGCAGAATCTAATTCAGGGTTCTCATGTCGGCTTCTAATTTTAGTAGCCAATTGTAACCTATTAAGAGTTTGTTCTTATACCTGTGGACAACCAGTGGATGGGTATGATCTGCACTTTATAAAAAGTATCATGGTTGCATTGAAGAGGTTATATTTCTAGGCACAGTGCTTTGTTCATATCAGCTGAATGAATTAATAAATAAATCAATAGGTGACAATTTTTTTTTCTTATAGCCTTTGGTGTTCAGATTCTAAATGTTTTTTAGCTAAACTCTTTCTGTGAAAACAAAGGTGTTGCCATGTGCAAATTATAGAAAATATATTGTATTGGGTTTATAGACAGTGGACTGAATATTATGAACTGTTTTATATTGTAATACCCCAGTGTAATATATATATCAAGGATTTCTTTCTATTGAGCACTGCTCCTAGTTGCTATGAGTTTTCCTGTGCTTCTGATGAAAGAAGATTCAAGTTTGGGCTGTGGTTGGACAGTCCTGGGGGCCATTGAATAATTGTCAACCAACTTGGAAAACGCAATCATTAGAGAGAAGAGAGCATCAGTGCTCACCTGCATTTGGAAGTTCTATCTGGTAGACTGTTTCTAAGGAAATTGTCCCCACTTAATTTATTTGCTTTGAGCCAAGGTTGTCATGAAAAGTGGGTATTTTAAATTATATTTTTTATATAGTGAGAAAGGAAATGAGAATGAGGGCACACAGCTACTTATTTCTTAAGAATATTGCTCAGCTCAGAGCATCTGAGTCAAAGAATTCCTCCCAGGCTGTTGTTGATTATAACTTGTGAAAGGGCACCTGTCGGACCTGACAAGTGTGCATAGTGCTATAGGCTTCAACTTCTCATTAGTATCAAAAGCCCCAAAAGGTTAATTTGTTTTGGCACTTCCTGATTGCTTTCTGTGTTCATCTCATTCTGAGACTTCATATTCACCACCTGATTTAGGGGCTCTACTTAGCAACATATTGTCATTTTTCCCAACTTATCACTAGCTTTAGACCTGGGATCTCTAAATACAGCTAACTAGATAAAATCAATTTTCTGTTTAGAGGGGTTGATAACACCTCGAGGAATTTGCAGATCTCTATTCTTGGATGTGCTTGGGTGTCATGATGAAGTGTCATCCCAAGCAAATGGAATTTGGAGGTGGTATCATGTTGTGACCAGTGTGCAGGTCCCCTTAGTTTAGGTTCATTTGATTCTTTATAACCATCCTCTCAAACATCCCATCAGCTATGAACTTTTTGAAGAACACTAATATTATAGTGTATATTTTTAATTTAATAATTGTGGATTTTAAAAAATTCCATTCTCTTCATTTACCTACTGGGACTCAAAAATAACCCAAACCCTTATCAAGTCCCTCAGGTGGGTTGGCCTGGCAGGGCAGATCACATCTACGGTCTCTCACTTGGATTTTAAGCATTTCATTCACTTAGCACTTTGATTTCCACAAGCTGTATATAGATGTTTTATCCTATTTCTTTTCTCTTTGCTCATCCTTTTAGACTTCCTACCAAGAAGTTATTGGCCTAGCCAGGAGTTTGAAATACATACTGGGAATTTAAGGACTATCTTGAAAATTTTCTTATAGAACTATTGCTACATGTTTATCCATCTTCATCAACCTCCAGCAATTCCATGTGACACATGTGCTAGTTCACCACATGCACCCACATGCCTGCAGTTTTCACAGTTCTACTGATTGTTCCATTTCATTATTAATGTATTTATTTTATATTCTTTCTTATTCCAAAAGGAGTTGGAATTCATATTGTGAAAATGTTGTCATTGTAAATAATAATAGCAATTTGTGGTTACTTTTCCCCATTCATCCTCAATGTTTTCACCTGTAAATTTATATATTAGGAAGAAATTATAAATTTTTATGCATAAATAGTAATGAAACTACTGATATTTTGTGTCCTCGTCACACTGTTAGTGTCAAGAAATAAATCGTCATCTAGAGTATTTGTTTCAGATTTGACTAGTTAGCTCTCATATAGTCTACAGGGATATTGAAGTGTATGTTTGTGGCAACTTGACTAGTAGAGTCACCTCACTGGTTGTTCAGTTTAACTTAAGGTCTATGACTAGTTAGCTAAGTGGTGTCTAACACAATTCACCATATTTCAAGATTCACCCAGCTCTGGCAGCATTCAAAGGACTCATTGAGTTAAAGATCATTCTGTTAAGTTCAGAACTCATGGATTTAAATCAATAACTGCCTAATTCAATCCTACCCTCAACTGGCTTCTTCAAGTTCATTTCCTCATTTCTATGTAGGCTTGTCCTTTCCTTCCTATTGAAATTTTCTCTGGACTGAAATCTTTGTTTCTTTTTACCTTGGGAGCATTCATTAATAACTTTTAGAGAAATACCCTTTCAAACTTGACCTGATTCCCACAAATTTTCTTTTCCTGTGTTTTGAATATCAGTGTTTGATTTCCTTATAGGAAACTAATAATTATTTAAAACAAAACATAAAGATGTATTCTAGTCACATAAAAAACAACCAAATGTAGACTTTTAGGCACAGATATTAAAAGAAAAATTGATGATACCTATCTCTAAATTTATTGTTGCATTAATTACATATGTACAGCTTTTTGTATGTCAGTCATACCTCAAAAAATGCTTAAAAAATAAAAAAATGCACCTCATATAAATAGATACTATAATTAAACAAACAAAAAAGGAACTTGGAAGAAATCCTATAGAAAGACCCAGTATGTCAAAATTTTTTCCTACGTCGATCTATGTAATCCCAATAAAAAATGATTAGAATATTTATCTTTTTAATTTTTTAAAGTGTAATAATAGGAATTTATCTTATTCATATGTAAAAGTAATATATACCTAACATGGAGAAAGGACAGGTTTTTAAACAGAAGGCATGAAGATATTTGGCCAAATTTTCATAGCACACAATTTAAAGAAACTGTGAGTGAAATAAAATTAATCAAATAGTATTTTAAAAATCACATTATATATGACATATTTAAATGTGAAATTATAAAGGAAAAGATTGATAAAAATGTTTGCAAAACATTTGTACACACAGACACATTTACACACAACACATATCACACATAAAAATTGAGAAAATACTAGTGTGGTTTTTGGGTGTTTTCTTTTTCAAAACTTGTGAGAGAAAATGTAATTCATACTATACAAAGTTACATAGATTTATTGTTATCCATAGGACAATTTGAACAATATGATACAAAATTTGGCAGAGCACAAATAGGCAAAGCACTAAGATTGCAGACTACAGAAGTAAAAATAAAAATGGCCAATAGATATGAGAATATATTTAACCTCACTGATTTCTAATACATGAAAATTAATATAAAGGGTTATTTTTTACACATATTGGTAAATGTTTAAATGATAATTTATATATATATATTTTTTGCATAACAGTTATGTCAAAACATGGTGGCTTAATATGGCTACCTATTTTTTTTCATGTTTATTTACTTAAGGAATTTGAGCAAGGATTAGTTAATTTGCTCTATAATGCATTGGCTGGGCTTGCTCACACTGCTGAATTCAGCTGAGTAGCTGGATTGAGCTGAAAAGTCTAAGAGAGCTTCATATCTGGCTCATCATGATCCTTCATGTGGCCTTTCTTTTAACTTTGAGGTATCTCAGTATTTATTTGCCCATCATGAGCTTATTTAGAACATCATTCCAGGCTCTGCCTGGAACCAGCCATGTTTCCGCTGCTGCAGTCTACTGGTTAAAGTCAGTCAAAATCAGTAGAGAATCAAAGGGAAGGAATTAGACTCCCCCTCTTGATAGGCAGGTTGGAATACAAGGAGAGGGATGAGAAGAATTGTTAGAGGACCTTTGTGAAGACTGTCATAATTGTATACAGATTTATGGAGAGTGAACAGAAATAGGTAGTTGCATAAGCTCTCCACAGAAATGAATGAGAAAATAGAATATTAGAAAGGTATGTGAAATTATATTCAAATCTATTAAAATTAACAATATCCATAAAACTTGACCTAGAGATGTATCTTCTAGGAACCTATCCTACAGAAAATTTGAGATTTATAAAAACATACAAAATCACTCATTAAAGTGATTCTTGATAAAAATTAGAAGAAAACTATAAATGTTTATCTTTCAAATATAGGTTAAGTAAAATATAAGATAACTACATAATAAAAAACTGTGAAACTTTTAAAAATGTTTGCAGCTTTCACTAAAATAGAAAGACATCCAAAGTGAAATGCTACATTAATTCATTTTTATTTATTTATCGACTCACTCAAGAAGTAGTTAGTGAGTAAATATTGTGCTAAAAGTCACTAGAAGTTTAATCTCTGTAAGAATGACCTTTGAGTTTGCAAGACTTGGAATTATAACTATTAGATTGTAAGTCTTAATTCTGAATCTAATAGTTTTTAGCTTAGGGCCATTTTCAAATGCAACTCTAAAAATGTGCAACTCTGACAGGTGAGGTTGATATCTCATTGAAGTTTTAATATGCATTTCTCTGATGATTAATGACATTAAACATATTTTTATGTCAATTGGCCATCTGTATGTCCTCTTTGGAGTAGGGTCTATTCAGGTCTCTTGCTTATTTTTTTAATTGGATTGTTTGTTTTTACCTATCAGAATGGCTAGCATCAATAAATCAAAAAACGGAGAAACAAGATGGCGGAAGAGTAAGTGGAAGCTACACTAACCTCCTTCCAGAACTAGTCTGGATTTACAACTTAATTTTGGAGAAATCATCCGGAATAACCAACCGAACACCAGCTAGAGAGAAGTCTTATAACCACGGAGAGACAGAAAAGGTCGCTACATCACAACCTGA
Organism: Furipterus horrens; assembly: GCF_987537825.1. Taxonomy (NCBI): domain Eukaryota; kingdom Metazoa; phylum Chordata; class Mammalia; order Chiroptera; family Furipteridae; genus Furipterus; species Furipterus horrens. Next base: position 136,289,680 of record NW_028327171.1, read on the forward strand.
TGGATAGGGAGTGCAGAGACGTGGAAGGGCTGGGTAGGCTCACATGGGTGGCAGCTGAAGGAACTGAGAAACAGCTCAGCAGCCGGGGGTTCCCCCTGAGAAGGGTAGGATCTAAACCCCCAGCCGGGCTTCCCAGCCTACAGCAACAGAGTGAAAAATAAAATAGTATCCAGCTGTGAAAAGCGAAAAGCCAGAGGGTTTCTTGCTAGCCGGCGAGAAACAGCTGGAGAAAAAGAGCTCTTAAGCGGATCACATATGAAAATGTTTTAGCCCCCATTACCCTGGGCACTAGCGGAGGTGGGCGGAGAGGACTGGAGACACTTGGGGAGAGTTTGGTGTGGTGGCTTTGGGGGGAGAACTGGGGGGCGGATGACCAGGTCCCAGTGCTGACTCATCCCCACACTGCAGGCAGACCATTCCCGGCCAAGTGGCATCAACCTGAGGGGAAGCAAAATACTTGCCTACAGAAATTAAGCTGCCACACCCACGGTTCTTAAGCCTGATGGCTAATCACAGACTGAATAGATTATCAACTAAAGGAGACAGACAAAGGCAGTAGATCCCTGGAAGTCTCCAACAGGCTGCCTAGGCCCAGACTGGTACAGGATCTGACGCCACCAGGGGCAGATCCAGGAAGTGCAGATCATTCTAAGAAGCACCAACAAACAATAAGAGTCACAAAAATGGGGAAACAGAGAAACAACCCCCCATCGAAGGAAAGGTAGAATCCCCAGAAAGAGTGCTAAATGAAATAGAGGGGAGCAAACTATCAGATATGGAATTGAAAGCATGGATTATGGAGAAGCTCAATGAGCTTAGCGGAAACTACAAAAAACTCCAAAACAACTACAAGAAACTTACTGAGAATTATACCAGCATGTAAAAGGACATAGAAGCTATCAATAAGAGCCAGGAGGTAATGAAGAATATGGTCTCTGAATTGAAGAACACAGTAGAAGGAATTAAAAGCAGGCTAGAGGAAGCAGAAGATCGGATCAGCGAGCTGGAGGACAATGTAGACAAAAACTCACAGATAGTGCAACAAAATGAAAAAAGACTGAACAAGACTGAAGAGGCTCTAAGACAGCTGCAGGACAACATGAAATGTAATAATATCCGTATCATAGGAATTCCTCGAGAAGAAGAGCAAGGGATAGAAAACCTCTTTGAAAAACTAATGACAGAAAACTTCCTTCACATGAAAAGAGAAAGAGTCACACAAGTCCAGGAAGCACAAAGGGTCCCAATGAGGATGAATGCCAACAGGCCCACTTCAAGACACATCATAATTAAAATGGCAACATTCAAAGACAAACAGAGAATCCTAAAAGCAGCAAGAGAGAAACAGCTAATAACATACAAGGGAGCTCCAATAAGGCTATCATCAGATTTCTCAGCAGAAACACTACAAGCCAGAAGGGAATGGCAAAAAATATTCCAAGCAATGAAAAACAAAGGCCTACAACCAAGAATACTCTACCCAGCAAGACTCTCATTCAAAAAGGAAGGTGAAATAAGGAGTTTCCAAGATGAAAGAAGGCTAAAAGAATACATCTCCACCAAACCAGCATTGCAAGAGATGCTAAAGGGTCTGCTTTAAGAAGATGAAGAAACAGAGAGAGACAGAGAGGAACACGAGTACAAAGGGGGAAAATGACAATGAATAAGTACTGAAAGAAAGAAGGAACTTCTACCATTTGCAACAACATGGATGGAACTAGAGAGAATTATGCTTAGTGAAATAAGCCAGCCAATGAAAGAAAAATACCTTATGCTATCAGCTATTACAGAAAACTAATGAACGAAACAAATGAGCAAAATTGAACCAGAGGTATGTAAACAAGGAATAAACTAACAGTAACAAAGGGGGAGGCAGGAGGGAGAGAAGGGGGTAAGAAGAGGAAGGGTCTAGTCAAAGAACATGTATAAATGACCCACGAACATGGACAACTGAGTGGGGACTGAATGTGGGGGAAGGGAGGGACAGGGTACAGGGAAGCAAGAGGGGGAAAAAAGTGGGACAACTGTAATGTAAAAACAAACAAAAAAATTTTTAGTGGGGGAAAAATGAAAATATGAAGAATGGAAATGCCAGTTCAATGAATATTAGAAAGACAAGGATTTTCCTTCACACTGTATATTTTTCTCCCTATCTGATCCCTCCAGAGTTTGGCATTCTAAAGAAGTAAGTAATGACATAAGTTTCTTTGCATAAAACTAATAAGACCAATTGTTAACAGAGGGTTTTTTTGACTAAGACTTTGACTGGAATGTCATGCCTAAAGGACACATGCTTGGGCTCTGGTTGTTACCAAAAAGCCCTGAGGAACTGGGATTGACTTTCAAAGATAATAAAAGCCAACAAGATAAAAGGCCTCGTACCTTGGTTGGATGTGCGGTCCACGGCAATCTTTCCAGGGAAAGAATGAAGGTTGTTTTCCCAAAAGATGGCTAGAAGAGACCTTAAGACACAATGGAAAACCAGAAGGACTTGGAAAAGACAGGTGTGTATAGGCAAGGCTGAATGCCAGGTATGTGGTTCTGCTTCTGTGTCCTGAAGGGCAGACTGAAGGTCACCTTAAATGTTCCTTGCATAAGTTCCAGCAAAGCAGAACTAAAGATCATAAGTGATCATTTGTTGCTCTTGTTGTGTTTATGCAAATGAACAGGATAAATTAAAAATTGACTTACTGCAGTCCCTTTAATGACAAGGAGGATAATCTTAGGGAGAAAAATCATTATTCAAGAAAAATCACAATGCTCGGTGGTAGATTAAAAAGTAGTGCAGCTAGCCGTCTTTAAAGTTTCTTTTCATTTAAAATTTGTTTTCATTTGAAAGTTAAACTGTGTCTGTGGTATCATCAAAGATGTTTAATTTACAGGCAAGAAGAGTGTCAAATGCCTTGCAACTGGATGTCTTTCCGATAAGACAGTCCTACAAATTTAGAGACTTGTATGTGGGTTATGTTACATAAATTAACGTGTTTTCTGTTTTCAAAGAACATAAGCCTATGTATGATCTCATTACCTGAGTGACTGTCTGTACGTAGAGGCCTCATTTAATCCTGTCTGAATTGCTGCCTCCTGAGACTCAATGGTTTGACTGAACTACATGGCTGGGTTGGTGAAATATGGGGTGGTCTGTGGGCTTCACTTTAAAACTGGTTTCTGTTTTGTGTCCTAATGGCTTGGACAGAAAGAGCCCAGAGGTCTGAGAGGGGGGAAACCTAAAATATTTCCCTCAGTCCAAACTAAGTATAATGGGCAAAAGGGTTTTGGACAGGTGACATGCGCCTCGCACACCTTCCTCCAAAGAAGCCCTTTTTTCCCTAATGTGGAACATTGAAAAATTAATACCTGTCTTTTGTCATCTAGTGGTTATGGATTGAATGATGTCTTTTAACCCTGTTGCCAAATCTGTTGCCTCCAGAATACAACAAGGATGCCAGCCTGTTAAATCAAGCATGCCGTTGTCTGGGGACAGCCAGCCGACCTGGAGTCTGCACGATCCTTCCCCATGTGGGAAGGCCACCCTCCCCTCCACACCCACACTCTTATTAGGGATTTCTGTACCCAAGGGTAGGTAGAACGACGACCATGTCCAGCTTGAAGCAGCTAGAGGAGCTCGAGACCTTCGCCCATTGTCCTTTATAAGATTATAAAGGGTCTTAAGTCTGAGAGGGAGGGATTGTTATTTTTTATTGTTAAAATAATTAATTAATTATTTAATTACTTAAAAAAGAAGAAGAATATATGAAAGGGTGAGGCAGGAGAGCTTGTATGTACAACTCATGGGCTTGGACTTGGGGGAAATTATTGGGGGTGGGGGGTGCTGGGCGGAGGGGAGCAAAGGGGAAAAAATTGGAACTATTGTAACGATATAATAAATAAAGTATACTTAAAAATAATAAATAAATAAATAAATAAATAAACAGACAACAAGTGCTGATGAGGATGTGGAGAAAGAGGAACCCTCTTACAGTCTTGGTGGAAATGTAGACTGACGCAACCATTGTGGAAAGCGGTATGGACATACCTCAAAAAATCAAAAATGGATCTGCCTTTTGACTCAGCGATCCCACTAATTCAAAAAAATATAGTCACCCTTATGTTCATTACAGTATTATTTATAATTGCCAAGATATGGAAGCAGCCCAAGTGTCTATCAATAAATGAGTGAATAAGACAACTATGGGGTATTTACACAATGTGATACTACTCGACCATAAATAAGAAGAAACTTTTACTCTTTGTGACAGCATGGATGAATGTGGAGAACATTATGCTATGTGAAATAAGCCAGTCAGAGAAAGACAAATACCATATGATTTCACTCATATGTGGAATCTAATGAAAATATTAAACTAACAAGCAAAATAGAGACAGACTCATACACAGCAGGATGACAGCCACGGTGCATGGAGAAATAGAACAAAAAGGAAAAAGAACTCATGGCTATAAGTGTGATGATTACTGGGGGGGGCAGGGATAGGAAAGGGATATAAGGTGGTTAAATGGTAATGAAAAAATACAATAAAAATTTTAAACTTAACTAAAATCTAATAGTCAAAAAATTGCAACTCTTTCCCACAGCCTGAAGCTTAATTTCTTTTGAAACATCATTAGTGGAAAATTATGTCTACATTACTTAATTATGATGAGCCCATATCCAAACTACAATTATTTTTTACTGTACATTTATAGTCACCTTCTGGTTGATGCATATTTATGAGATGCAACCATTAACAAAGAAGAAAGATTAAAAATTTTATTTTCTGATTTGTAAAACATAATTGTTTCATCTTCTTAATATGTTTCAAAATCAACATTTAATTAATATATGATCAATATTATTATATAATTAATATCTCTCAGAGACTATCATAAAGTGTTAGCTATGGTTTCTGAAGAATAAACACATCTTTATTTTGTGTAACTGAGTTCTCCACTGTTTTGCTACCCATCCTTAGCTATTGCAGTTCTCATAGCATTTGACCCTGTAGTCTGCTCTCAAATCTTGCTCCATTTTGGGATTAAAGGAAAGACTGAAAGAAAATACTATTGCTTCAAATCAGGTTCATATCCTGACACAATGGCCAACATAACCAATTGCATAAAATTAGGGCTTTGTACAAATGTTCACTCTAGCACTTGACTCCTTGGATTCTTGTCTTCCTATTTATTGTTAATAATATTCAATATTTATCTAAAGATAACTAATCCTATGGAGTAGTTTCTTGCCATAGGTTGAGATTTTTATAAGCAGAGCCTGAGGCAAGGGTTCTTGAGATCATGACTTATTGAAATATTTGCTCTCAAAGGAGGTAAAGAAGAGAAGTAGGGAAAAAAAAGGAAAAAAAAAGAAGAGAAGTAGGACAGGGGTGGGCACAAAAACCTCAGCAAAACACTGTCTCTTGGTGTTTAGTATCAGCCTAATTACACAGGAAGCACTACAGAATGGAAAACACCACAGAGTTGTTTCCAACTTGAGCCAATAAAGGAACCAGTGTTTTGTATCCCTTATTGGTCAGTCATTGGCTACCTATGGGGCAGGAAGAGGGGTAGTGAACTGTTAGTAACCTTCAATCATAGCAGCTTGGAAAGGGTGTGTTATCCAGTACAGTGATCAGAGAAAGGCAACAAAACGCCATCTATAGTTCCATCATTTGCCCAGAATGACATATTATACAGTCACAAAGAGTCCACCCTCCAAGTAAACCTGGTGTGTTCTCACCATTCCCACCCCATTTGAGGATCTAGACCAATGGTTCTCAACTATGGCTGCATATTAAAGTCACCTGGAAAGCTTTATCACTTACTGATATCACTTTTCCATCTCCTGGAATTCTGATTTCATTTGTCTGGTGTGGGGTCCAGGCACTGGTATTTGGAAAATTTCCCTAGGTGAATCTAAGTGGCATCAAAACCTGAGAACTATAGATTTCAAGAAAATATTGAGTGCTATTTAAAACCAAGAAATCAGGTTTCCCAAATGGTTTCATACTCCCAGAAACAGAACAGCTTACAAAATGCATGTTTATAACCATCACCAGCACAACTGTCTCACACACAAAATAAAAGGGCCTTATGCCACCATATTTATTCTTCTTAACCATCATTCCTCAGCAACAAAACTCCTCTGAATAGATGAAAAGAATGTCCAGTTTTCTGGAAGTATGAGGCTCTGTCCTTCACAGAGCTCTCCTTGGAATTTTCCTTTAAAAAAAAGTATATAAGATTTCTTTAGTTTTAGTTTTTAACTGAGCTATGTTGTAATGAAATAACACAAATATTTTTTTTTGTGTGTGAAACAAAAAGACCAGTATTAAAGCTCCAGCTATATGACATAAGGCAATAAAGTCTTGATGTCTTTATCAAGAGAATAGAATAAATAATGCTTGCATCACAATGTGGAGGTTTTGTACATGTTAATTAATCTAGAAGAACTTCATAAACTATAATTTTCTACATAAATAATAGGTACTTTTTCAGTTATGATCATACTTTGGGATGAACTATGTAAATAATAATTTTCTTCTGAGATTTTTGCTTTGGTCTGATTGTCAATAAATTATTTCTTGTTCAACAAATTTTGAATACCTACCTACTATGTGCTGGACATTATAAGGAGAAAAAACTGCATTGATATCCTCTTTCATCTTGAATTTAACTTTATTGTTTTTCTAGACCTGGGGTTTGTTCTAATCTCTGATAACTTGGCAAGCTTTGAAACAGCCTGGCTCTCTTGATGCTAGTAGAATTCAAGTTGAAGGATCTGCTTTGTAGTAGCTCAAGTATAGGATAAGGCTGAGGGATGAGCAGCTATCTTATTTCTACCCATTTCTATCTCTTCACTGAATAGGTTAGACTTTCATGCCAAGAGTGACTTCATGAACAGCCAGAATGGCCCTTGACACCAGGGAGTGACCTTGGCCCATGACCATTTCAGTCTATAACTTCCTTCTCACTGTGGCTCCTAGTGGAACTGGGATGGCGAAAAGTTTGGAGAGTTTCTGGAATGGTGGGAGAGAGAAAAGAAATTTCAAAGATCTTAAGAAAGATCTGACTGACCCTTGTTATTTTCTCTAAACGTATGAATTAAACTAGTATTCACTCACCCTGAGAAACTGACAAAACAAGGAAGTTCTGAAACACTCTTTCTTTTTTCTGGGAAAGAATAGGAGTAAGACCTGTAAGATCTCAGCTGAAACCCCAGGGAACCCCAGGTATTCCTAAATTTTAAGGAGTTCTGGGCGGGTTGTTTCTCGGCAAAGAATCATAGAATGTGGCACATGCTGTTCATAATATCTAGAGGTATTACATGGCCCCTGACACCATACAATGACGGGAAATGTCAGACTGTTTCTAGTTTAACATTCAATTTGATTCTGTTTGCTGCATCACACTGTATACCAGTGACCAGGTAACAACATCAATCTATTTTAGCTCATTTCATTTGACACATCATTGAAATATAATGAGAGATAATTTTAAATAATCTAGCAATGTGGCTGCATATTTTGTCTTGAGGCAATTCAGAGTAACCATTTAATTTGGCAGGAATCAGTCTAAGATGAGTGTCTCAGGTGAAAGAGCTGTAATTTATTTTTTAACCTCAATCACTCAGTGTCACTTTGGCAGTTCTCTGTTGGTAAATATCTCTCTTTAGCTCTGAGTCATTTTGCAACAACAAATCTGAGTGAATCTTTCAGAACTGAGTTGTCAGAGCTAATCCCCACAGTTAGGTTTGGTAATATTCCCATTCGGTAGCTGGAATACAAGAACTCAATTGACTTACGAAATCACCCTGTGCTTGTGATGCTGTGACACAACAGACTGACTTAAGAGCTACTTGCCCCTTCTACTTCATTCTACCTTCACATACCCCACACACGCCCATTTGTCTATATGTTACTTGGAGGAAATCTATATTTCCTTAGTCACTGTCTCACTAGGGGTGTTTAGAGGGGAAACAGAACAAAACAGAAAAAGAACATGCTTTTCCATCTAAATCCAGGACTTGTGCCCAGACCTCTTTCTTTTTACACACAAGAAACATTCTCTTAACCACATTTCTCTCTGGCTACTTCTTCAGCTTAATTTATTTTTTAGAAAATATGAGACTAATACTTGTCACCCCCCCCTTTCACCTCTTCTTAATTCTTTATCTCACTGTAACTCTAGTTCCCATTTTACAACTTCCTCGAACTTACTCTCATGCATATAAATAATGTCCTTATAAATGCTTAATCTAATGGACACTAATTAGTCACTTGATAATTTTGTCTCTTCCTTTATGTGATAATGGTGTTCATCCCCGTTGTAAAAACAAGCCAACCAAACTAACAAACCAAGCAAAAATCCTTTTTCTAATCTTGGCTTAGGATATATGAGGACTGTCAGGAAAAGTCTGGCCATTGTTAATATAACAAGAATCATTTGCATGAAATTGATGTAACCTGGCATCCAAGGAGAATGCACTGGAATGTGCATGGGTGAATAATAATGGCTTCTCTGTACTAGTCAGTGGGGGTGGTAGATGCCATTGAGTGAGTATGTGTACTGTGTTCCTGTTGCATTCAAAATGACTGAATGAGTAGAGCAACAAATACACATCAATTTTGTGATAAGTTTGAACACGCCTCCACAGAAACTATTTGTATAATTCAGAAGGCTGCATCTGTGGGCAACTGGTGATTGACAACTTCATCACAACAACACTCCTGCTCATACATCATGTCTCGTGCAGAATTTTTTGGCAAAATATTAAATCACCTAGGTGGCTCAGCCCCCTACAGCCCAGACTCGGTGCCCTGTGACTCCTGGCTTTTCCTGAAACTAAAATCACCTTTGAAAGGGAAGAGAGTTCAGACTATCAATGAGATTCAGAAAAATATGACGGGACAGCTGATGGTGGTTGGGAGAACTGTGTGAGGTCCCAAGGTGCCTAGTTTGAAGGGAACTGAGGCATCATTGTCCTATGTACAATGTTTCTTGTATCTTTTATCTTCTTCAATAAATATATCTATGTTTCATATTATGTGGCTGGATACTTTCTGGACATACCTCATATTACTCTCAATTAAATTTCTAACTACTTTGTCCTAGCTATGGTTTCTTGGTGTCAGCTGAGGCATTTCTTGACACTACAACTTAAATGTTGATGTTTGCCAGAGTTCCGTACTTATTCCTTCTCTTTTCCTATTCCATAAAACTTGCTGGGTAATATAACAGCTATGGCTACATGTTTCACTGATGTGAACCTTTTGCCAAGCCATCAATATTTACTTACAACATCTATTTTTCTGTTTAAAACATATAGATGGTTCAGAGTGTAAATGACCAGTGAATGCCACTCAACTTATTATCCATTTATAGAAAACAACTTATGTATTTGCAGTCCTAGATACGCCCTTCCTACTAATCTGATTTAAGGAGTGCTGATTTCTTTTTGACATGGGCCTTCCTACTAATCTTTCCTGCAATTTAACCCAAGTTTCTAATGTCTGGCATAAAGTTTCTAGCAATGAGCACAGCTTAGGCACATAGTAAGTTCTCAGTAAATGTGTGTTGAATGAACTAAAAAGAATATATAACAGCATATTAAAAAAATGCTAAACCAAGTAACACAATAGCAGTTATGGCAGTTTGATATCCTGGAGGAATTGGTCAGAGACGAGAGGGCTATTAAGCTGTGTAACCTTGGAGAAGGTTCTTAACCTGAGTCTCACTTTCTTCATCCATAATATAAAAGGATTGGACAACATAATTTCTACTGCCTCTTCTAACACTAAATAGTACTATCTTATCTGTAGCAGGGAGGAGCCTCATGTTAGACTGTCCTTGAGAAAGGAGCAGCATAGCATTAAGAATTCTGTGTAAGATATATGCACAAATATTTTCTTCTGTAATACCTCAGTAGAAGGGGCACTACAGAGATGAGCTTGTCAGAAACTGATATTTCCATCTTGATAAAATGTTTTCATTATTTCACTCTCTAACTGAGTGATCCCAAAAGAGTTTGGGTTTGTGTGTGTGTGGGGAGGGGTTCTTTTGTTGTTGGTGGTGGTGGTGGTGGATTTTTGCACAAACTGCACAGATGCGGATACACATATAGGAAGCTGTGTCTGTAGCCTTCCCATGGAGCAGTTGAGTAAAAAGCAAATGATGTGTCTAAACAGCAAACCAATTCTATCTAAATATAAGAACTTAATTACCTCTCTCTTTATAATATATGGGAGAGGAAGACTGTCTGTAGATATTGAAATTCAAGCTAAGGTTTTGAAAGTGACAAGTATTTCCTAATATAGCCAATTCCTAGTTTAGTCAACTTTAATACAGTCACAACTTTATTTTTTGTATTGGAATGCTTGAAATCAATATGAAGAGATTGTGTTTGCGTGTATTATTATGTGACAATAAGGTATGTTTAAGAATTGCCTGAAGTGAGCAACAACGTGAAGTAAGCAAATATATGTGGCTATATGCTATGAGAACAAACATCTTGCAGGTGTTGTCTTATTTTATTTTATTTTTTTAAGAATTAAACAACTTCATGTATTCAGTCTTGGATATCTGCTCCGCTGATCTTAGTTCACATATAGCTTTGGCTTCCAGTAGTAATAGAAGCTCTTAACTCATTATCACAGGCCTTAGAACTGAACAGAAATACAGAAAAAAAGAAAGAAGTTTGAACTTTGCAGTTATCAATGGCATAAAAAAGCTAACTTTGCCCTGACCTGTGTGGCTCAGTTGGTTGGACATAGTTCCTCAAAGTGAAAGATCTCTCCTGTTGGATTCCGGGTCAGGACACATGCTGGGCTGCAGTTTGGTGCCTGGTCTGGGTGCATGTGAAAGGCAACAGACTGATGTTTCTCTCCTACTCTTTGTCCTTCTTTTCCCCTCTCTCTAAAAATAAATTTAAAAAACTTTTTAAAAAGCAAAACCCAAAGTATGGGTTTTAGAATGAATAATCAGCTAAATCAAAAAAAGAAAAGAAAAAGAAACTTAAAATTCCATTAATTTTTATTGTAAATATACATGTTTATTGTAAAAACAAATACAGATGAAGCACAGTGTGGTGATTGCATGGGGAAAGGGGATGGATGGAGCTGGAAAAAGCTATAAGGGGGACAAATGGTAATGGAAAAAACATAATATAAATACATTTAATAAAAAGAAAAAAAATCACCTGTTTGGTTAATCTAAATCCCAGCAGGAAAGAGATGGCACACTCACAAGGTTTATTAATGGAAGAGAGTTTACAATGGGACTATTTAGAGGTGTGTGGGCAGGTTTAAGAGAACTCAAAGGGATAAGAAAGAACTTAAAAGTATAATTCCAGTGGAAAATTGTTACCATCTCTCTGCTTAGAGGAGCACAGGGAGAGAAGAATGTTACTGAAACTTGACTACAATTTATAACCTGGAAGAGCAACCATACAACAGAAAATGGATTTATACATAGAATGAAAATACACAGCAAGGAAAGAGGGGGAAGAAAAAAAAATCATCCAATTTCCCTTTTCTTCACAGCTTGTCTCTAAGATTACCTCTCATTGGCTAAATCCAGAGGTCATAGGAAGGCATCCCAAGAACAAGCTGGGGCAGAGAAGGGTAGAGAACATATGTAGAAGAGCAGAGAATGACCAATGCACTGGTGATCCTATCACGTAGAAATATCCACTGTTATAATCTGGTATAAATTTTTCAAACTTACCTCCTATAATGATTATAGCTGTTTTATTTGCCATTTTTTGAGAATTCTATAAAATTATAGATTTGTGTGTATTTTAGTCTTTCAATGGAAAGTGAAATCTGATAAGAATCTTCTTATCCTCTTGTAAATAGAAATAGAGTGGCTTTTCAGGAATGTTTTCATTGGAGTATTAGCCACTACTTTTTGAGAGGGCTTTATTGAATTATATCCTATAGATCAAGGAAAAAGACATGATCCTGGAATCCTGTTACCCTCAATTCAACTTATTTTGCCTTCTCAATCATTATTTAGTAAAAATGTAGTTCATATGTAGTGTGTTGTACAGTTCTAACTTTTCATGGCTATTGACTGTAATAATGAAAAAAGGTTTATTGCTTATATATTTTAAATAGAGTACAGGTTTGCCTTCTGTATCTACCTGTGGCATTATGGTGAGACTTGCATCCTACTTGCTTCTGATAGGCCAGTTCCACTGCATGGCTTCTGTGATTTGGAGGTTGCTCTCAGGAACCTAGTCCTCTGTTAGCATCTCTGGTCTACAGAGGACAGCTTCACTGACTTTATTAAAAATGTTGGTGTCTACCTCAGCAACAAACCCCTTAGCACTTTGATAAATAGAGTTCCCTCTCAGCTTCCAATTGTAATCAGCTAGTTAGTTTTCTGGCTTTAGATAGTGCATTCACTCTCAAATGCTCAGAGATATTTAACCCTTTCCTCCATTCTTTTTTATGATAGATCTGCTACCTCTATTCTATTAGTGTTGGCTCCCTCATTCTCCAAGCTTTTAAAAACCAATCATTGTGTATGAGTACTGTCTCCCAGGGAACATGTAATAAATAGTTTAAAATCTTGTATTAAGTATGAATGCTCCAATATTGCTCTCATTTTACTCTACATTCTGCCTTCTCTTCATACAGCATTCTCAGCATCTGGTTCCACAAACACTCTCCATGTTCTTCTCCCTACATGTTTACTAGATCCTGCAGCTACTTCTGTACATTGTCTAGTTTTTATCTTTGGTAAACCCAGGACTCTTTCTCAGTGTAACATTATGTGGTGAGTTGACCTATTTATTGACCTGATCTACAGAAAGGTAGGTAGGGATAGACTCTGAGGGGAGCTTGCATTATCTAACAAAGAAAACTCTGCATCATATTTAGGCAAGGGCAAAATGCTAAAGCTTTTATGAAATAGGAATAAGCAAATTGCCCTAAGACTATACCAAGAGCTATTAGCCTTCCACCACTAGAAATAGGGTCTTTACCGTCAAATTATCAATGGGCCATTTCTAGTGTCACTTTTAGTACCAACTTTAGTAGGTCAGGTTCTTCAGGAAATAATTTCTAGAATACATGTACAAAAAGTTTACTGGGGAGAATTTTCAGGAATAAACTTAATGAAAGGTGAAGAAAGCTGCTGAACTGTAACACATTTGCACCAGAAGACTCAGTTGATCCTAAGGGAAGCTCTGGAAGTGGATTGGTTTTCTTAAATTGAGGTCTTTGTATTTCCTTCATTATTTAGTCATTGGGGGTAAGCTTCCCCTCAGGAGGGACAAGCATTATTTGACAGAGAGCAGTTACTGGAAAAAGACTCACCACTGTGTAAGCAGCAGCTCACCCTTCTGGTAACTAGAGAAGTCCGCAGCTTCCACTGTAGGTATTTTCTACACAGGTGGAGAAAGAGCAATGATGCCAATGACTTATTGCATCTGGGTTTTCTTAATATTGGACAAAATGAGTGAATTATTTAATAAACAATAGTCTCAGGGACACAGTTTCTTACAGGCATATATCTACTATCAACCATAACAGGTAAGACTAATAAAAAAACTCAAAAAATTTGGAAATTCTACATCATTTTCTGAATAATATGTATACCATTATGAGACCTATAATACAGACTTTAAAGAATCAGTCACAGAACTTTCATATCTTAGGCTTCATAATTTAATTGCCACCTATCAGTTGTCTGTACATACCTATTATCACCTATCTATTAAACAGAACTCTTTCTCATTCATAGAGTTAAATCAATATTCTCAATGTGTATATGTAGTGTAGGTACAGCTTTAAAAAATTTTCAAATCCATTAAAATATTCATAGATTTTGTATTAAAATAACCTAAAATATTTATAATTTGAAGTAAATATTCAAAAAAATAGAATGATTCAAATAAAGTACTAAAAAGAATAGTAAAGAACACCTTTGGAAAAAAACCCCAAATCCAGTATTCCATAAGAAACAATTGGAAAATTGGGCATATTGATGATATATGTAAAAGTATCAAATAGAAGAAATAATCATCATAACAGGGAGGCAGAATTGGGCTTAACAGGACCACTACTAGTACCTTTATGCAAAATTAACTGAGAAATCAATATGCTTTCTAGACAGGTTTTCCTCCAGGAATATGCTGTTTGGCAAACAGTTAGCTTCTTTGTGTCAGTTAAGAAAAGGTCCCTGTATTTCATAGAATGATGTAGCACATGCTGGGGCACATATTTGGCAAGCAAAATGTAGTATAAATTCCAGTCCCCACTTGCTCTCTCACACTTCGATGCCATCATGCATTGAATAGCCTTTATAACTGTACGTGGTGGTCCTGGGTCCTATAATGGTTATTGAAAGCAGTCCTTTAAATGCTGTGTTTGAAGACATCTTGAAGTTATAAGCCAGCCCATATTTTTCAAGACTGAATCAATATTAAATTAAGACTCACATTACTATTTATTTTTATTATCAATAAATGGTTTTAATAATTTTTTAGCTATTGTCACTTTAAATGTAATTATTTTAATTAGCTGGATAAATGAGGCTTACAAAAGGCAAATGTTCATTATGAGGGAAAAAAGTTCTGCTAAGAAAACAATCCATGGAGCAGCCAGAGAAACTGCTCAGGAATATGTAAGAAAGACCTAGCAGGGTGTAGGCCTAGAATATTTTGGTGCAATAAAAAGAAAACTTAAACCACCGCCAGCCTAAATATCTAGCCTGAGGCTGAAAGGACGAGAAAGCAAAATCCACACTATAATCTTCTGAGACAAAACCATCATTTGTTTGAATAATTGGGGTGATATAGCTATGCCAATCATATTAGAATATGTGAAGGAAAAGTAAAACTGGTATACATAAAGATTCAACTCTGACACACTTTGTAAATCAACATTAATCATACACTGTAATAAAGAATAAAAAGCACTTATTTGAGCAAAAGGAGCCACAGCCTGGGAGACACAGATTCAGATAACAATCTGAATTGTGTTCCACAGACACAAAGGGGAGACCGCCTTTTTGTTTTGTTTGTTTGTTTCAGTTTTGGTTTTGGGGGTGTGTGGGAAGGAGGATTTGCTAGCTCATTTATTAATTTATTTTGCTTTCATTTCTTTTTCCTCCACTAAAAATTTTTGTTCATTTTTTTATTACAGTTGTCCCACTTTTATCCCTATTGCTTCCCTGCACCCTTCCCACCCCTTCTCCCGGTCAGTCCCCACCCAGTTGTCCATGTCCATGGGTCACTTATACATGTTCTTTGACTAGACCCTTCCTCTTCTTCCTCTCTTCCCTCCCCCCCCCCCCACCCCTTGTCACCGTTAGTCTACTCCTTATTTACATACCTCTGGTTCAATTTTGCTCAGTTGTTTGTGTTGTTCATTAGTTTCCTGTAATAGGTGACAGCATAAGGTATTTTTCTTTCCTTGCCTGGCTTATTTTGCTAAGCATAATTCTCTCTAGTTCCCATCCATGTTGTTGCAAATGGTAGAAATTTCTTCTTCTTTCTTTTTTTTTGCTACATAGTACTCCATTGTGTAAATGTACCACAGTTTTCGATCCACTAATGTACAGATGAGCACTTAGGTTGTTTCCAGCACTTGAGTATTGTATATGTTCTTAGGAATTGGTGTTTCAGGATTCTTCGGATATAATCATAGCAACAGAATTGCTGGTTCAAAAGGCAGTTTCATTTTTAATTTTTTGAGAACAGTCCATACTGTTTTCCATAGTGACTGCACCAGTCTGCATTCCCACCAACAATGTACCAGGGTTCTCTTTTCTCCACATCCTCACCAGCACAAGTTTTTTGTTGATTTGTTGATGATGGCCACTCTGACTCGTGTGAGGTAGTATCTCATTGTGGTTTTTGTTTGCATCTCTTTGATGGCTAGTGATGTTGAGGATTCTTTCATATGTCTACGGACCCTCTGTGTGTCCTCTTTGGAGAAGTGTTTGTTCAGGTCCTTTGCCCATTTTTTAATTGGGTTGTCTGTCTTTTTGGTGTTAAGTCATATAAGTTATTTATGTATTTTGGAGATAAATCCCTTGTCTGAGGTATCATTGGCAAATATATTTTCCCATATGGTTGGTTCCCTTTTCATCTTGCTTATGTTTATTTTGCTGAGAAGAAACTCTTTGGTTTGATGTATTCCCATTTGTTTATTCTTTCCTTCTTTCCCTTGTTTTAGGAGGTGTATCAGTGAAAATATTGCTATGTGGGATATCTGAAATTTTTCTGCCTATGTTTTCCTTTAGAACTTTTATGGTGTCAAGGATTACATTTAGTCTTTGAGCCATCTTGAGTTTGTTCTAGTGTATGGTGTAAGTTGATAGTCTAGTTTCAATTTTTTGCATGTCCCTGTTCAGTTCTCCCACAGCACCGTTTATTGAAGTCTTTTTTTCACTCCATTTTATGTTTCTTCCCTCTTTGTCAAATACTAGTTGACCATATAGACATGGGTTTACTATATTTTGGGGCTCTCTATTCTGTTCCATTGATCTATATGTCTATTCTTATGTCAGTACCAGACTGTTTTGATTACCGTGGCCTTGTGGTGTTGTTTGGTATCAGGTATTGTGATTCTTCCTACTGTGTTCTTCTTCCTCAAGATTGTGGTGGCTATTGGGGGTCTTTTTTGGTTCCATATAAACTTTTGAAGTATTTGTCCTAGGTCTGTGAAATATGTCGTTGATATTTTAATAGGGATTGCATTGAATCTATAAATTGCTTTGGGTAGTATGGACATTTTAATGATGTTGATCCTTCCCATCCATGAACATGGTATATGTTTCCATTTATTTGCATCTTCCTTAGTTTCTTTCTTCAGTGTTATGTAGTTTTCTGAGTACAGGTCTTTTACCTCCTTGGTTAAGTTTATTCCTAGGTACTTTATTTTTCTTGTTGCTATAGTAAATAGGATTTTTTTCTGGTTTCTATCTCTGATATTTTATTTTTGGTATACAGAAATGCCTTCATTTCTGAATATTGACTTTGTACACTGCTATTTTGCCAAATTCACTTATTAGATCGAATAGTTTTTTTTTTTTTTTTTTTTTTTTGGAGTCAATAGGGTTTTCTATGTACACTATCATGTCATCTGCAAATAATGACAGTTTTACTTCCTCTTTTCCAATTTGGATGCCTTTTATTTCTCTTTCTTGTCTGATTGCTGTGGCTAGAACTTCCAAGACTATGTTGAATAGGAGTGGAGAGAGTGGACATCCTTGTCTTGTTCCTGACCTCAGGGGGAATGCTTTCAGTTTTTGTCCATTGAGCATGATGTTGGGTTCAGGTTTCTCATATATGGCCTTTATTATGTTGAAGTATGCTCCCTCTATTCTCATTTTGCTGAGTGTTTTTATCATAAATGGGTGTTATACTTTATCAACTGCTTTTTCAACATCTATTGATATGATCATGTGGTTTTTGTTTTTCATTTTGTTTATGTGGTGTATTATGTTTTTTGATTTGCAAATATTAAACTATCCATGCATCCCTGGGATGAATTCTACTTGATCATAGTGTATGATCTTTCTAATGTGTTGCTGGATCTGGTTTGCCAATATTTCGCTGAGGATTTTAGCATCTATGTTCATCAGTGATATTGGCCTGAGTTTTCTTCTTTGTTGTGTCTTAACTTGGTTTTGGAATTAGAGCAATACTGGCTTCATAGAAAGAGTTCGGGAGTCTTCCCTCTTCTTGGATTTTTTGGAAGAGTGATAAGGATAGGAATTAGTTCTCTTCTAAATGTTTTGTAAAATTCACCTGTGAAGCCATCCAGTCCAGGGCTTTTGTGTGCCATGAGTGTTTTGATTACTGCTTCAATTTCATTCTTTGTTATTAGTCTCCTCAGGCTTTCTGTTTCTTCTTGATTCAGTTTTGGAAAATTAAATGTTTCCATAAATTTGTCCATTTCACATAGATTGTCGAATTTCTTGTGATACAGTTGTTCATAATAATTTCTTATAGTCCTTTGTATTTCTCTGGTATTGGTTGTGATTTCTCCTCTTTCATTTCTGATTTTATTTATTTGGGTCCTCCCTCTTTTTTCTTGATGAGCCTGGTTAAAGGCTTGTTAATTTTGTTTATCTTTTCAAAGAACCAGCTTCTGGTTTTATTTATTTTTTTTTTGAAGTGTTTGTTGAGTCTCTATGTTGATAATTTCCTTCCTTCTACTCACTCTGGGCTTTGTTTGTTGTTGTTCCTCTAGTTCTTGTAGCTGTAGGGTTGGATTTTTTTATTAGAGAGTCTTCTATCCTTTTTTAGATAGGCCTGTATTGCTATGAACTTTCCTCTAAAAACTGCTTTTGCTGTATCCCATAGGTTTTGGGTTGTTTTGTGTTCATTATCATTTGTTTACATAAACTTTTTGATTTCTTCCTTGATGTCCTTAAACCATTCATTATTAAATAGCATAATATTCATTCTCCATGAGTTTGAATGTTTTTGAGTTTTTTCCTTGAGGTTGATTTCCAGTTTCAAGGCATAGTGACCTAGAAGATGCTTCATATAATTTTCATTTTCTTGAACTTGTTGAGGCTTGTTTTGTGTCCTATCAGGTGGTCTATCTTTGAGAATGTTCCATGTGCACTTGAGAAGTATGTATATTTTGCTTCTTTGGGATGAAAAGTTCTATATATATATCAACTAAGTCCATTTGATGTAGAGTGTTGTTCAATGCCTCAATATTATCCTTCTCAAAAGTGGTTTAAAAAGGACTAATTGTTTGGGTCCTGAAATCTTTAAATGCCACTGAAATTATGGTATTTCATCCTCAACATGCTCGAGTCACCAACATTCTTAAGATTAAAATAAAACAATTAGAAGTTTGATTCAAGAGATTTTTGTAAATGCTTCATGTAGTTTCAGTTGGGCTATTTATTTAGACTAGATGCTAAATCTGTATGTACTTTCTTCATGCTGAAATATTGGGATGAAAATCAGAGGCACTTGATCCCGGTAGGATGGGGATAGGAGAAAAGTTTATGGGCGAAATTCAGGATCTATATTAGATGAAGCAGGAATATATATAGTTTGAGGGAGAAATTCAATATTCAGGTAAAGGTCTGGAAATCAAGAGATCAAGACTCTGGATGCCAATGAGTTCCCAACCATTGTTAGCAACAACAGGAAAGAAGTCTGAGAACTGGGAAGCGAAGCATAGGCTAGTGAGTCCAAAGTATGTTAAACATGAGTACAGGAGAAAGCACAATTTACATTTAAATTCTAGACTAGTGTTTGCCATTATCTGTCAGAAGTAGGTCAAAATTTTAGAAATTTGCCTGAGAAGCAGAGATGAATTCTTAAAAATGAAAAAAAGAAAGAAACAATTCTGTACACCTGAAACATTAGAGTAATAAGCAATATTAGAATAAATCACTTAATATAACTGGCAAATTCCAGGTTAAGGATAATGGCTCTTTCTTGTCCTTCATATAAATTACCCATACTCTTGATTTATTATTATTTGAAAAGTAAGAATATCCAGTTTCCATAAGAACAAAATTTTGGTTGCAATTCTTATGTAGTTTCTTTGATTTAAGCAGTCATTTGGTATCACTTTGTCCTTGGATGTCTTTTTCATGCATAATCCTACCTCCCAATATGTATTTTTCTATGAATACTTAAATATTGCATTGTTCATAAACAAAGCACTTTATTTTAATATTTTTACTGTATTTTACTTAAGTCTTTATCTTAATTTATAAATAAATCCTTCATACTGGAGAAAAATGTCATTTACTTTATACATCTGGAAAATTAATCAATACATTCATTTATTTATTCAAAATTGATAGATTCTTTCCACAACTCCTTAGGATTAGGGGAACTCATGAGCAAGATATATATATATATATATATATATATATATATATATATATATACATATAAAGAAGATGATATAATAAAGAGTGATGAGAAGGGGAACTCAGGGAAGAAATGAAAATTGGAACATGGAGAATATATAAAAGTAATGGAAAAAACAATAGGGAAAGAGAAAGTTATATGGCAGTTTGGATCATAGGATAGAAGTTTATTCTGTGGCTATATGGATGGGTCAGGGTAAGTTCTTAGAGGATAGGTGAGAAATGTTCTTATGGAGTAGAAATATAATCCAAATAATTGCTCTTCCTTATAATGAAACTCTAATGAGTTCTTGCTTGTTTTTATTCAAGTTCTAAATATTTAGAATAATTTGCAAAGGATCAAAAGATTACTAATGGCTTTCTAGACAACTGAAATATAAATAAGCACATAATTAAGGATGAGACTTTGCTATTTCATCACTAAACTTACCCTAAAGTAACATCACTAATACCCAGTTAGCCTTTTGTTCAACTTGCCTCTAACTTCTTAACTATCATTAAAATATTGAAATACATTCTTATTTTCTATAATCAAATCCTTACTTAGCTGTTACCTTATTAGGTTATTGAATAAAATAAGTGAAATATGCACAATTTAGAGGATATTTATATAGGGGAGCATTTGTTAAAATAAAGACAAAATAGCAACATTTATTCTCTTTTTCATTTTTATATAATAGATTGACATTTTAACAACTTTTAACACATTATTCATAGACTGGGAGATATAATAATTTCTTTACCTGAAAATAACTCGTTGTTTGGTGGGAATTACTAATTCAGACAAATAACTAATAACTATTTCCAGAAATGTTCCAACTGTTACAGAATGGGAAAATGCTCAAGGAAAGCATGAATACTTCTTGTGCTGGTACTGGTGAATCATTTATATCCCATTGGCTCTTAGAATGCAAATAATAACTAATGAAATCTAATAGAAATTGTTCTAGTTTATCTATTAGATTACAAGTAGCAGTTGGGACCTCCTTCCCTTTTTGCAACTTCATTTTGTTTCCCAGCATGTGTGGTGCCTGATGAGTTTTAGATATAGGTGAAAAAGTGATTGTTGCTTTTAATTGACATACACTTAGAATTCAGCAAGAAGGAGAGAACAACTGTCATTTACCATTAGGCCCAGAGTGCATGAAACTCTGAATTCTCTCACTTCATCAGGACAGGGGAGGAGGATCCTGGTTTATTCTAGAGCTATCATATATACATCTAGTGCCGTCATTTAATGATGGCAGCACAAAAAAGAAGAGGTCAATGTGGCCAAACTCTAATAAGCCCATATTTTAACAAGCTTAAAAGTACACGAATATATAGACAATTTCCCTCCTTAAAATAGATAATTGGTGTTTTATTAACTATGCTGTTTTCTGTGTGTATTTACTATGTATCAAGCACTGTTTTAAGTATTTTAATTTTATTTTATTTGCAATTCTTATGCCATCTTATTAATTTTGTACCACCACACTCCCAGTTATATCAATGAGAAAGTCAAAGCACAGACATTTTAAGTAATGAATCCAAAATTAGGTAAGTACTTAGTGGTAAAGCTAGGATTCAAATTCACTAGCTTGATCCTAGAACATTTTCTCTTACCACCACACATACAGGGTGGGGCAAAAGTAGGTTTACAGTTGTTCATATAGAAAGTAATACAATAATAAATAAGTAATAATACTAGAATAAACTCTGTGTTTCAAGAACTCACAGCTATAAACCTACATTTTCCCCATACTGTATAAGGCACAAGTAATCCCTGCTTAACAGTTTCCCCATTTCCAAGTAAATCCATGCTGAATACATAACTTTGCCATTACCCCATTTTTAACATGAAAGATATGACTAGACTACACCATATTTTAGGTTTACAAATTTTATAGTTAAATCACTTTTTAACTATAGACATCGATATGCAGAACATCTCCTTTGAAATAATGGCCATTAATTCTTTAAGATAGAATCCTCTATCGGTCTGAATGAAATATTAAAACCTTTTCTAGAATGTTTGGATTATTCTTTTAAAATTTGACCACTGTTATTTCCTTTTAGGATGGTATTGAGATAATTTCAGATTCTGAAGTTTGAAATGAGTTCAGTTCAGGGAAATGAGATGCGTGAAATGAGAAAATAATAAAATATTCTAGGCAACCAGTTCAGATATAGCTTCAGGTGGGAGAAGCAGAGCATTTTTTGTTTGTTTGTTTGTTTGTTTGTTTCTGACAGTTTCCTGATAGTCCAGATGAAATGAGTTGGTAATGCCATACCAGTTCCTGTAGTCAGATATCTACATTGCAATTGGCATCAGACTTTGCGATCTCTGCAGTGAATCCTTAGAGGGCAAATAGAATTATTCTCTCATTGCTGTGAGGGAAGCCCACCAGATGTGGTTTTAGTCTCAGAAATAGACTCTTATTGTTATCTAAATTCTGTGTATAAATAATTCACTGCCTTCATTCAAACAATCAATAATCTAGTGGGAAACCCAGAGATATATGATCATTCCAATTGTCTTACCATCTCTAAAAAATAACTGTTTGCCCACCTACCTCCTTCCCTACCCCCACTTGCTTCCTTCTTTCTTTCCTTTCTCCTCCCTCTTCGCTTTCTTTTTCTTTCTTTCCTTTTCTTTCTTTCTTTCTTTCTTTCTTTCTTTCTTTTTCTTTCTTTCTTTCTTTTTCTTCCTTTCTTTCTTTCTTTCTTTCTTTCTTTCTTTCTTTCTTTCTTTCTTTCTTTCTTTCTTTCTTTCTTCCTTTCTTTCTTTCTTTCTTCTTTCTTTCTTTCTTTCCGCACACCCCCCTCTCTCACAGGCACACACACATACACACAAATACACACACAAAAGTTAAAAAAATAATAGGCAAAATACTCTAAATAATCCACATTTTGAAAAAGTCATACTACAGTGATGGTTTTTACATAATCCAAATATTTTATTAAGAGAATTTAGTGTTTACGTTCTTTTATCATGTTGTTTCTCAGCAAAGATGAAACAGCCTCAATTTCACACATGCAACTTGAGCCTGCCAATGGATAGCCAGAGGTTAAGAAAATGAAACTAGCTGCTTTAGATCTCTCTCCCTTTGCTTTGTGTTTTGATACTATAAAAGGCAAGTTATTTTTATATTGGATTGTATAGTAATTTTCTGAGTGATTTGTTTCTTTGGTTTTTCTAAATACTTACTAGAAACCAATTTGTTTCACTTTGCTGAAGTTGCACTGTTACTTGGGTTTTATTTTAAACTTATTTTTGAAAAGAAGGTGGAAGAAAAATAGGTCACAAAAGTACTCTAACAAAATAAAATTATTTAAGTTGGAGCAATGACCAAGTCAATGATCAACAATCAATTCCATATATGTTCTGAAGATATACCCTATTTAGTATACCTAATGTAAGATATATGAAAGAAATAATTGAGGCATTTCCCTTCCCTTCCATCACAGACAATGTTTAAGATTCAATCAATGACTGCGACCTATTCCTATGATAGCCAACGTCAGCTTGAAAGTGACATTCCTCCACCTAAAGGGATATATTTTGCAGTTTTCAAAATAGAGAATGGGAGACATAGATTCATATTTCATAAATGTAATTTTAAAACATTAGAGATAGAAGGATCTTTAGATATCATCATATTTTGAAGAAGTGGAAATTGAGTATCAGATAGATAAACTGATTTCTCTAAGATTTGTTATTTTAAGATTATTTTTTAAGTTGAGATTAATGTCTTATATTTTACATTCGTGGTAGAAATCACCTTCCATTAAAGCTGTAGGGTGATAAATAAAACCTATGAGTCAACAAATATAAGATAGATTCTAATACAGAATTAAACCTGGCTTGTGTGAATTAAATGTCAACTTTTTTGCAAAATAAATAAATAAATTATACAACTAAACAAACAAAAGCACCAAGAAGGCATATGCATCTTCCTTTTCAAAAAATAAAAAAATAAACTCCTTATCACTATAAGAACAATTACATATGGAATGTTAGAAAATAAATCATTAATGTTATCCCATCTTATGGATTTTCCACAAAGAATTGATTAATGTCATAAATAATTTTCTTGGCAATTTTCTCTTCAAACACAGAAGGAATAATTTTCTAATTTTTTTTAATTCCTACTTTTCCCAAATAAATAAATTCAAAGTCTTTTGGGAGCAAAATTTTTTCCATAAGCTTTTTAAAAAAATTAACAGGAAAACAACTGACACATACATCATTTAGTCAGTTATAAGTTAGTTAATTTTGAGATACAGTATATTTGCGTTCATGCAGTATATCAGCATGTTTTCTTTAAATGTTTTAATAAAATAATAATTAATTATGGGCAAACTATTTGCTCCATAAATTTTCTTACGAGATTCAGGACATCAGTCTATTATGCATCCTTTCCTTTTATTCAGTTTATGACATGCATCAATTCTTTTTAAAGACATAAGTGATTTTTTTTTTAACTCCAAATTTGAACAAATTCATTCTTACTGTTTTTTCATTAACTGGTTTCTTCAATCCTACCACAGTAGAGATGAAAAATTGTTCACGAGCAGAAAAAATTTTCCTGATATCAGGAATCTGCAACTTACCTATTAGCCCCATGCTATCACTGGGCAAAATAATAGCTCAATCCAAGCTTAAGAAGAGATCATAAAAGTAGAGGGAGGAACCCATAAAAATATCGGTGCACACAAGTTATACCAGACATGTCCAGAAAGTATCCAGGCATCTACAGTGAAAAATAGAGAAATCTACTGAAGAAGGTACAAGAAAGAGTGTACATAGGAAAATGATGCCTCAGTCCCCTTCAAATTAGACACATTGGAACCTCACACAGTTCTCCCAATCGCCATCAGCTGCCTTGTTGTATATTCCTAAATCTCATTGATGGTCTGAAATCTCTTCCCTTTAAATGGTGATTTTAGTATTGGAAAAAGCCAGAAGTCACAGGGCACCAAATCTGGGTTGTAGGGGGGCTGAGTCACTTAAGTGATATGATGTTTTGCCAATGAACTACATGAGACGTGATGCATGAACAGCCGTGTTGTCATGATGAAGCTGCCAATCACCAGCTGCCCAGAGCTGCAGCCTTCTGAATCATCTAAATAGTTCCTGTGGAGTAATGTTTAAGCTTATAGCAAAATCTGATGCAGATTTGCTGCTCTACTTGCTCAATCATTTTTGAATGCAACAACTATGCAGTACACATGCTCACTCAAAAGCGTCTACAGCCCCCACTGACTAGTACAGTGAAGTTGTTCCTTGTTAATGCATGACATTCCAATCCACTCTCCTTGGCTGCCAGGTTACATCACTGTCACACAAACTGTTCTGGTTATATTAACAATGGCTGGACATTTTCCAGACACATCTCGTAATCTCTCCTTTATAGTTAAAATTTGCTCTCTTATCTTGTCAGTGCTCTCTTCACTCCAAAATTCAAATACACACTCCAAAGAAAGCAGATTAATGAGCCATAACAGGCTCTGCAAGTGTTTTCTCCAACAGTAATCAAAAGTTCTTACTCTCTCCCATTTTATATATAGTTTCCATGCTCTCGGTGACATTTATTTGAATAATCATTACTGCCATTGTGGATAATATGCATTTATGAAGAAATAGCTGAAGCCTTAGCTTTTAAGAGAGTAACAAATTATTACCTTTAATGGAAATTGCATTCCAGCAATAGCATGGTAAACAAGTTGTTCTCTGTGTTACTTATTTCAGATTTGTTACCAACTCAATATTGTATCCTTCCTGATGTACTCATTAACCCATGAAGTACTGAAAATAAGTCTTCATACTTGGCTCTCAGGAAAACAGCAATCTGACTCAAGCCTGAATCCAGGACTGCAAAAAGTATACATGGCCATTGATATCTTTACACCAAAAGGCTCCCGGATTATTACAAAACTCACAAAAATGACTTAAAATTATTGTTGTGTTAGGAGTGAGGCATTCCTATGAAATATGTATGTATTATATGTGGCTACCGAGAGCTGGTGTGATTAGGATGGCATACATTTAATCAGTTATACTCATACAATTGGCTAGATTTGATCTGACAAAGAATCAGATTTGAAAGGAAAAGAATTGTAGGACCTAGGATAGGTAAAATGTAAGTGTGTAAAGAAGTAATCTAGAGTTTAAAACTGGAAGGATACTTCCAAAAGAGTATCCTTGATGATGTTGGGTAGGGTTAAGTGAGATTTAGCAAGGGAGCCAGAGAGCATTTTGGAAAAGGAACATATATTTAAAGGTCTTAAAATAGATGCTGGAATTAAAGCAGATTTTAACAAATGATGGAATAATATTTATGAAATACAAGCCAATATTTTTATATCTCTTTTCTCCCCATATGTGTGCATAGGCAATTTTTGTGTTCTTATTGCCCCAGCTTAAGAATGCAAAGAAAAAGAAAATCTCTTCTTGGCATCTAAGTATCAAAAGCAAGGGCCTTGGGACAAAGATGAGGACTCAAGCCATAAAAAGGATTTGGAGAAACTTCATCTGTATGAACAAGGCCTTTACCCTCCTTCAAATTGAAGAGCAGCAATAATGAAAATTCCTCATCTGAAATGAAGAAGGTCAGAGAAGAGGATTTGATTGGAGTATAGATGTGATGGTTCCCAGAAGCTGACATGGGTTCAGAACATGGCACAATGTCTGGGAGGAGACAAATGTAGGAGCACCAATGTAGCAGCCTGCAGCTGACAGCAAGCACAATTAGGGCAAGTGGGAACTGTATAGATAAGGGTGGAGGAATATGGGTCAGGTCAAATAACTGGGAGAAGCAGGACTCTAATGTCATAGTCTTTTAAATGCGCACACTTACCTGAACTCAATCATACCTTCACCCATTGTCTCCTTAAATATTTATATGTTTGTTAACTCTTAATGAGCAATTGAACATAAAACTTAACCCAGTCCCTTGGACATGACAAGGATTTTACACCAACTTTTACAGAGAAATATTTAAGAAATATCAGAATTTTCCTAGAATCATATTTTTATTGTTATGAAACATTGTACAATAGAATCCACAGAGAAAAATAATAGAATGTCTCAAAAGCTAATGGGCAAGAGGTAAGGATTTGAAAGTTAAATTAATTTGTGAGAAAAAAACTCAGTGTAGAGAGGTTTGGTATTTGACAATTAAAATTTTAACACTTTTCTTGTATTTAATTCAATAAATTACCTCAGTATATGGGCATATGTTCAAATAAGCTTTTAAGTATTTCTCATAAGTCACAATTACTTACTAATAGAAAAATGACCATAAAACACTCTTTCTTTTGTCAAAGTTGCCTCCACTTTTACCTCTAGTCATTTCCCTGTTTCATCATTTCTGATCTCTTTGACCCTGGAAGGATCTTCTCCAGCCACAGCTCATTTCAGAAGACAGGAGAGACAGGGCTTGGGTGAGAGATGAGGAGCCATTGTAAAGCCTGAAATCGAAATGGCTTGCTGTTAATATTCTCTGGGTGCTTCTGCCCTGCTGCAGCTCATTTGATTGCTTGCAGTGGTCATATAAGTTGCAACTCAAACATGACATGAACAGTAAGGATTTTTAAAAGAATATTTTTCTAAGAAGTGTGTGAAATAAATTGCATTATTATGAGATCTCAGATTTTGAAGAAAAACTTATTAATGAATGAAAAGGCACATTTGTTCACTATTAATTGACTATGACCTGCTAATACCACTGGATCAATTTAGCCATTCCATTCACAAGCTTAATATTCTTTCTGATGGCTAATTGGTGGATAATTGATAGGCACCTTTCTCATGAAATGGATTTGCATTTAATTTTGCTTTTTTTTCATTTTTAAACTCCAGCATTTATTTATTTGAGGAATATTTATTTTTCCAATGATCTTGGATTTCTTTCTTGGGTAGGTATTTTTCACCTGATTTTTTTCTTCAGCTAATTTTTGAACCAGTCTTCCTCCTTTTCAGAGCCTCTTTCTGCACTGGGGTTGTTTTGCTCTAGTTTAATGGGATCGGTTATAAATATGAGAGCAGTCTGAGGTGCTGTCCTCATCTTGAGGTGGGGAGATGGAGAGAAAATTTGACTTCGAAAATAGCTTGTTTTAATGGCTGCAACACCTGCTTGGGAAAAATTCAAGCTGACATCTCACAGTTTCTGCTTTGCCCTCCTCCTCACTGAGTTCCAATTAGTTCGATGTACATTTATTGTAGCACTATTTATAAGGCCTCAGGGAAATGACGTTAGCTCTTTGCCAGCAACAACTATGTTTAAATACAGATGTCACCAGAATGAGCAAGTTTCTACCCCAGAAAAAGGCTTTTTGGTATGATTTCTGCTAATACATTCTTAGCACTGTCATAATTTCTCTCATTATTGCACCATGCCTCTTTAAATTATAATTTCAAACAAAGTTTCTGTTGAGAAATTCACCAACGGCTTTATTTTTTTGTGTACCAGTTCTTTCAAATCTACTTTCATCACATGATTTATTTAAATGAGATTTTTATTTTTTATTTTGCAGTCTTGTTCTGCATAATGATGTTTTGGTCAACAACAGACTAGCTGCATGACAGTAGTCCATAAGATCATAATGGAACTGAAAAAAATCATATTGCCTGGTGACACTGTAACTGCTGTAATTATGTCAAAGCACAACGAATTACTCATTTGTCTGCAACAGTGTTGCTGTAAACAAACCCAGTGTGCTGCAAGTCCTCTAAAAGTATATCACATATAATTATGTATAGCACATAATACTTGATAATGATAATAAACAACTGTTACTGCCGTTATGTGTTTATTTTTCTATATTTTTCATCATTATTTAAGAGTGTACTCTTTCGATTTATTAAAATAGTTTGCTGTAAAACAGTATGCTGTATTTTGCTGGCAGCAACCTCAATACATTTCATATTTATCACAACACTTCGTTGCATCATTTTCTCTTGTGCTTGACTTAATCTCACGTTGGTTGTTCATCATGGCCCCTAAGCATCAAAATCCATTGATAATGTTGCCAGTAAAAGGCCACATCAAGTGACTGGCTCAGAAACAAAATTAACAGTGATTAAGGACTACAGAGATGGAAAATCAGTAATGGTTATTGCTCACCAGCAGGCATGTCCCATTCCACCATAGCTATAATCTTCAAAAACAAGAACAAAGTGACATAGCTTTTAAGACTTACAAAAGTTTAAGAGCTTATACCAAACATGGAGAAACTTCCAATGGCCTGGATTGAAGACCAAACATAGACGCATATTTTTCTTGGCCCCATGATGAGCACAGCCAAAGCAAAAAGCTTGTTTTGAATGTTTAAAGAAAAGGCTGGACCTGATTATATTGTTAAATTTACTGCTAGTGCTAGCTCTGGGTGGTTTAAACAATTCAAGAATCATTATTCATTACATAATGTGAAACTGAGTGGCAAGTCTGTAAGTGCTGATGAGAAGACAGTTGGAGAATTTTTGGAAACTAAGTGATTTGATTGTGGAGGAAAATTGTTTTCCAGAGCAAATATTCAATATAGATGAAACCGAAAAGAACTTTCAGTTATATGGAGGCCATGTCAATGCCAGGTTCAAGGCTTTTAATTAATTAATAACAGTCTTGCTTAAGGACAACATTGCAGTTTATAAATGAAAACCCTTTGTAATATGACACAGTGAGAACCCCAGAGGCTTAAAGCATATCAATAAGCATGTAATGCTAGTGTATACACATACCTTGTTTTGGTGCACTTCATCTTATTATGCTTTGCAGATACTGTGCTTTCACCAATATCAACACAAGACCCTCCACCAGCAAAAAGATTATGACTCTTTGAAAGCTCAGGTGATGGTTTGAATTTTTTAGCAAAAAAATATTTTTAATTAAGGTGGGTACATTTTTAGCATAACACTATTGTGAGGACTTCTGGTCAAGATGGCAGCATAGGTAAAGAGGGTTTGCCTCCTCACACAACTACATCGAAATTACAACTAGAATAACTGTCACTCACAACTGTCAGAAATTGAGTTGAATGGAAGTCTGACAACTAAAGAATTAAAGGAATCATATCCATCCAGACTGGTGGGGAGTGGGAAATATGAAACAGGCTGGTCCCACATCCATGTGTGGTAGATAAAAATTCAGTAGAGATATCTCAGGAATGAGGAGTCTTAGCCCCACAGCAGCCCCTCCCCAGTCCAGGGTTTCAGTGCCAGGAAGATAAGTCCCCAAAACTTCTGGCTGCAAAATCCAGCAGGGACTGAGTCAACGGGAAAAATTCCTGGAATCCCAAGCAGTTCCCATTAAAAAACTCACACACAGACTATTTCAGACTCACTCCCTCTGAGCTCCAGCACCAGGGTAGCAGCTTGAAAGGCACCAGTGACATACATGTAGGAACTGAAGTGTCTGGCATCAAGGCAATAGCTGGGGGACAGCTTTTTCCCAGAGAGAAAGGCAGGCAGAAACCATTGTTCCATTTCTGAGGTATTCCTCCCACACACAGATTCATGGGGAAGGCAGGCAGGTGCCATATCTGAGACTCCATCAACCTGGCTAACACTGTATGCCCCACCCTGGAGATCCCATGAGTTTTTGTTCTACCCAAATTATGGGCCCACCTACGCTGTTAACAGTGTCTTTTCCATACAAATGGCTGGTCTTGGCTCATGCTTCACAACTACCTAAATCCTCTCAAGCAAGCAACATCTGGTCTCACTGAGACCACCCCCAAGTCCCCATACCTCTTTCTAAGTGGCCCTAGGCCTTGCACTAGCAGTAGGCAGCCTAAATTCACAGCTTGGATTCACCTGGGTATCTCCAAGCCCAGCACAAGTAGCAGCCATCTCAGTTTGCTTTATAGCCCAGGCAGGGTGGCCCCGGACAAAACACAGGTAGGGGTTGACCTTGGCCTGCACCACCTTGGAAACCTCAGAGCCTGCACACCCAATGGGCAGCTACAGACCATGTCAGAACACCACCACCCTACCCCTGGATAGCTGAACTCCACAGAGGGTGGAGGTTGATGGTCAGTGGTCACAGCCAATACTTGTAGCTGACAAGCTGGGATAAATCCCTCCCATTGATCTGCCAACAGCAATCAAGGCTCAACTATAAGAGGAGGGTATATTCAGCTCACATGGAAGGCACACCTTGAGTACCCAGCTTGGGTGATAAGGGAGACTGTCTATGGACCCTACAGGACACCTGCTACATTAGGCCATACTACCAAGACATGGAGTCAAACCAGCTCTACCCAATACACCCAAACACAAAGGGGCTGCCAATTTCAGGAAACAAAGAAACATGGCCCAAATGAAAGAACAGATCAAAACTCCAGAAAAAGAGCTAAACAAAATGGAGATTAAAAAATTCTATCAGATGCAGAGTTCAAAATGCCTGTTATAAGGATGCTCAAGGAACTTAGGGAGGACCTCAATAGCATAAAAAAAGATCCGATCAGAAATAAAGGATTCACTAATTAAAATAAAGAACAATTTACAGGGAAACAACAGAATGAAGTCAAGAATCAAATCAATAATTTGGAGCATAAAGAAGCAAAAAACAACCAGTCAAAACAACAAGAAATAAAAAGAATCCAAAGAAATGAAGATAGTTTAAGCAGCCAATGGGGCAATTTCAAGTGTTGCAACATAGCATCATATGAGTGCCAGAAGGAGAAGAGAAAGAACAAAAAATGAGAAATATATTTGAAAAAATAATAGAATAAAATTTCCCTGATTTGATGAAAGTAATAAACATGCAGGTTCGGGAAGCACAGAGTTCCAAACAAGATGGTTGCAAAGAGGCCAACTCCAAAACACATCATAATTAAAATACCAAAAGTTAAAAAGAGAATCATAAAAACAGCAAGAGAAAAGCAATTAGTTACCTACAGGGTTATTCCTATAAGACTGACAGTTGATTTCTCAAAAGAAACATTTCAGGCTAGAAGGGACTGGCAAGAAATAGTCAAAGTCATGAAAAGCAGGGACCTACAGCCAAGATTGTTCTACTCAGCAAAGTTATCATTTAGAATCGAAGGGCAGATAAAGAGCTTCCCATACAAGAAAAAATGAAAGAAGTTCATCATCACCAAACCATTTTTATATGCAATATTAAAGGAACTTATTTAAGAAAAGGATCAAAACTATGAACAATAAAATGGCAATAAACACATATCTATTGACAATGGAATCTAAAAAACAAACTAAGCAAACAAGAACAGAGACAGAATCATGGATACAGTGAGGTTTTGATGGTTACCAGGTTAGAGGGGGTGTGAACAATGGGTGAAGAAGTGAGGGGATTAATATTTACAAATAGGTGGTTACAGAATAGCCATGGTAATGTAAAGTACAGTATAGGAAATGGAGTGGCCAAAGAATATATATGCATGATCTATGGACATGAACAATGATGTGGGGATTGCCTGAGGGAATGGTGGGTGCTGGGTAGAGGAGGCAAAGGGGGGAAAATTTGGACAACTGTAATAGTATAATCAATCAATTATAATTTAAAAATAGTGCTTCTTCACACTTCACACACTACAGTATAGTGTAAACATAAATTTATATACACTGGGAAAAATAATTCATATGACTTGCTTTATTGCTATATTCACTTTTTTTTGTGGTGGTCTGGAACTGAACCTGAAGTAATCTCTTAGGTATGCTTCTACTATAGGAATAATAAGAAGTCATGGAGGACTTGGCTTCTATTCCAAGATGCCTACCTGAATTGCTGTCAGTGAAATGGAGAAGTACTGTTTGGAAAATAACATACCACTCAACATTTTACTTACTGTTTATAATGTTCCCTGACATTCTCATTTTAATAATGGTCTTCATCTTGATATCAAAGTTGTATTTCTTTCTCCAAATACCATCTCTTTGATTCAACCAATAGATCAAGAAATTATGGAAGCTAGTAAGGCCTACTACCTAAGGAGGACCTCTGCCCAAGCTACTGCTACATCTGAGGAAGACACTGTAAAAAAAACTAATACAGTTATGAAAGGTTTACATTTATAACTGCAACAAGAACCTTGCATGAGCTTGGGAGGAGGTCACCAAGGAATGTATGAATGGCAATCTGAGAGAAGACACTCAAGAGGTTTGTCTATGACTTCAAAAGATTTGCCAAGTTGAGGTTACAAAAACCAGCAAGGCTGTGGTTGAGATGACAAACAAGTCTCACCTGGGTGTGGATGAGAATGACATTGAGGAGCTCCTAGAGGTGGTTCCTGGGAAAATAACTAAGGAGGAGTTGTTGGAATTGGAACAGGAATGCATAGCTGAAGAAGAGGCAAGAGCAAAGGAAACTGCAGAAGAAAAAGTAAACAAGAACATTTACAATGAAGAGTTTAGCAGAAGCATTTGTAGACTTCGACAACTCTAAAATTTTTGAAAACATGAACCTCAATGCCAAACGGTTTTCCTTAATAGAAAATATTCACGGTGCATTATCTATAATAAAAAATAACACCATAAACATATTACTGAAAGGGCGATACTTCCTCAAGAAGAGCCTCAGGCAGGACCTTTGGGAGATGTTCCAGAAAAAGGCATTGTGATCAAAGAAAATGACAGCTCCATGCTTGTCTTTGCACCTGGAGACCTTCCAGTGAGACAAGATGTGGAGTTTAAAGACAGTGATATTGAGAGCCTGACCCTGTGTAGATATTGATGATCCTGATCCTGTGTAGGTCTAGGCTAATGTGTGTATTTGTGTCTTAGTTTTTAACAAAAAGTTTAAGAAGATTAAAAAAATTTAAACATGTAAAGAGTTTATAGAATGAGGACATAAAGAAAAATATTTTATACAGTTGTACACTGTTTGTCTTTTAAGTTAACACAAAGTATTACAAAAGGCTTAAAAGTTTAAAAACTGAGTCTATAAATTTAAAAATGTACAATAAGCTAAGGTTAAATTATTGAAGAAAGAAAACAATTATTAATTTAGTGTAGCTTGAATTCACAGTGGTTATAAAAACTACTGTAGTGTGCAGTCATGTCCCGGGCCTTCACACTCACTTACCACTCACTCACTGACTCACCCAGAGCAACTTCCAGGCCTGTAAGCTC
Organism: Furipterus horrens; assembly: GCF_987537825.1. Taxonomy (NCBI): domain Eukaryota; kingdom Metazoa; phylum Chordata; class Mammalia; order Chiroptera; family Furipteridae; genus Furipterus; species Furipterus horrens. The sequence continues at coordinate 136,323,614 of NW_028327171.1, forward strand.
CATTTATGGCAAGTGCACTTGTATTACACAGGTATAGTATAATACATTTTATCTTTTATACCATATATTTACTGTACATTTTCTATGTTTAGATATGTTCAGATACACAAATATTTACCATTTCTTAAAATTGCCTAAAGTATTCAGTATAGTAACATTCTGTATAAGTTTATAGCCTAGGAGCAATAACCTATACCATATAGTTGTGTGGTAGACTACACCATCTAGGTTTGTGTGAGTTTATTCTATGATGTTTGCATAACAACAAAATTGCTTAATGACACTTTTTTCAGAATGTGCCCTGTTGTTTAGCAATGCATGGCTGTAATGATAATGGACAAATCTTGCCAACTTGCATGTCCAAGCAGAAAGTCCAAAGACAAAGACTGAAAAGCCTATCCATCCTCCTCCTCTCTGACTTCTCCAATAAAATTCTCCTGGGGCAGAGAAAAGTGTAGAAGGGATGTGTAATCTTGGAATTGTTATATAAATTTTATTTTGGGGAGATTTACCAAAGTAATGATGTACACATGACAGAACTCTTAGAGTCAGTGTTTTAAAACAAGTGGTTAAACCTGATGATTTAATTTAAAATATAAATAATTTTTGCATACATGCCTTGTGAAAATTTGTCAAGTTTGTCAAGATGCAAATATATCATTGGTGACTTTGGGTAATCCAAAGAGGGGTTATGTTTCCAGAATAAACGTGGATGCTACTCAATTATATTGACTCTGCCTATGGCAGAAAAAAAAACAAAGGACCAAAGATTTATTCATTAACCTTCATTGAATGATAAATGTCTGCTCCAGAGTGTACTGGTGTGGTTAGGTATGGAATCTCTGGAACCTGAAAACCAAGCACCTCTACCTACTAACACTGAAAGCTTGGGCAAATTCTTTTATTTTTTAGCCTCAATTTCTGCAGCTACACAGATGTTATAAAGATTAAAAAATAATTTTTAAAGAGCATAAAACTTTAAATGTTATTAAAATGAAATTATTTTATTATCATTGTTGTCATGTAGTTTATTATTACATATTATCATATGCATAATAATAAAATAGTTCTACGCCTTCTTTTATTCATCCCAGTATTGGTAAAAAGAAATAGAACAGGCACTTGGTAAAATTATAAAGTTAAAATAAAATGTTTATCATATTATATTTCATCATGTACATTCTCTCTACTTTTTTCTCACCCTCTCCTGCCACCACATTCATAATTATTTTTAAAAAGTTTATAGAAATTTACTTTGTTTAAGGGAGAAGACTCACTTTTTATTCACACATACACACAAACCTCTCTGGCTTGTTACCTAGTTTTAGTTTTCACTTAATAGCAGAAGCAATCATTAATTTAATAATTAGACATGTAGTTTAAAAAGTAAATTTTGAGACCTCTGTTCAAGTGATCTGGTAATTAGAGATTCTGTTTTCTTAAAAGGAATACATAGAAAAGGCTGAATTTTCCCTCACAAATTCTCCACTCTAAAGTGCCCTAATTCCTTTTGCTCACTACATTAAAAGTAGAGGCAACGGTGATAGTATTCTCTACTTTAACTTCATGGCCCTTTGCTGTCTAGATTAAAGCTAAAGCTAGTCCAGGAGTAGCTGAGACGCAACAGTGACTAGGATCACTTTTTATGGTTCCCTTCTTTTCTCCTGTGAGCAGCCTTCCCTTGCCATTTACTCCACAAGCCTGGTACACTCACAGTGCTCCCATGATGCTCAAGCCCTGTCTCAGGTACGTCATTCACTTCTCATGATACCTAAAGCCTTAGAGTTGCCTTATTTTTTTCCCCTTCTATGTCCAATGTGATTAAAGCAGGATACATTCCTTCATGGATATGTTGTTAATTTTTTTATTGTTTTTTTCCATTATCATTTAACCCCCTTATACTCTCATCCCCCTGGCAATCACCACCCTGCTGTCCATGTTAATGAGTCCTTTTTCTTGATCCCTCCACTCCCGAGGTTCCTCTACCCTCTAACTACCCCTCAATAGCTGTCATCCCGCTCTTTGTGAGTTTATCTATTTTGCTTGTTAATTCAGTTTGTTCATTAGATGCTTTAATTTATACCAAGGTTTGCCTAGGTGAACAGCTAATATGTCACTTTCCAAGACAAATTCCCATCTTAGTTTTGCCTCTCAGTGAGGATTTCAAACATCTGGGAGAAGAATGGAGAAGGGTTTTGGACAGATGCCCTTCAAACATTCATTTATCCATGTACTTATTTTACAAATACATTGTTGTTACCATCTAAGTTTAGCATTGCCAGACTACCTGTAGAATCCGATGAACCTAAGTTCTTACCTGAATGCAGTGAACCAATGCTAAAATGAAAATAGGACCTTCATATGGAAATTTTAAAAATTGCCCGCTAAAAGAATCACCAAATTTTGATATTTTATATATGCAAATATATCAATATATATAACTAAATATACATATAGTGTGGATTTTTGTTTATTAAGAAAAAAATCTGAAAGGCACTGGCTTTTAAATCTCTTTAGAAATGTGTTTAGATTACAAAAGCAAGAAAGTATATTCTTAAACATTTGCCTATTGGGTGAATATCTTCATAAGTCTTTAGGGAGTAATTATCTTTTCATTGAATCAAGTGCCTTACAGATAACTTTAAGGTCTTATTATTATCAAGTTGAAAAGGAATGCACACACAGTGTGCAAATTAAAGGGAAAAGCTGGGAGATACTCATTCTATGTTAGAATACCAATGTTACACTTTGTAAGTATCAAGGACAGTTTATCTTCACGAACATTTCAGAATTACCCATACTCCTTAGCCAATGGCATTTTAAAGAGGTTTTTGCTGAGAAGAAATTACTTTTTATAAAAGAAGTAAGTTGTAACAGGACTGCACCAATCTAAAAACTAGCCATCTGAAATTTACATTGCTTTATCATCAATATTACCCCTGCCTCAAATAGAAGGCCTCCCTTAAAGTCTTTATCCCCTAACATTGTAGGCTTATATAAAAGCACAGAATATTTATGATATTTAATAAATATTTAAGATGGACAAAACTTCCATCATCACCTAGTCTAACATAATACCTCATTTTATGAATTAAGACCAACAGAGATGAATGACTTCTTGCTGTCAGAGCCATAGTTAACACTCTTAGTTGACTCTTTCTGCTATCCACACTTTTAACTAATTGGACTTGATTCATCTATTTATATTACATGTTAGTGTCACAGCAAAATGAATGTAGATATTTTTAGAAATGAAAGGGGGATTGTGAAAAATAATGCGGTTAATATCTGCAAAAAATCAGAAGAAAATGAATTTATGGTAAAGGATTACAGTCCCTAATTTATTTTAATCTTTTACTAGTCTATTGTTTTTTAACTTGCAGCAAACTGAGAAGTGGTCATTGTAGTAGTCAGGGTTCTCCAGAGAAACAGAACCAATATATATATATATATATATATATATATATATATATATATATATATATATAAAATATGGATATAGATATATCTTATATTGGTTCTGTTTCTCTGAATACCTATATGTGTAGTTAGATAATTAATTAATTAGTTAATGTTATCTTTAGGGAATTACAGAAGAGTTAGTCACTGGTGAATATGAATGACCTAACTCCTACAAAGGCCTATTAGCGTGTTTCCAAAAAGTACTCCAAAGTAAAGAGATTTTGGTAATAAAGTCAGAGTCTGCTCATTTGCATAGATCCAACAGCTCTAGAAGAACTAATTCTGACTTTTTAAAAACAATTTTACAATATAGCAGTAATATCTCAAACATCTATAGCAACAGTATTTTTACCAATATGTCTTCTAGGGAATGAGAAATAAAGGAAAATAATAAACAAAGGACTACATCAAACAAAAAACCTTCTGCCCAGCAAAAGAAACTATCAACAAAATTAAGAGAACCCATAGTATGGGTGAACATATTTGCCAATAATACATCTGATAAGGGGTTAATTTTCAAAATATAAAAATTATAAAACTCAACACCAGTATGACAATCCAACCAAAAAATGGACAAAGGATCTGAACAGACACTTCTCCAGGGAAGACGCACAGATGGCTGAGACATATGAAAAGATGCTCAATGTCACTAATTATCAGAAAGATGCAAATTAAAACCACAATGAGATACCACGCCACACCTGCCAGAATGGCTACCTCCAGTAAACCCACAAACAGCAAGTGCTGACGAAGACATGCAGAAAAGAGGACCTTAGTGCACTGTTGGTGGGAATGCAGACTGGTGCAGACAGTGGAAAACTGTATGAAGCTTCCTCAAAAAAAAAAAAAAGAACTTTCTTTTTCACCCAGTGATTCTACTTATGGGACTTGATGTTTAAAAAAAGCATAAAGAACGTTGATGAAGGCTTCAAAACTCTTAGTAATTGATATAACTACCAGTTAATTGTCTTTTTGTTAGTTTTGTCATTTTCATTTATCATTGGTGGTGCTGTGTTGTGTATGTGTTTGTATCAACTGTATTGATTAATCAATCCAGTTAACAAGATAAACTTAGTTATATGTGTATTCTCAGTCAAAAACTCAATTTACCTTCAAGGACATAAAACATAACATCAAATAAGAAGCATGAAAAATACATAAATGAATTTGACAGGCTGGCCAAAGACCTTTAATCATCTTGACAAATAAAGAACTCACATGATTTATAATAAAGCAAGCATTTTCAAATGTGACATTCAGTTATCTTGATAGTGAAAAAATAAAGCTATTCCAAAGAACAGTAATTGCAAAGAATGCTTATTACTATCATTTTTATTAAAACTTCAAGCTCTCTTCCAACATTGAGCTTTATTAGAGTATAAATGTTGACTTACTGAGAGATAAATGACCTCGTGTTTTAAATTAGGAACAAAGAACTTAATACATGAGACTAAATAACTCATAAAATTTACTTTTTTAATGTTGTATATTTGCAAATCAAATCTCTGAAGAGAAAAATAATGACATTCACTTCAGCTCGTTTGTTTTTCTTAGAGTCTTAACACATTAGATTTTGCATGTAATAGCTATAACCATTAGTAATGGTAATGAAAAATAAATAAATATAAGTGGGTTTAACATGACAGGTATGATCCTCTGCAACCTTGGTTGACTTTATTCTTAAAAGAAATGCTTGAAATGAATAAGAAGTCTACTTGAGAAATGAAAGCAGTGGGCCAAAAGGTCTGCTCCTCTGCTGTGTAAGTGGATAGACCTATGGAATAAGGGAACTGAGGGGGATTTGAAAAGTCAAGCACTAATTTCTCTAGTTACAGGTGATAGACAAATGAAGCCCAAAGAAGAAAAGCCATTTATGCTTTCCCATTTTGCTCCAAATTATTAAGAGCAATTTGAACTGATTGCTCCCTTCTTTTCCATTCTCACCATTACAGTGTCTGGTAGAGAGAAAATGATGGATCCTCCTACATCAGCATGTTTTTCCTTAAGAGTGACATCATGACCCATGATGTAAAGTAGCAGGGTCCCTTGGTATTATTAGGTAACTAAAAACGGCCTCTTGAAAGATATAGCAGAGCCATCAGAGGTGAACCTGGAGTTTGCAATCTGCTGTCATGTTTGCTAATGTCAGTCTAAACTTCTATTTCCTAAACAAGTGGTTAATGAGATAAATCATAAGACAGTTTAGTTTTCATCCAATCTTTGGTTGATTAAAGACTTCTAGTAAAGGGCAACTGTAAGTGAAGATCCAGTGAAGGATACACAGAAGAATGTGAGCATAGCTGACAGACAAGAATAGCGTAGGGTGATATGTCCATCTGAATCTGCCCACTATTGTAGTAAAATCTTTGAAAAGGATGCACAGGTGTTTCATGGAGCCCTAGATGGTTTTAATTCTATATTCTATAATTGATTTATTAAATAATATGTGCTTTAAATGAGTGCTAGGGATGGAGAGTACAATAGTTAACACTGCTGTATAATGTATAGAAAAGTTGTTAACAGAGTAGATCCCGTCACAAAGAGAATTTTTTGTTTTTCCTCTTTATTATATCTAAGTGAGATGATGAATGTTAACTAAACTTATTGTGGTAATCATTTTACAATATATGTAAATTGAACCATAATATAGTACACTTAATCTTTTTTTAAATTTAAGATGAACTCCAGAAACAGTTTTACTTTTTCTCACATCATTGATTCCCAAACAAGCTTCAGTAGCCACCCCACATCCTAGGAGGATACTTTCCCAAATCCCCAGTAGATGCCTGAAGCCATGGACTGTACAGAATCCAAATACACTGTTCTTTTCTATATATGCATACCCATGATAAAGTATAATTTTTTAATTAGGTAGAGTAAGAAAGTAACAACAATAACTAATAATAAAGTAGAATTATTATAACAAAATGCTGTGATGAAAGTTACATGAATGGGTCTGGAGCCATTATTAAGTAAAATAAGGATTATTGAACACAAGCACTGCAGTACCACTACAGTTGATCTGATAACCCAGATGGCTGCTAAGTGACTAAACAAGTGGGTAACAGCAGTTGAACAATTTAAAACATGAGTTATTTTATGAATTTTTTAATTTTCAAAAGCTTGGACCGAGCCTCTGGAATTTTTAAGTACTTTTTGGCTGGCTGACTGCAGGTAACTAAAACAGCAGAAAGAGAAACTGCTAATAAAGAGGACTACTGTATTTTGAGTTTATCTTCATTGTCTCTGAGTTCTGCTCAGGCAGAAATATTGCTTCTCAATTTCTTTTAATTAATGACAGTCTCATTCCTAAGTATGAGTAGACAAATCTGACCCAAGTCAATTTTTAATTTCTCATTCAAGTTAACGTCAGACTATATTAGTCTTGGGCTAAGAAACCTATAGTGGGGAATGAGAACTAGTGAGATCCTTTATTATTAATCTGCCTTGTTCTTTTGCTCCATCTCTGCCACTTTACCCTATTGTCTCTGGCTTAACCAGGACAGGGGTAAAAGAGATAAAGGAATAGAAATTTCTAACTTGACTTGCCTGGTATCATCTTAGCATGTCAAATAACGAAGTGCTCTTTCTTTGTCTCTTGGGCTGCCTTTGTGAGGTTACCGTGACCACTACCCCATTTTTTCTGTGAGGGCTTTTCACTTCACTATGTTCTGTGGGTGACTTACCTTCTACAAGGCCAATGACAATCTCCCTCAGCTCCAGTATGGGATATCATACTCCTGTATAGGCTCTTTCTATCGAAGTCACCCAGCGCAGGTGGCAAGACTTAGGGTTTTTTTAGACATTTTAAGTGGCTACCATTTCGAGAGTTCTCTGCACACAAGAAATTCACATACTTGCACCATAAGGAGAAGGCATCAAGCTCTTCTCTCCATGTGCTGCCACCACAGCACTTCTATCCAACCTTTTGCCAATAAAGGTTTCCAGATCAGAGTCAAGCACTGGCTTGGCAATGTCTATACCCTGGGCCTACTGACATAGTGTTCCTCCCCAAATTTGGCCTGAGATAGATAAATTGCTCAGGACTTATTCAGCTCTCTTTAAAGAAATTCTAACTATCTTATCTCCTGAATCCTTAATTTCATCTTAAATGATCTGGTAACAGGTTGTGCATTAAAGATGTTTGAGTCAGCTTCACAGTTTTTTCAGATGTTTTATAGGAGGCTCCAGTGCCATAGCAAGAATTTGAGGCATCTGCCAAAACAGAAAATCTACAAAGTTCCAACTTCAAATAATGTAATAAATAAGTGAGAGATTTTTCAATTTAATTTTACAAGTGAAAATTCTATTTTGGACTTAGAATCACCCCCTTGAGAGGAAGACTAATCTTAGATTTAAAAAGCCTTTTCACATTTATTTAATCCAATCTCACATTCTTCTTTTCTCTTTTCTTTCTTTCTCACATCTCCATAGACACTTAATTTATAATCCACGGAGGATAAAGCAACACAGTAAAGTGTCTCAGTTAAAAATCACTTGAATACAAACAGAAAAGATAGGAGTTAGAGTGAATCTAATGAAAAAATTCAAAAGGATCTCAAAGCATTTAAGATCTGGAGAAATAAAATCATGTATTAAAAAACAATAACACAGTAAAAAGTTTATATTTGTCTGGAACTGGGTCTTATTTTTCTTTGAGGTGGCTTTGATGCTAATTCTCCAGTGCATAAAAGTCTTCATCATGCTTGTTCATGGCAGCCTCAACCCCTGAAGTCCACATACATTTTCAAGCTTACTTCTCCATTGTTAACTAATTTATTTTTACTAATGCACATCCAAATTCATGAGATAGAAAATCCAATAGTCTCAGCTTGGATCTGGCTCACATTCCACCTCTGGCTCAATTAGGGGATGGTAGTATTTTGGGGAAGAGTGTGGAATAAAAGTTCTAGCCAATATCTCAGAAAAGACTCTACCAGCATCATCCCTGGCACATATGGGCTAAAAAACTCAGTGATATAATATACTATGTAGCATAGTAAGTCTTTTTTGTTATGCTGACAGAATACAGAGAGCAGGTTTAAAACATGATTCAATTTAGAGTGATTATATGTCCAAGTATCACCAGCATGTTTAATAAAATTCTTCTGGGTCTCATTATTCACCAACAGAACATGACTGACACAGTTTTCCTTAAGGCCAAACATTTCCAAGGCGTCCTGGAATATCCTAGAATGAAAAGGAAAAAAAGTTGCAGAAATGTTCATTGTAAGGCAAAGCTCTATCTAATTAAGTAGCAAATATTGCAAACAGCAAATCATTATTCAATTATTACCAAATTAAAATGTCTCCTTTTAGCCTTTATTCCCATAACTGTTTTCTTTCAGTCAAAATTTCTTGATTGTCTAGAGTTTTGCTTTCTCATATAATATGCAACCGCAGCAACACTGTGAAATCTGAATACACAGTAATTATTTTGATGGATCTATTTAAAGCAGAAACTCTCAATTTAACAAACGACATTTTAACCTTCATTAAGCAGGAACACTTTTTTTTTTACTTGATAATTTCCTCTCCTTCTGTTAATATTAACCAGTGTGTTGGCACTTGTAGTAATATGCTGGACTGTCACTCAGTCCATTCTTAGCATATTCATAAATGAATTTTAACTGACCTAAAACGGTAATAGTTACATATCCTGAGGATGGCACTGTGGTTTTTATAGTTCCTAAAGGCATGGGAGTTGATCTTTACCTGAGTGTCCTGCTATCACTTCAAGTTTAAAAACTTGAAAAGAGAAGAATTCACCATTATTGCCTCTAAAACTAATTATTTTTCAGCCAGTGCATCTTTAGTAAATTTTTACCTCTCAATAAATAAACACTGAGCAATTATTATTATACATTACAAATATTTCTATCCTGTGAGCAAGTTATACTTGTTTTCAAAAATAAAGTCTCTTCAAGAAAGCTAACAATAATGCAAACTAGCAATAGTTAAGGATTTTTCAAATGATCTGATGAAAATCATACTTGTGCTTCATGAGTTCACTATGCACTGTGAATGTCACTGCAGTACTATTGCTGTGTTTTGTTTAATGAGCTCATATTTGTAAAGTATGTAGAACTATAGCTAACACCTAGAAAGAAGCTGGCTATATTTATTTTTGTTAAATAAATAAAATAAGGCCTGAAAAGTGAAAAACTAGCAGGAGATAGAGGTCTGTAAATGTTAATTCATAAGATCATTTTTATTTCTTTACAAATACTTAGGTAGATGACACAGCCTTTAGAAAGGTCCAGGTTTAGGCAGAGTGTCTAGAATCTATATGACAGAAGAACAAGGAGCTGACTGCTGGGAAAAATCAGAAAAGTGTTACAAAGTTCATGCTACATAACTTATGTACACATCAGTAAACATAAAGTTAAAAACAGTGTTTAGACATGGCCTTTTTAACCTATAGCTATAAATAAACTATGGTTAATGGCTAAAGAGTAGAAAATACACATAGCAAATAAGATGGATAATAAATTTATGAATTTTCTCCTTACTTAGTGACAAATAATCTTTTAAAAGGTAAAGGTAAATTTTGGTTAATTAAGTTGTCTTAATTATAAAAATTAAGTTTAATTATTAAGTAGATTGAAGAATAGTGAAACTCAGACATAGGTCTTATTTTAATGGAGAAATAACTAGGCTTAAGAAAGCAAGTGCTCATGGAAGCAGATGCCCAAGATTATTTCAATATTAAATAATGTTTAATTGTCTACTATCTGTCTACTCTCATTTTAAGGTTTGTGGTATATTGAATTTGTAATAATACTCCATCCTTTTACCGTAAACTATGAGGTCTTGGAAAATCTTGCCGCTTCTTGCCTTTTTTACTTCACTCTTAATACTCTCACTTGCTTTCCATACTCTAGCCTCACTATGCTCCTTTTAGATCCTTGGACATTTTGAGCATCTTTTCAGATTAGTCCAAAGTCCCCTTATCTCTGCCTAGTTGGCTGTTGTGCTTGCTTGCTCAAAATTTTTTTACCTGGTCATCCTACACACTGCCACTTTTTCAAACACAAAGACTATTTATAATATGATGTTATTTAACGTTCTTCAGAGTACTTTTTACTTTTTATTAGAATCACCTTCACTAGAATCTAAAATTCATGAGAACAAAAACTTGTCTGTTTTGTATCCTGCTGTATTTCTGGAAAAAACACAAAGGGTGCCCAATTAATATTCATTAAATAACTTCAAAGAGGAATAAGACATAGCTTTTGTGGTTAAGAAATCTGGAACTTAATTTCCGCTTCTTCGTTAAATACTTCCTGTTTACCACACAAGGACACGAAAACTACCAAACACATTAAAAGTCAGATTAATCCAAATTTGATAAGGTCTATGATAATTTTTATAAGGGCAAACAGCTTGAAGAATTGAGCAAACAGTTTTCTCTGGGATGGTCATTTTTTCTTCCCCTTAATCTACATACTCACTATATGTTAATCCATTTAGGAATCCAGAAAATGTATCTCTTCAAAATAAAAAGAGTAAATATTTCTTTTGGGATCCTATCCTCTGTTTTCTGCTGATACCAGCTTAACTTGGTGGTGGTATTTTGAATCAAGGAAATGCCTTTCTTTTCCAAGCTACACCTGTTAGAGGGCTTCTGATGTAGGCACATCTTGGGAAGGAAATGAAAATGTCATTTTTTTTTTCTATGAAAAATAACTTTCCACATAGTACTCACTTTGTTTTATGCACCTTGTCTATGTTTTCAGAGGCTAATGAGGCTTGGGAGAGTTTACCTCTAGACACATGAATGCTTGGGAATGTAGAATTACTCTTGGGAGCTGGATAATTTTCCATGGTTTGTCTTTATTTATTTTAATGTCTCCACAGATCTTTTTCACAGGCATACCTCATGTTCAAATTTCTGCACAATTTTGTCCAGGGCTCCTGAGATTTTTCAGAAAAGAATATGTATTTTCTTCGGATGAATAGATAGGACTGGCTTTATTTCCTTGAAGGAGGGCAAATACATTTAAAACAAAATATATGGCTACTTAGCATTATAGAAAAGTCACAGTGCTGTAAATCACACAAATAATTACTAAAATCACTTCCTTGTCCATATGATAGTTCTCAATTTCATTTTTATTACATCCTTCAATATGGAAACATGTAAAGAATGACTATGCTATGACTTGCTTCAAAAGCAATTTGCTAGGTCATTAATTTTTCTAGTGTACCCCCTATATATATTATGGATATATTTATTTAACACAATTTTCTTTTCTAGGGCAAGTGTGGGCACACGCACTATTTGTATTTGAAATGAATTGAAAAAGACAGACTTGAGTATTTTGCAGAATTTATGCAAATAAAAGTTAACAGTTGGAAGTCAGAATAACCTCTGACTTTTAAGAAAATCTCTTAAAGGCAGTTTTGAGGACCACGTAGAAAAATTTTTATTAGTTTTAATTGTGCTGCTGGCAAGAATATAAATATTAGTTATGGGTTGCTGATGTGTATATTGCTCATTTTGAATCATAATACCCCTAAGACATGATAAGTAACAGGAAAACAGAGTTTTGGATTCAAAAGATTTGAAGAAGGTTTGAGAATATCTGTACCTCATGATAACCATGAAAACAACTATTTTAATTGAAAGATGAGTAATTGGTTTGAAAATATTTTGCATAATGATGAACACAAACTATGTCTTGAAAATTAGACTTATACATTGGAGAAATTTTATTAAGTCTATCAATTATTCTGTCATAGGGTTATTGCCATAAGGATCAAAATAATTTTGAATAAATATGAAGTAAAAATATTGGTGCTAAAGTTTTTCAGATCATCTGCATTAGGACCAAATTATGAGAAGAAATGTAAACTATAAGACAGATTTGTTTATTTATTTCTTGGACTTAGAAAAATTATTAACATGTAGTAAGTAGTTAAGACTTTGAGTTCAGTAGGCATTAAATACATGAATAGAGGAAATCAAAGGATTTATTAAAAATAATTTAGCTCATGGTCCAGAGGTTCTACATATAAATTAAAAAACTTCAATAAGGATGGCAATTCATCTATGCAGAAGAAAAACAGGACCAGGAATCTGGCTGGAATACTAAGAAAAACAATATAGTTAAATTCTGATTTAAAATGACTTAATCCTGAGTTTCCTTTTAATTTTTTTTAAGAAATTATTATCTGGTCATCAGACTCTTTCAAAATGGAAATGGATGTTGAGAGAGTGAATTTTAACATTTAGCTTATATAAATGGTATTCTTTTCTCAAGAATGCCACAGAAAGTACTCAAACAAATAATAAGACTTTGGATTAATTTCCCAAAATATAACAAGATTGGTAACTGTTTTTTGTTTTATTGCTTGACTTTTTTAAAAGTTTAAGATAATTAAAAACAAAACAAAACCTAGCATGAGTTGTTGAAATATTTCCATGAGACATCAGAACACTAGGAGCAGGACAATTATCTATCACTCCAGTACTTCACTTAACAGTGTTTTACCTTGGACAAATTTGGGCCTTAACTCTTTGGAGCTCTATACTTTTTTTACCTGTAAAGTAACTTTGAATCTGCCTGCTAAATAAGGTTGTTGAGTGATTCAAGTAGCACATTAGATGTTAGACAACTCTGGAAAGTTGAACATTGCTGTTCACATACATAGTTAGGTTGCTTTTCTCTATGTGCCTAGATAAAAGTTCAATTGCCTATTTTTATAAGAACCATGTATGTAAAGAGAGAAAGGCAGTAGTGTTGTGAGTGTAGGATGAGAGAGAGAATACCAACGTATTTAAAAATAATACTTTATAATGACAAAAAATATATCATATTTTAAGTTCTAAAATATTTAAATATACTATGAAAAATATATTAAAATACTTGCTGAACAAAACAAAATTTAAAAAGTGATACTATTTTTAGGGTTTATTAAATGCCAAACACTTTATAATGCTTTTTCTTATTTAATGTATGCAGCTCTAAGTATGCAGCTCTAAGTGTTACATGATATTATCACCATTTTTACATTTTTACCCAAGGTCCTACTATTTACTAGACAGTCTCATTCCAAAGCTTATAACTTTTCTAATATTAGAGTACTGCAGTATAGCACAGTATAGAAAGGGAAAACAATATCATCTGAGTATGTGGGAGAGACGATGTAAATATTAACTAACATTTGTATAACACATAATTTATGAAGCAATTATATTTATTTCCTTAGAACTTTTAATAGTTTATACAACTAATTTATAGTCAATGTGTGTGTGAGTGAATATAAGTATATCCATATATATGTATTTATACACATTTTTTCTTATTCTCTATATTACAACAGCAATGACCTTCAGCAAGAGTTCCTAAGCCAGTGTTCCACTTGCTTCTTTCCTTCCTCTCAATGAGCTTCCCCACATACTCAACCTCCTTCTTCACCACCTACTGGTTTCTGGGCTCAGTCCTATTACCTTGCCACAGGGTCTATCTGACCAGTCTCATGCTCATGCTGTGCTGATACTGGGATCTTTGGCTCTCTAATTTCTTCCAGATTCCAGTGTGGTGGGAGTACAGGAGACTGGGAGACTGGTCAGAATGGCAGGGGATGTCTAGAGCAAGGAAGAGATGCTAGAATATCTGCAAAGCAGCTAGTCCTCTCTCTGGGTTAAGGAAAGCACATGAAGATAGATCATTGGAAACAGGAGGAAAAAATGTAAAAGCTAGGGCTGTGAACTCAGATCCTGAGTTCTGGACAATGCTTACATCATCCTGCAGACTGGCAATATATATGTGGCTGCTTATGACTTCAGAGTGAAGTAAAAGGCAAGCTGGCTATGTTCCCTTTTAAGGACAGGAATGTCTCTGTTCTCCACAGTTACCATGGTAGCCTGCTTCCAAATGGATATGACTAAAGTTCTGAAGGAGCTGCTTTTCATTAAAAAAGAACCATAGATAGGAAGCAAGAGTCTTCAGGTCCAGGTTCCAGTTCTGGACAGACCACAGAAGTAGATGCCCCCATCTCAGAGGATCTCTGCATGAATATGATTAATATACAGGCATTTCGTGAATTCATATGGAAGGATCAGAATAAGCTGGGCAAGGGCTTCATGAGGCAAACTGAGGAGAATATCACCAGTGGTCGTTTCTCATATAATGGATACAACGCTGTCATGCACAGTTCAATCTTTGGAGATTTACCTTGATTCAATTAGAAGTATGGAAACAGGACTAGAAAATAGCCAAGGGAGATGAAAGCCTTCTAAGCCACACAGATGTTATATCTCATTAGGTTTCTGTGACCCCCCACCAAAGGCAGAGCTGGCATTACTACCACCTACCACCCAATGAAATCCATCTACAAGACAACCACTTTTAGGATCCTGGGTGGCAACATGGTGCCTTAGACCAATGCCACCGAGGTTCTGAGGAATGAAATACATGGTATAAACTAAATAGTTCTTTGAGAGCAGAAGTTTAATAAAATAATCATTAAATAAAAGTAATCTTATTAAACATTTAAAAAATCCTTACATTACAAGATGTGGCTATGTAAAAAGTAAGATGTCTCCTTAAATAAGTGTAATCATATGTTTAATACACAATAAATTAAATCAAAAATTGTAGATATTTAGTATATATCAGTAAATACATCAAATAATAAACCTTTTCCACTAACAAGATAGCCATTGATTTATGATATTCTTCTAACTGGAAGTTTAAGGTCCTTAAACTAATAAAGATACTCCAGAGGAAAGTATAAAACTAGAGATGTTTCCAAGAATTCATAGTGATATTTAAGTGACCCATAGCCCAGGACAAACACTTAAAGTTGACTATGTGATGCTAAGAACAACCTTCTGCTTAACAATATTTTCTTATTTCTTGCCAGATTTATTAAAATTTCATTAGAGAAATAATTACTCTGTGCTTTATTTTATACTGGAATTATATCAATCTAATTGTATTAACATTATGCTGACAAGATTAATTAACTTGATTACTCAATATTTTTAGGCCTACCTGTATATATAAGTCAGTCTAGGAACAATTTTCCATGCTTGAGAGACAGAACTCCTATCCCTTATTATCCTGTGTGCATGCCAGATGACGTTAACTTTTTGGTAGATATGTCAGGAAGCTACAGCAATCATCAGTATGGATGCTCTCTGTCAGTGAGCTTTTGTCATATAGTGCTCACAATTTATTGATTTAGCTCAAAATCTACTGGTCAGCTGGGATTTAGTTGGGTGTCTCTGTATTAACTATTACCCCAGCTCCACTCTTCCAATTTACTTAATTTGCTGCTTTGGTTTTGAGTTATACTTCAGTGGTTTATCCCTGATCAAGTGATATATAAGGTGATACTTCTCTCAGGAGAAGAAAGATATAGAAAATATTCTGAGTTGGAATAATGTACCTGTGAGCTGCTGTGCCTTTCAGGTGACTATATAAACTGCTAATGTGGTCAACAAAAAGGAAAGAGTGAGACTTCAGTACATGTTAGTAATTTGAAGTTAAATTTTAGATATGTGACCTTTCTACAATGATGTATTATATTTCAAAAGTGTTGAAAATATGTAATTTTACATTAATTGATTAATTAGCACAAATTATCAGTAAAACTGTATTTTTGTGGTTTATCTACATTGTTAGCATAGAGCCCCCTTTAATTCTCAAATATTCTAAAGAAAGCAACATGACACTGTAATCCAACATTCATTATACGTTGTTCCTAGCACATCCCAGAATATTTACATGAAAGAAATATTGTAACATGCACAAGAAACTTTATGCTTAGTACTGATAGTTCACATTTAAATCTATTTAGAAGCACATTCAAGCATACAGATAACATATGAACAAAATGAGAAGTAATACTATGATTTTAAGCTTCACTAAACTAGTGTACAGGAATTCTGTTAGAATGCTTGCAAATGACTGTGAATGAGTTGTTTTAACTCATTCTTACTTAGAAGCAACAAATAAAAATATACATTTCTGTGTGATGTAGTCACTATATTTTAACTAATACGAGACTTGCTTTAGCCACCCCTCCAACTTAGAAACAAGAAAAGCAATTGAATATGCTCCAATTAGGCAGCAAAGGAGTTTTCTGATTACCGAGATGCTACTTGGTTCTTTGGTGTGCAAACCCAGGATGGCGACACAAAAGAAAGAAGATACCTCAACACCGAACTGCTTTTTTGTTTTCATAAATTATACTTTACAATTTAAATTCATTCTGACTGAACTACACTCAACATAAGCATTGAGGTAAGAAAACCTCAGAGACCAAAAAAATACTAAATAATTGATGTCTACATCTCAGTATATAGAATATACAATTTGATAATCTTTTTTTATAAAGATATTTTGATTTCTAAACATTGTAATGGAGCTGTTGAATCATTACAAGTGTATGAGATAATAGTGGATCAAAGATAGGCGTATTTGCAGTGGGAAGAATAGCTGCAACAACCTGCAGAGACAAAAACTGGCAATAACAATTATGACTTTGTTTAAACTGTTAGATAACATTATAAATTATAAGCTATCCATTTGGAGCCAGCTTCCTGGAGATAACTTTTGGGGGTTGGTTTCTTGCTTGGATCCAGTGCTGGTGCTGTACTGATAGTCTCCAGCACCAGGTTGTCTAAAAGGTAGACAATGAATGAGCTAGAAGCAGACATAGCTGATGTATATCAGGCCATTATGAAGGTTTCAGGGCTGTGGTGACTAAAACAGAAAGGCCCTGCCGTGTACCTTTACTCCTCTGTGCTCTTAGGAGCCAAGTTCTGGGCAAAGCACACAGAAACGCACAGCACCAGTGAAAGGAATTCTCCTGTCTCATCCTTTCCACTTCTCCATTTCCTCCAGCATCCTGTTATCTGTGCCCAATCATTTAGGGGGAAAGAGGGAGAGAGAAGAAAAATAAGTGATTTACCAAAGGTATTTTTATCTATTATATGTGGTTCAATTGATTTAATAAGTAAGTTTTCTTCTGCTTTCTTCTATTATCGTAGTACACTGTTGCTGACACTGATAAATGTCAAAAGGAAATAGATCGATTAAAATAATATGTAAATTGATCTCTTTCTATACATCTTTTGTCCTTTGTACTGAGGCTTTTATCTTTGAAATGAAAGGCACTGTATAATTTATCAATAATATGCTGTGGTTCCCTTTGGTCATTTAGTAGAATATTTTCCCTTACACTTATAGTCCTCATGAATTTGCTTCTACTTGACTTAAAATGATATTAATATCTTTTTTTCTAAGCTGTCTTAAAATACCAGGCTGCAAATGCATTTATCTGAGAGGTACTTATGTACTTAAAATTGTGAATAATAACAATAAATTTATGTACTTTGTATATCTGAGTACCCCTAAGAACTATTTAATGACCTTTGTCTAGTCACCACTAAAATCCAAGCTTTTAGAGGATAGAACTGAGGAAGCTTTAAAGCTTAAGTATTTAATGGACTTGATTTGGTCTTTCATACCCAGGAGGGTGCTAAGTGCCTGAAATGTTCAAAGTCACCATAATAATGACTAAGTCCTTTACTCCCTTCCCTAGGTAGTTGGTATGCACTCAATCTTTGAAAGGAAATTTTTAATCTTTTATTTATTATCCTTCAAAAAGCTCCTACCTGGTGATCCAGCCCGCATCCGCTGCGATTGAATAAATCTCCGCTGCTTGCGAGCCTCCCCCCACTGCGATCCGACCTCCGACCGCAGCGCCAGATTCAGCGGGACTTCGCCTGACTTCTGCCCCTCCCAGAGGCTGCAGACTCTCGGCCACCGCGATGGCTGAGTTTGGCTTAAATGAGCACCATCAAAATGAAGTTATTAATTACATGCGTTTTGCTCGTTCAAGAAGAGGCTTGAGAATCAAAACTGTAGACTCCTGCTTCCAGGACCTCAAGGAGAGCAGACTGGTGGAGACGACCTTCACCGCAGACGAGGTCGCGGAGATGCTGAGCGTGCTGCAGGCTGTGGTCCACAGCGAGATGGAGTCTGAGCTCATCAACACGGCTCACACCAACGTGGTGCTGCTGCGTCAGCTTTTCGCGCAAGCGGAGAAGTGGTACCTCAAGCTCCAGACGGATGTCTCTGAGCTTGAAAACAGAGAATTATTGGAACATGTTGCAGAATTTGAAAAAGCGGAATTTACATCTTCCAATAAAAAGCCTGTCATGGATCTCATGAAGCCAAAACTTGCTCCACTGAACGAGGGTGGGACAGCAGAGCTCCTGAACAAAGAAATTGTGAGACTTCAAGAAGAGAATGAGATGCTGAAGGCAAGGATGAAGACCCTTGAGATGCAGGCTGTGGCTGCAATGGAGGAGAAGTCAAAGCTGGCAAGCGTGCTGCGCGAATTACAGCTCGAGCAAAGCAACCAACAGCAGGGTTTTCTGAGACCCCAAGACCTGAATTTTTACGAAAACACCGTTGCCACTTTAAAGAATGAGTTCCAGAAGACAGTTAACAACAGGATCAAAAACCAGAAGTCCCTGGAAGACGGTCTGGCCGCAGCCAGGCATGACATGCTGAAGGTTCAGGAGCAGCTGAGCATGGCCGAAAAGGAGTTGGAGAAGAAATTCCAAGAAACAACAGCTTATCGAAACATGAAGGAGATCCTGGCCAAGAAGAACGAGCAAATCAAAGACCTGAGAGAGAAGCTGGCAAAATATGAATCTACAGACTAAAAACTGAAGATTTCCTTTGAAGCTGCCATGCGGAACATAAGCATATACACTTCCTTACCTCAAGCATGTATTCTGAAGCAGTTTGTTACATTATATCTCTCTATTTTTCTAATACTTATTTAGACTTTTCCTCTACTGTTTAAAACTGGAGTGCCTATTTTCAGTTATCTAATTGGGGAGAGGGGACCTACTGATCTGGTCGGTTGTCCCAAACCCCTCTTTGCCGAGTGCTCGAGTCTTAGTTAAGTGCATTGAGAATCTTTATAGCAGAGAAGAGGTTTTTAGCGAGAAGAGTCTTATCCTTTTGCATTAGCATAAAGAGTGTACCTCTTTAATAGATATTAAAGCTAGCAACATCCATACTTGTGCACTCCTTAAGTAAAATATAAGTAACTATCCTAATAAAGCATTTTAAAAAGAAAAAAAAAAAAAAAAAAAAAGCTCCTACCTGATAATAGAGTAGAACCTGACAGTAGGATGTCCCTTTGCCCAACTTCAGAAATCTGTTTCTCTACTCCCTGACTTTTCTTATTTAATATGAACTCCTCTTTTCCAACCTTCCCACACTTCAATTTGATCACTTTTTTTTTTTTTTAGTAAAGGGGCTCAAGAGTGCTCAAACCCTCCATTTCTAACACTAGTGTGTTTCCCAGGCATTGTTAGAATTAAAGTATACTGATAACATCTCCTTTGCTAACCATGTCTGCCCCTTTATCTCATAGGACATCTTGAAATTGATTAGGTCTTTTCTTGAATGGCTGCTCAGTTATGAGAGGCACGAAATGGTACTTATTGAGTATTTACTGTGTTTATTTACTAAATTAGAGAAGCTTAGAATGAAAATACCTTACATATTGTCGGTTCAGTGCCCTGTCATGATCCCTTCTCCAATGACTCTACAAAGGTGTTCATCTCTGTTTCAAAACTTTCTAAGATTTTGGAGCTTACTATTATCTATGAAAGACTTTTACATTGTTGGATCATTGTAACTTTATACAAATCTTCTCATATTGAGCAAAAGTCTCATAAACTAGACTTTCCCATTCCTGTATTCAGGCAATTTTCTTTCTCTCCTTTCTTTCCTTCCTTCCTTCCTTCCTTCCTTCCTTCCTTCCTTCCTTCCTTCCTTCCTTTCTAATCCTCATCCAAGGATAGGCTTATTAGTTTTAGAGAAAGAGAAAAGCAGGACGAGAGAGAAGGAGAGAAACATCGATGTAAGAGGATAACATTGATTAATCAGCTGCCTCTTGTACATGCCCCCTGACCAGGGACTGAACCCTCAATCTAGGCATGTGCCATGACAGGGAACTGGACCTACAACATTTTGGTTTATGGAACAATGCTCCAGCCAACTAAGCCACACTGGCCAGGGCTCAGGCAATTTTAAAAACAAATCTAAATGTCTTTATAAAACATAACTTAAAAACTCTCTTCACATCATTTTATTAGCTGATGTATTTACATAGTTTAATAAAATAGTTCTTGTTTCACTTGTATATGGAGAGCAAGAAAATGAAATATTCTACTAACAAACACAAAGGGGGGAAATCTTGAAAGAAAAAGTAAAAAATACAGTGCAAACAAAAATAATAATATTCTGTTGTTATTTTAGAATCTAGCTAGTTTCTGAAGTTTCTATAACTTCCACAAATTAAACTGAACACAAAGATTGTTACAATCCAGGATTTTGGTTCAATTTCATTTAATATAAGTACTGTGATGTTGAATTTTAAAAACTTGCTAAGGGTGAGGCATTATTTTGTTATTATTTAACTACCTCCAAATGTTATTGAGTTCCTGAAAGTACATTCTTACAGTATCAAGGTTTTTCTTAGAGATCTCAGTTGTGCACTACCCCTGCTTGGCTCATCTTATGAGATCTGATATGATTTCATCTGAAAGTAATACTGCAGGGAGCCATTTGTTTTACAGAAATAAGCAATATCATCATGGAATACTGTGGGCACAGGATATGATTTTAGAGGGAAAAGTATTTGTCTTGTATAGAGTGAGAAAACAAAATATGTTGTACACATAAATTCGTAAATGTAAAAACAGTCACATTGTGAAAATTAAACCAAATGATATTTTGAGGAAGAGGTCAATCACCAATAAATGTAGAATTTCATTTTTTCACAAGTATACTCATCCCATTTTCATGGTTTATTTTTCAATCATTTTCTTTCCATTTCTACTACAACTTTAATTTGATTTTCATAGAAAAACTCAAATCTGAAGAAAACAAAATCTTTAAAAAGGCATGATAGCATATTTGTTAGAAGCTTTTGTGTTCAAATCCCAGAGCCATCTGTTACCAATTAAATAACCTTGGCTGGGTATCACAATTTTGTAATTCAGAAACGCATGAAAATTGAAAGATATTATTTCAATAGCTATTAATGCTACTTATCAAATATTTCTAACCTCTGCTTTCTAAGCAAAAGGTACATTGCACTTCTTTACTGCCTCATGTTTGAGTGGGACAAATCAAATGGTTAGTCTGGCCAATTGCTTTTAAACAATAGTGAAATGTGTCAATTTCAGGCCATAGCATTTACTTGTCTAAGGACTCTATCTAGAATACCCTTCTCCCTCTCAAGGGAGATACAGATGGTGGCTTTTCTATGGGCCTTGTAATAGGACAGTGTCCCTAAAGTCCCCACAGCCCATGGTTTGGGATATGAAGGAAGAAGGTAATACAGCTTTTAAGGTGCTTTGCATACTATGCAGGCTGGTGGCTAGATAATAGCTGTACTACTGCCCAGGTAAAAGGCCAGTAAAAGAGCAGATGATACAGTTTAAGATACTTTTCCTATCAATGACAAGGAGATAGCTGAACATTTCCTGAAGGGAAGGAGCGCTGCCACCTCAGTAAAAGGGCAGATGCTACAGCTTAAGATACTTTTCATAACAATGAAGTATGGTGCTCCAGATCAGCATTTAAAATTAGGGCAGCCAACCCTGAGAAGGAAGGGGAGCCATAAGGGCCATGCTATTTGAAAGGATAAAAAGGGGCCTCACTGCTACGATGTCTGATATGAAAGATAGGCCACGCTGTTTGAAAGGATGAAGAAGGGTCCTGCTGTCTGCCATGAGAAGAAGCATAAAGGAACATGTTAAAGGAGCATGATGGAGCAGCAGGTTGTAGCAACCATGTGAGAAGAAATAACTATGCAGCTTGGAATCACCATTTGGCCATGTGGCCTGGGCTAGTAAGAAAGCAGTCATGCTGCTGCTCTGATCACACCTGCTCCAGATGACTCTGAAGCTACCAAGGACTCTGCCTTGCAGACCCGCACTTTATCTGAACTCTTGGAACTCAGGGCAGGTGGAAAGGACACTGTCTTAGGACTTGTGCCTTTCCTGGAGTTTGCCATGATCCAGTGTGCATGGCACATGCTTTCCTGGACTATTAAATAGGGGCTGATAACAACGTACCCTGGATCCTGAAGGACAGAGCTGACAGATAAGGAATTGGGAACTATTGGGCTTGGTTTTCACTTATAACGTTTTAGGAAGCAAGAAAAGTGATGGGTCTCAGGGGAAAACAGGGCTCTGAGCAGGATAGCTCCCAGCCGCACTTTCCCCCTGGTCGGAATATTATAAATAAATACTTGTTTTTCTCAACGCTAATTGTTGGGTCATACACTAAGGCACCACATGAATGAGCCTTGGTCCAGAAGTGAAGACACCAGGTACAGCACTGTGAGAAATGCTCACAACAAAACACCAGGACACAGGACTTCAGCAGCAAAGTGAGGCATTTATTCATGAGTCTGCAGAGTCGGGCACACAGCCAGTCAGGGGTGTGAAGTAGACAAAGAAAACTGGTTTTATACTAATGTGAATAGCTCCCCCTCCCCTCTCCTCTCCCATTTCTCCATTACTGGTTGATCTGTGTTCACAATCTAACATGATTTACTACTTAACTAAGGGTGTGATTAACAAAGGGTTATCTAGTTATAGGTCTATCTCCAACTTATTTGCAAAGTTATCTAGCTACATCTTCTGTTTCTATGTATTTGGTGATGTCAATCTTCCTCCTTTTGATCCCAAAGATATCTGTGAGGAGCCTCAGAATGTCATTTCCTCGACTCTTTTCTATGATTCATCTGTTAATTATCTCCTACTGGTCTGAGAGTCACTGGCTTCTTTATCCTTTATAGCACCTTAACCTGATCTACGGTGGATATGTTGTACAAGAAGGAATGCCCTGTGGTCAAGCCTGGGGAATCATGATTGTTCATTTGGATAAGCTAAAAAATCCACAAGGAGGACTGGGTGGAATAGATATTGCTTTTATTATTCACATTACAGGAAATTCTGATGGCAGTGTGTCGGCAAGCAGGACCGCACCTCCCTTAGTCCAAGACTTGTTTGAAGTGGTCCCAGACACAGGAGGCATGTGTTCTATACATAACAAACTCAGTGTGTACACGCAGAAAGAGAAGATCAAGAAGTAGCCACAGGACAGGAAGTGACTCCTGAAAGGGTATAAAAAGAGGATTACAATCTATTTCCAGAATAATACACATTTCTCCTAGCCAGGGGCCTTCTTGTAATGGGATGTAGAGCATAGGTTCCCTGAAAATAGGGGACCAATTCCCACAATCCTGTCTTCGGGCAGGATTGGGGGAAGAGAGTGTGGATGATATAGAGTTTAAGATACATAGCATAACAATGGCAAATTAATAGCCATGCCTTCCTGATGGGAAGAGAGCTGCTACCCAGGGTGAATTGTGTATGCGACTCTGAGAAAGTTCAGGGACTCATGACATAGCCAAGGGTAGAGTGGTGGGGGGAGGGAGGAGAAAAATGCCCACCCAGGATGCCCCTGTGTCACTGGGGACTTTTTCCCTGACTAAAGATGGCAGCCAAAAGAGGGGAAAAGACATGGGGGAACTCACAAAAATGGCAGACACTAACACACCATAGGAAGGGCTGGATAGGAGGCCACACAGGAAGTCCCAGTCCAAGCATTTAAATGAGGGTGGGCTGAAAGTCAGGAAAGGGAGCCACAAGGTTTTCAGTGAGAGAGGAGGTCTGTCAGAAGGTCTGAAAGTCAATGAGTCTGACACAAGGTCAACCTGGAAGTCTGTTGGGAGAAGACAGCAGCAGAGCTGACAGAGCTGCTGAGACCTGCTTGGCCACCCAGATTGAGAGATGTTTGGAGTTAAACCGTGACTAGGAATGCTGATCTTCAGACTTCTGCTTTTCTAAAAGATGGTACTTCTTACTAGTGTATTCTGAAACTGGCCTTGCTTGGCAAAGAGAGGCAGGGCTATGTGTTTTAGGGTGGTTTTAAAGGGAGCAGGACTTAACAGCAGAAATCTGCCATTATTCTAAATATGTATAACTTTTAAATAAACAATCCCTTCCATTTTCACCAAAGTCTTGCGTTGGCAGTCACACTTCTTGGTGGCGGGCAATCGAACCCCACATTGTTCCAGAACAGCATTGGCAGGGTCCTGTAACACTCTGGCAAGCTTTCTCTCAGGGGTGGTGGAAGGACCCATGTCTTGAGCTACCCCACACTATCTGGTATGATATACCATTTAGATTTGGGGGCTGTCTTTTACTGAAGCATAATCTAGCCTACCAATGTGTTTCATCCATACAAGAGCCTAGTAAATACAATATTTAAGGAATTTCTTTAAAAAGCACATTTTCATGGATTTTTAAAATTTATATAACATACGAGAAAGGCTTGCAGGACCGCTACTGGTTTGGGTAAAATCTAGTGAATATATTTAATCTTCACATTGTGCAATATTAAAAAAAATAAAGGTCTTAACATCTTTTAATAGGTCTACTAGAATAGAGTGTTTAAATAGAGTGTTTATGTTCATGCCAGCCTTAAGAAATGTTATAAAGTTCTACAACAAAAAGTTTTGAGTTAAATTTAGTCATCTATTGTTAGTCAAAATGATAAATAGGCAGCTAATATTTTTTCATATGTATTTTTGGTTTCTTAAAAAGTACCACTTATTCATTTATAAGTTTATGTTTCAATAGTTTACCCAAAGATTCAACTTAATGCTATAATAATAATAGTGTGAAATACAGTCCATTTCTATTAGTTTCCAAAGGCTGTCAAAACAAAATACCACAAATGAGAAGGCTTAAATAACAGAAGTGTATTTTCTCATAGTTCTATACATGATGTTAGATGTCAGAAGGGTTACTTCCTACTGAAGGTTGTGAGGGACTATATCTCTCAACACTTCTAAGGGTTTGCTGGCAGTCTTTGATTCTCCTTGGCTTATAGATGCATCACTCTAAGCTCTGCCTTCATCTTCACATGGAATTCTCCCTGTGTACCTTCACATGACCTTTTCTCTATGACTGTCTGTCTCTGAGTCCAAACTTTTTCTTTTGTAAGGAAAATAATTATATTGGATTAATTCCCAACCTAGTATTACAGAACCCCAGCCTATGCTGTTCTGGAACGGGTGTGGTGTACAACTGCCTGACGCCATGAAGCGTGACTCCCAATGCAAGAGTTTGGTGAAAAGGAAAGTGGTTTATTTAAAGGTTATACAGATTTAGAATAATGACAGATTTCTGCTGTTAAGTTCCACTCCCCTTTTAAACACCCAAAAACACATAATCTTGCCCTCCTTTGCTAACCCAGGCCAGTTTCAGAATACGCCAGTGAGAAGTACCATCTTTCAGAAAAAGAAGAGGTCTGCAGCTCAGCATTCCCAGTCACAGTTCAGCATTTCAGGCATTTCCCACTAACGCATGCTTGCGTAAGCAGGTCCCCACAATTTCAGCCTCATCAGCTGTGCCACTGTGTTCTCCAGGCAGGTTTCCCACTAGGTCTCCTCTTTCTTACTCTGGTTCTTAACCCAAAACCACCTGACACCCCATTACTCCAAACCACGGGGCACTTCCTTTCACATCAGACCTCATTGAGTATAGGGGGATGAGGGGGCAAGGCAGTGCTTCTACATCCTTTCAAACCACATGGTTTCATCTCCTCATGGCTGTCCTCCCTTCCTTTAAGTCCTGACCCAGAGCTTCCTGTGTGACCTTATACTCAGCTCCCCCCACAATGAGTTACATCTGCCAGTTTCCTATACCTACTACTTTCTCTTGGCTGCCATCTTTAGTCAGACAAGAATGACTCAATGATACAAGGGGAACCACCCCTGGCTCCTGTCATTAGTCACTGACTGCTTTTAGAATCACTATGCCTTTTGCCCAGAGGCAGTAGCCCAGCTATTAGCTTGACATAGATATGCAAAGTATCTTAACTGACAGTATCTTCTGCTCTCCCTTCCCCCATTTCCCAACCACAGGCTGTGGGAACTTTGTACCACATTTTACTAATGTCCTTATTTTAACTTGCTTACCTCTATAAAAATCATATTTCCAAATGTCACATTCTGACATACTAAAGTTAGGACTTCAACCTATCTTTTTTGGGAGCCATGATTTAACCCATAATACCTTTACTAATTCAGACAAAATAACATTTCTAGTAGAAGTAACTGAATAGTATATTATATGTATGCACAATGGGAATATTAATTTTTAAAAACAAATTATTATCATAGCTAACTCTAGATTATACACCTGATGTTGGTTGCAGCCATGGCACAAACTCCCCTTCTCTTTCTCACTTAACCAAATCACCTGATAGATACAAACATGGGGAAAATTAAGTAGATTGCCAGAATTCTCACAATTTTCAATATAAAGGCTGTATGTATACAGGATTGCATTTCCTGGCCACCTTATATTTAGATGGGGACAAGTGACTATTTCATTATCTACTTTATCTTCATTTTTGAAAAGAATGATTAAGTATGTGCATTTTTTGAGAGACCCACAATGTCAAATTATCTCTTATTTTTACTTGACGAAAACTATTTCCTCTTTAGAATGACCAAAGTTAACGTCTCTTTCCTTTTCTTTCCAAAAATTAGTTTTCTGAGCAATAACTATCTTGCCATAAAAGATAACATTGGCCTACAATTTCACTATAATTTTCAAAACTAAATATTTTTCATCATATCTCCCCCTCAATGCCCAATAAACTATTAAGAAAATTTAAAGTAGAGAAAAGTAGGGCATAATAAGTAGCATTCTTTCTGCTGGTATAAGCAGATAATAACAGAGAGTGAAGGTTAACTGTACTGGCAAGATCAAAATGTCATCTTTCCAGTTGGCTGCTAGACAATTCTTAATAAGGATGACATCCACATGCAGCTGTCCTATTTGAATACTTAGGGGATTTTTCTAAAAGTTACAGTTATATAATAATGATTAATCATCTTGATTGAATTTACTTTTTAATGGGTAATTAGTCACCACTCAATTTTACTGAAAGGGTAAGTCTCACTTTCCAATATAGCCAACATACCAATAATAAGATGGCTTCTTTATTCTTTCTTTCTTCCAGCTTTAGTGAGATAGCATGACCTATAACACAGTGTAAGTTTAAGGTATACAACATAATGATTTGATATGTGCAAAATGATTACCACAATAAGTTTAGTTCATGTAACTGTTACAGAACCCCTGGGCTGCTCCCATTGAAACAAACCGAAGGCTCTTTAGTCAGGGGCCCGATTGCCCGCCTCCAGAATTGTAACTCTCAATACCAGAGTTTAGTGAAAAGAAAAAGAATTGTTTATTTAACAGTTATATAGATTTAGTTATTTGCGGATTTCTGTTGTTATGTCTTATGTTCTTTAAAACACCCATAAACACATATCCTTGCCTCCCCCCTACAAAACCAGGCTAGTTTTAGAAAAGTTAGAGAAACCCTTTCCTTACTTTCCAAACACAGTTCAGCTTTACCAGTAGCTGCCAATCATTCAGTTCTGATTGGGGAGACCTCGTCTGTGTTATCAGGTCCACCAGCTTTTAATCCAGAACCTAATGGATTCTCGGCCTTCTTGTAAACTGCATAGTTAGTCCTTTTGTAATTCACATGATCAGTCTGTTCCTTTTCAAAGCAGCAAGGTATGTCCCTTCCTTAAAACTGCATCGTCAGTCCCAGTTAAATCCGCACAGTCAGCCTCAGCCCCAGTTAAATGCACACAGTCAGCCTCATCCTTAGTCAAATCCACACAGTCAGCCTGGCTAAAATGTCTGCCGCTTATTTTTAAATACCTGGCTATGTCCTCTGATGCAGTGGGTGCGGTAACCAGTTCTGACCATTCACAGAACCTCACGCAGGCTCTGCGTGCTTTCTCTGTACCATCCCCTGGTCCAAGTCCCATCCCATCTACCTGAGGCTTTGGATGCATGAAAGCCATTTTGCATTAAAAAGACACTAGCCACCAGCCTCAGGCATGTAGAGGCATCCTAAAAGCTGCTTCCTTCTCCCCATCCCCCAGCTGCAAACTCTGGGTTTTTTTGGAACATTCCTGTTTCTGTAACATAACCATCACCTCACAAAGTTGAAATATCTTTCTTGTGATGAGAACTTTTAACATCTACTCTCTCAGCAACTTTTAAATATATAATACAATATTGTTAACTACAGTATCTCTCCTGTACATTATATCGCAGAACTTATTTATCTTATAATTGGAAGTTTGTAACTTTTGACCCCCTTCACTAATTTTCCCAACCCCCATTCATAAGATGAATTCCTACACAAGAAACAAGTGGGCTCATGGGCCATTTTTATTTACTTTAAAACACTCTTATGAATATAATCTCAAGTACTGTGCTGGAAAATGGGGGGTTTATAGATGAAACAGCATGCTTAAAATAATTTATGACATATAATACATTAGAAAATTTAGTCCCGAACAGTTAACTTAAGAAATGATTATTCACCTAAGATTGAGTACTTCCTCAGTGAATGTTTAAAATAAGGTCACGTGCTCAATATTTAAAGGGAATATTCAAATTTATCTTGTATTATACTTAATATTTAAATAATGTGTTGCATAACTGTCTGAAAAGATTTCCCTGCAGAGGATCTGAAAATTTATGCACAAAATTATCCTAAGAAATTCAGAATTGAGAAAGCATGCTAACAGATATCTTAGTCTTAACTGACTAATGAATTAAAAAGTACTTATTTCATCAATGGCCTGAACTCTTATTAGCCTAGAATATCCCATTTTACCTACATTGCTTCGGAAATATTTCTTCTTAAAACTAACGGACCTGTGGAGTGTTTAGCTTAAATAGTATGCGTAAATGAAAGCTGAACTTTCCACCTTTCCCCATTCCCTCAAGGAAAGGAGGAAATTGAAATCCATTCTGTGAATGCAGCCACTTAAAACAACAATGAGTTTAACATTAACACAAGTGATCCTAAAAATGCAGGGCTGAACTCAAATGAAAAGGTCAGGTAGTTCATTCCCTTTATTTTTGAAAAGAATGTGCTTAGTCCAAAACCAGAAGATAAGACTCCATAAAATAATTTTAAAGTCTGGAAGTAA
The DNA here is from genome assembly GCF_987537825.1 of Furipterus horrens. Taxonomy (NCBI): domain Eukaryota; kingdom Metazoa; phylum Chordata; class Mammalia; order Chiroptera; family Furipteridae; genus Furipterus; species Furipterus horrens. The sequence continues at coordinate 136,353,185 of NW_028327171.1, forward strand.
CAAAGATTTCATAAATTCTCTAAAGAGCCTCATTTCTCAATTCTGTATGCAAACAGTAACATGACTTTTCTCAACAGTTGTGTAATTTTTTTGTATTGCATCTTCTAATGCAAGGGTCCTCACATTTGAAAGCACAGGCAAATCACCTGGGGATCTTATTAAAAATGCAGTTCTGATTCAGGTGGTCTGTGATGAGGCCTCACATTTTTCATGTGCAGTAGTAGTTCCTGCCCCCTCATCTGTGAGGATATGTCACGAGCCTCCCACTGGATGCTTGGAAACACAGGTAGTATCAAACACTATATATATATATATATATATATATATATATATATAGTGTTACCCTGGCTGGTTTGGCTCAGTGGGTTGAGCGTCGGCCTGCGAGCTAAGTGTCGCTGGTTCGATCTTCCAGTCAGGGCACATCAGAGAAGGAAAACTGATTCCAAAATCCAAAAAACCTCCGCTGCCTTGCGGCATACCTCTTCAGGGGAAAGGCTAAGGGAGTAAACCCCGACAGAAAATCCGGAGCCGGAGTCCCTAAGGCGGTTTGACGTTGTAGTCAACACCGGCAACTCCTGCGGCGCACCTGAAGCCAAGCTGTATTGACTCCGTCTTTCCCTTGGACCCTTCAGCTGCGAAGAGAGGGGGGGTCTGCTGCATGGGCAACAGCAGACCCTCCATATCACCCTGCCCAGGCTCTGTAGCTTCAGCTTCACTGGAGAGGACACTCCAGCGTCATCGCAAGATGTCGATTCAACACGGGAGGAGACAGATACCGTGTCACTCCCGAGTCGGACTGCACAACCATTCTCGGCGGTGCAGATAGACTCTTAAGAAGCTACACCATCATCTCTCAAGGCTCTGTAGCTTCAATTTCACTGGAGAGGACACTCCAGCGTCATCGCAAGATGTCAATTCAACACGGGAGGAGACAGATACCGTGTCACTCCCGAGTCGGACTGCACAACCATTCTCGGCGGTGCAGATAGACTCTTAAGAAGCTACACCATCGTCTCTCGAGACGGACGGCTGCCGACGACGATATATATAGTGTATATATATATATACACTATTATTTTCCTATACATACAGGGGTGGGCAAAAGTAGGTTTAAAGTTGTAAGTATAATGTACAGTTTATTCTTGTATTATTTTTTATTATTGTTTTATTTATTATTATTAACCTACTTTTGTTACAGAGTGAACCTTGCTACAGGTTACATTAGTCCCATCTGGAGTCGCCAAAACTGTTACAGAATGAAAGAGGGTTCTTTCACGTGGCACCTTGGTGTAAAACCCAACAACTAGTATTGAGGAAAACAGGTCTTTATTTACAATATTCCACCCTGGGGAGGGCAGTGAGCACTTCAGCTCAGAGCCCTGTTCTCCCACGGGACCCAGCACTTCCCTTGCTCCCCAAAAAGCTAGAAGCCAAAAACATGCCCAGAAGTTCCCCATCCCTTATCTGTCAGCTGTCTCCTTTAGGATCTGGGGTATGATGTCATCAGCCTCTGTGTAACAGTCCAGGAAAGCATGTGCCATGTTGCACTGGATCACACATGGTTCACTCTTTGCCCTTTCAAAGTCGCATGGAATTCTCCCTTCTCAAAACCGCATGGAGAACCCCCCTTCTCAAATCCGCATGGTGTTATCCCCTAAAACTGTCTGCCACTTATTTTTAAATGCCTGACTGCATTCTCTGATGCAGTGGGTGCGGTAACCAGTTCTGACCATTTACAGAACCTTACATAGGCTGTGTGTGCTCTTTCTGTACCATTCTATGGTCCAAAAACTCCTCTCATCTTCTTGGGGTCTTGGAAGTATCAAAGCCATTTGTGTAACAAATACACTAGCCACTAGCCACAGGCATGTGAAGGCATCCTGAAAGCTGTTTCCTTTCCCCATCCTCCAACCCGCAGGCTCTGGGGATTTTTTGACACCCCTACTCTGTAACACTTTTACCCACCCCTGTACATACCTATCATAAAGTTTAATTTACCAATTGGGCATAGTAAGAGATTAACAATAATAACTAACAATAAAATAGAATAACTATAATAATATACTGTAATAAAAGTTATGTGAATATGATCTCTTTCTTTCTGATAATCAATTTGATAACCAAGGTAGCTACTAAGTGAACAATGGGCTCAAGGTGTATACACCACAGCATGGACACACAGGACAAAGGGAGGATTTACTTCCTGGGGTGGGAGCAGGGAGGGAATTGGGCAGCACAAGATTTCATCACACTTCTCAGAACTGTGTGGAATTAAAAATTATGAATTCTTTATTTCTGGGATGTTTTACTTAATATTTTTGGACTGTACTTTACTTCAGATAACTGAAATTATGGAAAGGGAACTGTGGCTACAGGGTGATGACTGTACACAAGTTCTCGGTGATGCTGATGCTGGGGCAACAGCAATGGTCTAGAAAATATGATGTTGGATATAAAAGTACCCTAGAGACCACTTAGTCTAACATTCCTGTTGTTTTAAAAGGTTTCTGCTACTTTGAAAGGCAGATAATTCTCTCTCTTTGTTTTATGTATTCATTTAAAAAATTAAGTATTAAATGGCAAACAGGATTATTTTATTTCTTTGCACATTGCACAGAGGCTGGGAAACCAACAATCAAAATGTTACAGAGCAGTAGAAATATTTGGCCCCAAAGTTTGACATTTTATATTGAATGACAGGCAAAAATGCAAACTTGAATTTGCTATTGTTCCTAGCCATCAAACACTTTTCATACATTTATGTCCCTTGCTTAAATATTGAAGACATTTCAGTTTTGAACTCCTGCTGATGGCCACAGATTAGGTTAGTAGTCGACAAGGTAAACTTGGAATCTTCCTTCAACTTCATGATTTTAACATAATGAGGCATGAAGGGATTAAAAAACTTGATTAAATTTACATAACTGGCCTGATTCAAAGATGGGAATTTAGGGTCTATAATTCTAAGTAAAGTGCTTTTTGCTGTAATTGACCCTTCATTCACAAGGTCCTTTACTTATTGAACTAGAATAAACATAGGTACCAAAACAGAGATCTTACACTGGATTCTTGAAAATATTGGAAGTATTTTTTTAATTTGCCATTTTCCATCAGGTATATCAAACATTTTGATAAATAATTACAATTTAACTTTGTGAATGTGTTGGCATCAGGGTAGGACTATTAAAAATGCATATCATCTATGCAAGTTTTGGATGGCAATATAGTGGAAAATGTCTCTTAGTAGATAAACTTTAAAAACAAAATGTGTTTTTAATGTAAATTTTATCTATTAGCATGTTTTTGCATGCCATCTAAACTTTTTTCTAAAGCTTATTTTCTCTATAGTTTGAGACTTCTTACCATTCTTCATTAAAATTTATTTTATACATGCATGTTATTACAGTCCCTTCCCTTAAGTATTTAATTGTTTTCATTAGAAAAATTAATTTGTATTCTCCTGAATTTTTAAAATTATTTGAATATGTCTTTTAGAAACGAGACATGGAGTGTGGTTATGTTCCACAACTGCTCACAATCTAATCCTTTCATTGATCTCATATTTTGGTGTGTCTAGAATACATGAATGCCATTTCCGTATCATGAAACAAAATGACTTCAGTCAGATGGTCAGTCTTTTTAAACAGATGCCAGTGCTGAACCTTATCTGTGCTTTGTCCTATTAAAATATGTTTTTTTCTTCTTCTTAATCCTGTAGCTTAAATGTGAATATAAATAATAAAATCTGGTTAACAATCAAGTTTCGATGACTAAAATAATTAAAAACTTCAAAATCTATCATTTTAAACACACGTTTCTTTGTATTTGAAAGCACCCAACTAACTCTGTTATAGTGAAGTAACAGGTCTGATGAATCAATGGAAATTGAAAGTAACAGGGTGCTCTCTGGTCTCAGCTACCAGGTGGCCACGCGGTGCTCCGAACCTGCTTCCAAACGCGTCTGCAAGTGAAAATGTCGTTCCCAACACCCCAAGCTAAGCCCTCCAACCCCAGTAATCCCCGAGTGTTCTTTGACGTGGACTTCGGAGGCGAGCGAGTTGGTCGAATTGTCTTAGAATTATTTGCAGATACTGTACCAAAAACTGCAGAGAATTTTCATGCATTGTGTACAGGAGAAAAAGGCATTGGACTTACCACCGGGAAACCTCTCCATTTCAAAGGATGCCCATTCCATCGAATTATTAAGAAATTTATGATTCAGGGTGGAGATTTCTCAAATCAGAATGGGACAGGTGGAGAAAGTATTTATAGTGAAAAGTTTGAAGATGAAAATTTCTACTATAAGCATGACCGGGAGGGTTTATTGAGCATGGCAAATGCAGACAGAAATACAAATGGTTCCCAGTTCTTTATCACAACAGTTCCGACTCCTCATTTGGATGGGAAACATGTGGTATTTGGCCAAGTAATGAAAGGAATGGGTGTGGCAAGAATTCTGGAGAATGTAGAAGTGAAAGGTGAAAAACCTGCTAAATTGCGCGTTATTGCAGAATGCGGAGAATTGAAGGAAGGGGATGATTGGGGAATATTCCCAGAAGATGGTTCTGGTGACAGGCATCCAGGTTTCCCCAAGGATCCAGATATAGATTTAAAAGACGTAGATAAAATATTATTAATAACAGAAGACTTAAAAAACATTGGAAATACTTTTTTTAAATCCCAGAACTGGGAGATGGCCATTAAAAAATACTCAAAGGTTTTAAGATACGTGGAAGGTTCAAAGGCTGTAACTGAGGAAGCAGATAGATTGAAGCTGCAACCTGTAGCTTTAAGCTGCATGCTAAATACTGGTGCTTGTAAACTGAGGATGTCAAATTGGCAGGGAGCAATTGACAGTTGTTTGGAGGCTCTTGAAATAGACCCGTCAAATACCAAAGCACTGTACCGTAGAGCTCAAGGATGGCAAGGATTAAAAGAATATGACCAAGCATTGGCTGATCTTAAGAAAGCTCAGGAGATAGCACCGGAAGATAAAGCTATCCAGACAGAACTGCTGAAAGTCAAACAAAAGATAAAGGCACAGAAAGAAAAAGAGAAGGCAGCGTATGCAAAAATGTTTGCTTAATAAGGAATTCATTTATACTTAAATATCACACATTGATGTATAAAGGCAGTAAGAAAATTAAGGGTTTTTGTCTATTACATATGATCCTTAATGTTTCTCCTTTGATACTTCAGTTCCCCGTTGTTTGCAGTTTAGGAATACTGATACCTGTTCACTCTTAATAAAAGTGTTATAAACTAAAAAAAAAAAAAAAAAAAAAAAAAAAAAAAAAAAAAAAAAAAGAAAAGAAATTGAAAGTAACAGAATACCAAATATTTGTTATAAAACTGAAAGAAGATTACATAATGGGAATCTATATTGTTTCAGAAAGTAATATCAGAAGATCAAAGAGATTATTGTGTATGAATGAACTTATTTTATTTTTTATTTTTTTCACTGTGTGGTTGCCTCTCACTTGCGCCCCCAACTGGGGACCTGATGTGCAACCTAGTCGTGTGCCCTGACTCGGAATCGAAGCAGCGACACTTGGCTTGCAGGCCAATGCTCAATCCACTGAGCCCCAGTAGCCAGGGCTGAATGAACTTATTTTTAATGTACTATATTCATTTTCACCCTGGCTGGTTTGGCTCAGTGGATTGAGCGTCGGCCTGCGAGCTAAGTGTCGCTGGTTCGATCTTCCAGTCAGGGCACATCAGAGAAGGAAAACTCTGATTCCAAAAAACCTCCGCTGCCTTGCGGCATACCTCTTCAGGGGAAAGGCTAAGGGAGTAAACCCCGACAGAAAATCCAGAGCCGGAGTCCCTAAGGTGGTTTGACGTTGTAGTCAACACCGGCAACTCCTGTGGCGCACCTGAAGCCAAGCTGTACTGACTCCGTCTTTCCCTTGGATCCTTCAGCTGCGAAGAGAGGGGGGGTCTGCTGCACGGGCAACAGCAGACCCTCCATATCACCCTGCCCAGGCTCTGTAGCTTCAGCTTCACTGGAGAGGACACTCCAGCGTCATCGCAAGATGTCGATTCAACACGGGAGGAGACAGATACCGTGTCACTCCCGAGTCGGACTGCACAACCATTCTCGGCGGTGCAGATAGACTCTTAAGAAGCTACACCATCGTCTCTCGAGACGGACGGCTGCCGACGACTATATTCATTTAATTGCCACAATAAATGTAGCTTTTAAAAAAGCCTATTAAATGGTAAGTTAGTGAAATTAAATGCAATTCAATAGCAGAAAGAAGGTGCATAAAAAACTAACTTGTGCATTTAAAAACAACTCTTCCTTTTGTTATTCCTTGGTTACAATGAAGAAGTATACCTACTGTCTGTCAATCACCTGCTTTGTTTCTGGCATTGTGTTGGACACCAGGGAGCCAGGACAGATGTGGCTCATGAGTTGACAGTGTAGCAGAGAAGACATGCAGGTAATCAAGCACATACATTTCAGTGTGTAAAAATCAGGATAAGTAAGCACAGGGCACACTAAGAAGGACATCTATGTCATTCTTGAGGTGAGGGCACATTACATCTAATAGTTAAGGATTTGGACTTGGAGTTAAACAGATGTTGGTTCAATTCTGGGTTTGCCAGTTGTATGGTCTTGGGAATATTGACTCAGATTTCTAATACTTAGTTCTTCATCTTTAAAATTGAGATATTAATTGTGTAGTGGACTTGTTGGTGGCCCTCCAAAAGATATGTTCTTGTCCCACTCCTTGAAACCTGTTAATATTATCTTACGTGGCCACAGTAGCTATTACCTTATATGGCAAAAAAGATGTGATTAAATTAAATATCTCTAGAATATGAGTATAGCCTGGATTATCCACGTGAATTCTATTTGTAATCACTGTGAGTAGCAGAGGGGATGATGGGAGAGACACACAGAGAAGAAGACAATGTGAAGATGGACCAGAGAGAGATGCCAAGGAATGTCGACAACCACCAGAAACTTGAGGAGGCAAGGGACAGATTCTTCCCTAGTGCTTCTCTAGGGACTCTGCTTCTGCTGATACCTTGATCTTGGAGTTCTGTCCTGCAGAACTGTGAGAGAAAACATTTCTGTTATTTTAAACCACCAAGTTTGTGGTAATTTGTTATGGTACCCCTACAAAACTAACATAAACAACATCTACTTTTGGAGATTAAAAGAGGTGCTATGAACATTAAATATGATGCATATAATTTTTAGGTTAAGTTTTCTATTAGCTGAACTTGAAGGATGAGCAGAAGATATCTAAGAAAGGAGGGTGGGCAGGGAATGGAGGCAACAGTGTTTGCCAAGCCCCGGAAGTAAGACAATGGTTCTTTTGAGGTAGCGAGAGAAGTTCAGTAGAGTAGATACTGACAGTTCTATAATGTTTGTGTTTTTCTTCCTGACCAGTGTTCCAGAAGTTATAACATATTCTTTACAAAATAAGTAGTATCAACAAACTATATTCGAAAAGACAATCACAGGCAGTTTCCCACACCAACAAAAAGTATTAAAAAAACCCTGTTTTTTTATTGTGTTAGAGCTCAGTCTACAGCTCTTTCTGAAAAGAACAATGTAGAAGGTGACAGTGAAGTGAGTAGATATTATGGTTTCAGTGAAAATGAGTAAACTGAAAGCAAACCCAACTGAGTTTTTAGATCACATCTCCCAGAAAATAATTAACTAGGTAACTACAGCTCAGCAAAATGCTCTTTTCAGCCAATCAGGAGAGAAGGTTTTACAGGTATTTATGACAGACAGCAAATCTGGGTGGAACACAAAAGCTCCTTTTACCCACTCTTATAAAATAAACCTCAGAAACTTTGATCTTTTTGCTGGGAACAGAGTATCCTCTAAATAGGGGAGATATACCAACAACATTCATGCCTGAATGCTTACATCTTATCTTAAGGGTTTTTCTAGTTGAAAAATTGCAGTCAAATTATATTTGCCTCTTATGGCTGCCACTCTGCTTATAACATTCTCTACTAATGAACAAAAACATTTGTTTATGTTGGCACATCTAAGAAGGGATGACTATCAAATATAAGCACTTTGCAAAATATTAAGACAGAATTAAAATAGGTTTAAAAAGTTAATTACAACCAAGCTGATAAGGCAACGCAGATGGATTATTACTAGAGACAGCAAGGCTCTTAAAACTCTACTTTCTGATTTTCAGGGAGGAGAGATAGCTGTAACATGTTTGTCACACTTTACAGGCATCTCACTGGAATGTCTTCCCCTTTAATATTCATGCTGTAAACGCACATCCACTGCATAAGATTTCATTTGTTATTCAAGAATAAGTGTTGTTTCTGTTTCAAGGATACACATGTACCAAAAAAATATATAATCAGTGGAACTTTATTGATGAGCCCTTAGAGACACTCATTCAACTCGTTCTCTCTATCAAGGTTGTGGCTTGATTCTTTAAGTTCTTAATAGTTTAGCAATAGCTTAACAATGTCAATTTCAATAACATCTACACAACAACAACAAAAAAAATATAAAATACACACACAAAAGCAACATATAAAAATTATGTATTTTAAACAATAAAACATTGTTCTTTCCACAATATCTTTACTATCTCCTTGCTCTCATATTTTCAAATTTTAGCAATAGATACACTCATAAGAGAATCATTAGGAGTGCAGTTTTAAATTGCATTGAAAAAAAATTTTTTTTAATCTCAGAATTTACCTTTTCTAATTGTCATACATAGTGAAAAGAAAAGAACTTTAAGTAAATAAGACTTGAGAAGGTATAGGTTTATTTGAGGAAAATAAGATTCCTTACGGCTATAATATGGGTCCTCAAGGGTCTGTTCCATGATAGAATTTTATAGCAAGTGCTGGGGAATTTTGTAGCAATATGAACATACTAAAACCTGAGAATAATATCAACTTGTCATGAGATGTTGAAAGTGTGAATAAAAATAAAATTAAACATACAAATTTACTAGGATGATATAGTTTTCATATATGCCCAGTGAATTTGCTTATTTTAAATGTTTATCTACTCTCTGGAATATCATTGGCTGATCTTTCTTGTTCCTAACTGAAAAATGTGATTAGGAAGCTAAAAATAGCTCAACTGAACATGAGAGAGGGAATTAACAAATCCTACTGTAACATTCTTATTGTCACCCAAAATTGTCAGCAAACATATCCTGAATCCATGCAGTATCACAAATAGTTAGGTTACCATCAGTTAACTCAGTGTCACACATGTATATTCAAAACACTAACAATAAAATTATCCTCCCCCTCACTCCTTGATACCTTTCTATTTATATCATTGGTTCTGAATTCTCAAATTTCTTTCAGCTGTGTTTTTATGGAGAAGAAAAAAATATGGCAAAAGGATATTTTATCTGTAGTATGAAGGTGTAACTGGAAAAACATTTCGCAAACACTGGTGAAGAAGGATTCGAGCAATAATGGGAAGATTTGTTAGAGTGCCCTGAAAAAGCTGCCACACTCATGAGGTGCTTCCTTAATGGGCCCAGCAGCAGAAGCTTATCAACACGGTCGATCTGCCCCTAGATACACCATACCTGTTGTCTCATTCATGACCAGGTGGTTCAGCTCTGTCTTGCTGTGGAAAAAGTCTAGCTTCCATGACCATAGGCCCACACTTGTGCCCACCAAGTTCAGAAGGGTCAGGACCCAGAGCAGTAATGTCATTATCCCCAGCACTCGAGGCTGTGATAGGCCAACTCAGTCTCTGCTCCTGGTTGACATCAATATTCTTAGCTGTGAGACCTCGAGAAAATTACTGACTTCTCTGTGCCTCTTTTCCCCATCTCTACGTTTGCTACCAAACCTTGATGACATGGTTGCCACCGGAAGACAGGCCTTAGCTAAGCTTTAATTATATATCCTGGGGTTTGGGAAGGGGCAAGTTTTCTTTCAAACTATCCAATTGCTTTCCTGGTTTTCCTGGGGTTACTTATGCTCATGCACACCCCAATCCAATCCCTTTCCTGCATCTCCCAGAGTTTCATGCCCTTTTCCTATCTGGTCTTCCTCTCAGATTTTCCCAGGCGTGTCTCCTCCCTTTTCTCAGTGCCATTTTGTCTCCTACTGCACATGGCTCATAGTTCTGCTTGGTCATTTGGCTTCTACTGTGTATAAACTTAGTAAGAGGACTTGCCCCTGAGCCATCTTCCCTTCCCCCATAATCTGGTGAGTAGTGCCAGTTTTTCCCTGGGATGGTTGAAAAGCTGATCTTTCCTGCCCACTCGCATTTTAATCCATTTGGCAGAGTGATCCTGGCTATTCTCTGGCGTGACTGTGAAGCTGCTTCTGCTTAGTTAATTCAGCTTAATCAGATGTTTGCTCCCTTCCTTTTTGTTAATAACTAACTAACTGCCTACCAAAATAAAGGTATTCTGATTAAAGGCTCAAAGTGGAAAACTGAAGAGATATTGATTGAAGGAAGCATACAAAAGCCAACATCCTTGCCATATAGTTTAGCTTACTGTATGTTGGCTCATGGAGATTTTCTTTACTTGTTTAAAATCACAATATCAAATCTTATGTAGTTTTTGTTTTGTTTTCAGAAGCCTTGAATTTTCCTTTATAGTTCTTCTTTCCAGTGCCTATCTTTAGTAAAACTCTAAGGTTGTCTCTTTATATCTCCCATGCAAATGATTTTATATATTTTTTAATTCATTGATTTTTAGAGAGAGAGAAGAAGGGGGAGAGAGAGAGAGACAGAAACCTTGATTTGTTGTTCCACATATTTATGAAACTTCATCAGTTGCTTCTTGTATGTGCTCTGACCAAAGATCAAACCCACAACCAGGGCTACTTACTATGCAAATTTTATGTACTTCAATGTCAACTCCATTCCTGTAGCCTCCACAATTACCTCTGAACTGTTCTCTTCACATCCATGCCAGCCAATTCTCCACATGGCTGGAATAATCTTTTTAAATGTTAGATCTTATATTGCAGATCTCCTGTATATAATTCTTCAATGTGTTTTCCACTAACTCTTGAGGTGAAGTCCAAAATTCTTTACACAACTTATAAGCCCAAAAGCATATAGTTCCAGTCTCCCACCTCAGACAACTTTCACACTGCTCACAGTGACAACTGAGAAATTGTTGTGTTTGGTGATTATGAGGTAAAAATATTAGCAAAAGAATATCGAATGTTGGATTATGAATACTGGCACCAAAAGAAAATGGATGGCTAAGAAGCACAGGCAGTAGTTACACATCATGCAAATGTATATTTTCTTCACAGAAATATTCCCAGAACCTAGAACTTCACCTGGTAAGGTGAGCTGGAAAGAAAGAAACTTCATCAGGAAAAAAAAAAAAAAAAAAAAAAAAAAAAAAAAAACTGAAGATGCCTTCCCAAATTTTAAACTAACACATGGAAATGAGACATAATTTAATATAATATGTACATGGTAGTTCTTATCTTTTGGCAATGGAGGTTTGTTCTGCTCTGTGCCTTTTTCTAAACCCCCTTGGGTAGTCATTCCAGCTCACCTTGCTCATTTATAATGCTGTGGATTATAATGCTTGCTTTCTCCAAGCTGTTCTGGAAAAATGAATGTTTGCTGTATACTTGAGATAAGGAGATAAAAGACGGTGTAGGACAGAAATGGTGTGTTGAAAGGTTTTCAATGATGCTGAAGGGTAAGCAGCAAGTGATTGGAAAATTCTCTAGGGCTCAATTGTTTTGGAACCATGAAGTAACAACACACCAATTTTTAGGTATGCACTTCCCTTTCATAGGGTTCATAAAGAAAAATAATATTTTTGGATACAATAAAACCAAAATTTAAAAACAAGTTAGTTAAAATCTTCATTAAAAGTATCTCAAATAAAAAACAACCATTGGATAATAAAAATTTATCTGATTATTTAAAATATTTTAATTAAATACATTCAAAACATCCATATGAATATGAGTAAATTGCATATATGTGTGTGTGTATATATATATATATACATGTATATATATAATGTGCACATATACACACATACAAATTTACCCATTTTGTTTCTATATATGGCAATTAAGTAGCTTTATTTTTTCTCCCCTATTTTTACAAATTATCTTTCTGTATATTCCTGAATAGAAATGTTTATCGAATTCTATATAATCCAAGTGGAATTACATTCCACTCTCATTTTGTTATGCAACATGAGTCAAGTCCACATAGAACATGAAAATATAATACATCTCCACTAAAAGATCATTATATTTCTTTGTTGTGTTTTCCAATATGTTATATGAACTTTCTTTTAAATTTGAGGATAATTTTCTCCTACTCTTTGAAGCTGAAGAAACTCCCAACTACAGCTTGTAAAATGTCATTATCAGTGAAATTCATTTATTCTTATCATTTCTTATTACTTTTATATTTATAATTGTGCTTCAAAGCTTTATATAGAGAAACACAATTACCCGCTATGTGTGCTTCTCCAGTTATCATTTTTATAGCCAATATGGTCAACATGTACAAATTGTATGTACCGATCTGATGCCTTAACAGTGGTAATTAGATTTTTCATGTAATCATAGGCGGTAATGGCATTTTAGGCACATTATACGGGTGCTGGAGAGAGAGAGAAAGAGAGAGAAAGAGAGAGAGTGTGTGCGTGTGTGTGTGTGTGATGTGTATAATACAGCATTAAAAAACTTTACACTCTTGGATGCATGCCAGACTATGGAGGTGACTTTTGACTGTAAATAGTGGTTTTTATTAGAGTATAATTAAATCCCTGACAACCTGCACTGCTCCTTGTCACACTATCTACCTTAGGACAAGAAAGTCCCAAAAGGAGAGTTAGTTTTGGATTTTAAAAGCTAGAATAGTCAAGACCTATTCAGTACCAAATAATATTTATAGATTTTGGATTAGAGTTGATTCACTTCGGGTTGCATATTCCCTCTTGGGTGTCATAAACTGGTGACTTGCCCAACTGCAAGTAAAGAAACAAACAAACAAACAAATAAATAAGTTGGTTCAATTCATTGTGCATGATCAGGAATCATGCTCTGCATGCTTAAAGACAAAATATGCAGTTCAAATATGTGTGTGTCTGTGTGTATCAGTTACTCTAGAGCCAAATGACAGACATGATGGTTTATTTATTTACACACTCATAGCCACATTAATGGTGCTTCATTAGTGCTTCTCTACCTGTTGATTTGTTCATGTGTGAAAGCAAACTCAGGAAGTCACAGTATTTACTGAGAACTCAGAAGGAGCAGAACCTGTGCAGGGGTTGGAGTGGAGCCTAAAAGGGAAGAATGATTCAATTTTGTAATCCAGAAGCTAGTTCCACCACTTAATGTGCAACATGACCTCATCGAATTTCTTTATCTTAATAAATAAAGGTGAGAACATTTATTGTGTAGAATTTTAATAAATAATTAAATGATAGATTAATGCATGTAAAGTACTAACACTGTGCCTAGCAAATATTACATAGCTGATAATGACAACAGCTGACCTTATTAAGAAAATAACATAGTTGGAGGAGACAGACAGATGCTGGTGTTTACTTACCAATGTAAAATAATGTGCAGCATAACAGAGTGAAAACAGGTGGATAATATTGTTAGAGCAAAACATAAAAAAATATCAACCACATGTGTGTACATTGAGAATTATTAAATTTGTTGTGGATGTTCTGACAAATGTGAAACAGATTCATTTAATTCATTTTTAATTCTAAGTGCAATTTTGGCTAGGCTCATTTCTTAACATAATGGGAAAGTACATACCCAGCTCATCCCACCCTTTTGCCCCATTACTTACATATTTTTCCCTCTCTGGTAAATGTCAGATAGTAAAATTGAAAATATAGTTCATTTGGTGTTTGAAACCCAGCTAGACATGATTCTTTGTGTCTGAGGGAGGCACTGCGGTTCTTTGGCTCGGTCTGTCCTTTTTCCACACATTACAACAGCTCTGATTCCCAGTGTAGGTAATACTAGCTGTCCTTGTCTGAGGTAGCCATGCAATCCCTTGACATAAGTGAGATTAAGGAATATTTGACCTACATGCCAGGGACTGATGGTATTTCTGTCAACATACTCATCTTTTATGGGAGAACTTCAATTCCCCAATCAACGACTGTTCTTGTCTTATGCCTTTCATAACAAGAAAGTTTGGCAGAAAAAGGAGACATGTGAGAGCCAGTCATTCTCACAGCATCCCTCTGATGCAGTGGGAAAAGCAAAAGCAGATTCAAAGCAATATGACTTTTTCTTGTCTGAATTTTAATAAAGATTAAATTGCAACATCAAGACAATGATAAGTTACATGGCTTCATCTTTTAAATGCTTCTACCTTTTGAAAGACAGAATCAGATTTCTGGTTCTGGTTTTTAGGGCATATTTGAAAGGTGATTTACTCATGCTTCAGACATTGCTAGATATTTAGTAGTCTGTTAGTTTATAGATGTCCTTGTATCCTACACAAAAATAAGATCAGTAAACAATAATAATTCTCTGGTTTAACATCTGCAATGAAAAGGTGGCTTGTATACCTATTGTCTTTTCCCAAATAAAACAAGGGACTAAATAATATATTGGTGCTGCCTCTGGTCTTTTTTCTTTCTCTAGTACCATTAATTATACATGCACTAAGAGGAAACACAGTCTCGGGACCTAATACTTTAGGTCTTATTGTTAGGGGATTTGAATTTTGGGTCCACGTTTTGGGCTTCAGTTGTCTCTCAGAACAGGTATAACCATGTTGACCACCCAGGCACAGCAATTGGTACTTTCTGGAGCTAAATTAGTTAAATTGTGTTCTGCAGGTGAAAACCACCAATCATCTCTGTACTTTCCTACCATGGCATGTTTTGTCAGTTTATTATTCTGAATAGCATGCTTTCACCATGAATGAGATACTCAAACCACACACAACTCCACATGAGAAGCAAGATAATGCAGCTAATTAACAACTATTTACTTTGTGTGTAACCGCTTGCTACACACCATGAGAGCAGCAGAACTATAAGGCATGGTTCTTGCCCCAACAAGCTTTTAATTTCATTGGGAACACTAAGAAAATGAAGTAACTACAAATCACTCTAGGCTGTATAAGTAGAGAGGTTGGTTTGTATGCTGGAGTTGCATGGGGATAAAGGACTGTCAGAGTTCAAGGAGTGAGTAAGTAGTGGCCCATAATGCTACAGTAAAGGTGCAAGGTTGACTAGAGCAGGAGAGTAAGTGTTTGAAAGAAAGAGGGTAATTTTAAAAGCTAAGGTAAAAACCAACTGTAGAGATCTCTGAACACTCACCTATAGGGCATAGGCTTAATACAGCAAGTACTCTAAGTCTATGAGTTCCTCTGAGCAGAAGAATGTAATTCTGAGAAGAGTATGCAATGACTATGAATTTATAGTATGTCATCCAAAAGAGGAAAACTTCACCTAATAGTACTTTCTAAATCAGATAAGTCAGACTTGATCTCTATCTACCAGAGATGACATAAAATACTATCTCTATGTGTGTATATATATATAATTTTGTATAATTATATATATAATTTTGATGGGAGTAGTATTATTACTAGACTGTGCATATCAAAGCCCACTACAACATGAACAGGAGTTTTCATCAAAGAAAGTAAAGGTTTATTTTTAGTAAGTGGCCCAGGCCTGACCACAGGTGAACTAATGCTTAAAAACCATGTTCCCCGGTGGCTTCCAGGTAATAAGTTATATAGGAAAAAAGCCATTAATCCTGGTGACTAAGGGAGTTAGGGTCATGGTTTCTACTGATTGGTCAGCATTAGGACAGGGGCTAGTTGATCAGTACACCTGATCTTGATATCAGTCAGGCATGGCATCACTTAGTCTGGTTTCTGCTTTGTGGGTCTGGAGCTGACACACAGCTGAGGCCTAGACGTTATCTCTAGTTTGACTGGAACTCTCTCTCTGGGTTCAATAGACCTGAAGCTTTGTTCTTAAAATTATTTGATGCCCACCAGAATGTCATTGTCTTGAGGGCTTAATGAATAAAGGAGTGGACATGCAAGGGAGGAGGCAAGTGAGTCAGGGTGCCGGATAAGGCCAGTTTGAATCAAAAGGAAAGAAATGAGGAAAGATCATATAAAGAAATAAAGATTCTCCTTGGCCCTGTGGCTCAGTGTGTTGCAGCGTTGTCCCATACACCAAAAGGTTATGGTCAAAGTGCTTGTGGGAGGCCAACAATTGATATTTCTCTCTCACATAAATCTTTTTCTGTCTCTCCCCCACCCGACCCCCCACTTCCTCTCTTTCTAACATAGCTTCAGGTGAGGATTTAAAATAAATAAATAAAGTTTCTGCATGGTTACAATATCTCTGAGATTCATATAAAATTTGCATAATGGGAAAGAGTCTTCCAGTCTTTGGTCCATAGTGGCTGTTCCTGTTTAAGTTCTTGCTCATGCCTATATGGTCCTTTCAAAGCAGCCTTTAAAAAAAAGCTACTTGTTCCAAGTATGATGACATGCACTTTCTCTGTGCCTTCAACATGATAGTTATTGGATTTTTGTGTTTTGAGACTTCAGTTATTCTATTATGGATCCTTTTGTCATTTGGGGCACAGTGTGGGAGTGGAACACAGTTCCACGACACTCTAAAACACTGTCAACTCTGACCCCTCCACTATCTTGCTGGAACTAACTATGTCTGCTTCATTATGGAGTCAGTTCTGCTTTCTTCACATTAATGCTTTCTAACCATCACTCCCACACCAATTATTTTATTCTCACAAAAACTTGGATATGATGGAATGTGCTCTGGATTTCTCCAAATATATGCTTATGGCCCTGCTTCACAGAAATAGATTGCTAACCTAACAACCACTTTATATGGTTGGGCATAAAGTCTACCTCTAATTATTTCTCACCTCCAATAGTAGAGAGAGTAAAGTAAAAATTAACATCTCAATAATTACTCTGTTACATGTTAAGCAAATTAATAATTATCAGCAGCATGCATTGTATTGGAGGAAACCTGGAGACTAGCAAGGCAGTTTAAAGTCTGTGGCAACAATCTACAGGTGATTGCTGAGAGCCCAGGCCACAACAAGTGATTTCTGTAAAAATATATTGATGAGATACACTGATTGAGAGAAGACCATATTCCAAGGTGGTCAAAGGTTTGGTTGGGTCAGACAAATTTTTAAATTCTACAACATTAGATGATAAGGAAATACTCTTACTAGGAAATCTTTATGAAAAAAGAATTTGACATCCATCTCCTCGTTATTTCACCTTCTTCCTCTTCCCACAGTGATTTCTGCTGTAAGACTGTCAAACAAACAAGTAAGACCTACTGCAGTGCCTGTAGCCTGGAGCAATAGAGAGCGGTTTCACTTTTGAACAATCTTTGCAGCTTCCATATGGGAATTGCAAGATTTTAGTTGTTATTTTTTTTTTTCCCAAGACAAGCTGTATTTAGCATAGAAAAGAAGTGGCACTCTGTTGAAATAGCTTGGAGGAGACAATTTGGAGAACAGGGAGATAGCTTGGAAGATACTCTGAAGGTAGATAGTGTAGAAAATTATAAGGAAAACCAGAACCAGTTGAGTTTGCAAGTGCAATGAAAGGGATCATGAAAATGTCACTAGCTACATGATTACAGAGAATAAGTTTAAGGAGTTTGGAATATAAAAGATTCAAGGAAGAGTATAAAGAGAACCTAAAAAGGGGATTGTTTTAGTTATCATAATATCTTGAATAGAGTTCTATATATATTTCCTCATTGCCATAAACCTGTAAATGGGAACCAATGAAAAATTGAATGGTGAGTAATATGACACTAAACATTTATTCTTTAATTGAGCTAATATACATAAAACTCATATTATAAAAATGGGTCTTAATATATATGTTCTGTAGATACATTTTCCTCCTTGTGTGATAAGACTTGACAGAAAAAGAAAGCAGGAAAGTGCCCTCAGAAGTGTTGTGAGGCATCAGCTGCTAAGAGCCAGGTTTGGGAGGTAAAGTATTTGGTGGGGAGTTAGCCATCAGGGTCTACGAACATTCTCATTCTTCCATATTTCTGGGCTTGTGCAGTGCTGTATTTGCCAACACACTTTGAAGACAGGTATGGCCTTACTTTGGCCAATGAAATGTCAGCGGAGGTACCAGAAACGATTCACATTCTCCTCCAAAGAGTGTCATTTAATTGACCCTGTGAAGCAATTTATGCTCTGTCCCCCTTTCCCAACTGATGGAAGTTTGTGTTGAAATGGAGCTACGTCAACCTGGATCTACAATGAGAAGCAAAATCTTTTTGTTTTCTGCCACGCTAAGATTTGGGGGTGGTTAGAGCGTGGTCTACAAAATTCACTTTTGCATTTAGAGCTGCCAAAATCTACTTTTTTTTGAAAAGCTAGAAATTTAAAATGAGAGAAAACCAAAATAGTATCAGGCCCAGAATGTGTGGGACAGTTCCAGGACAGCATCCTTGGGACACAGATCTCCCAGTGAGAACTGTCACAAAAAAAGAGTAGAAAAATTTAACCAAATAATTCAGCTCTCTTTTAATATCGAGTCAGAATTTATATTAGATTTCATATATGTACATCATTTATGTTTCATTTTTTATCTGAAAATTAGAAGCAGTCTAGAGATGACAAATAATGTAAAGTTCTAATAGCCACATGCCTTTTCTATGAAGGGTTATAGTTTGGGCATGATATCAATGAGAGGAGTATTATAGAAGTAGCTACTGGGTGCTGTGTTCATCATCAATAATAAAATAAAACAGGGTAGAGTGTTGAATTATTATGTAACACATGTATTTTAAAGTGAATATGATCATTTGTTGACTATGTTGTAACAAAACATTTTTTGAAATGTATTTCTCCAAGAACTGCAAATATCTGACTTTTATAAGCCAAAATATATCAAGATTAATGTAATACTTTCTGTAACTTGGAAATTTTAGAAAGAGAAATTGAAATACCAACAGTTTAGGATGAATTGAATCTCAGGACAAAGTAAACTCACTTTGGATGGACCATGCCAAAATCTTAAGCAGCCAGGAAATATTCAAAAGGTAAGAAAGTTCTCTAGGATTTGATATTGCAACAGCTCTGCTATTTATAATAGAACAAATCACCATGAATGATATTTAAGAGACTGAAAGAACAGGGACTTTACACATGAAACCATACAATTATTATTTTAGATAGCAGTGTCCTAAGAAATGTTGAGAAAATGGACAGGATTCTCTATGCCTAAAAAGTGGACCAATAAAGATCTGATATTTATTAGGCATCTTAGACTCTGAAATCTATACTCATGATTTCTTGGTTAATCCCATCTGAAATTTCTGAAATGGGTCCCCTGAACTAAAGTTAAAAAGAAAAATGAAAAACTTGTCCACACCAAGGCCAGCAGACTGTGCCTAGATTCAAAAGCAGTGCAGAAGTTTGGCCAATGGATGGGAGTTATACTTATTAGACCTTGAGGTGAGCAATTAGTGAATGTTGATTTAAACATGAATACTTACATTTATTGCATGTTACTAGAAAAAATTTAACTTAAACAGCAAACTTCAAATTTGCTGCCTTTTGTTCATTCCCTCATAGGGAATGTGTAATGAATTTATAATACTTCTGAACAACAAAACACCTGAAAAATGTCTAATAACATCCTGTTACTTATGTATTGGTGGATGCTGAAGGTCATCCAATGGCAAGAGCTAACCACAGAAAAGAGGAGGCAGTTTCTTAGGACAAAGGATGAAGTCTGCAAGCTTTCCATATATTGCCCTCATAACTCCTCATTGTTATCAAATCATATGGAGAGACACAACATGGAATTGGAGGAAGGCATCTTTAAATTTAGACTGGGGTATTATTGACTCCTGTGGCATGGAATACTTATCTGGTGGCCAATGAAATCTCTTAGAAATCTGCTAAGTAACTGGCTTTGTTTTATTTTATTTTGCCCCAAGACAATGAGTTTCCAGTTACAGGATAAAATGAATCCTCATGACATCTAGTGAAATGGAGCCTGCTAGTGATATGAGGGCTGGAGGTAAATTGTGTTTTCTTTCTTAGAGGGGTTGTTCCTCTGATATTGTTTCTCAATAGCAGCATTCTAGGCATTTGTGAGGAACAATCTTCTTTGTGAAGAATTGTTCTATGAGTTGTGTCCCTGAAATTCAGTCTACAAATTCCAATGCCAAAACAAAAGCACTTATGTTACAGTAAAATGAGTTGCAAAGGGAAAATAAAGTCAGGACCCTCACCACTGCAATCTAACGAATAACTTAATAGAGGAGGCTAGAAGCAGAGGGAGACATATCTCACCCACTAACTCAGCAGTTCGAGGCCTGGTCTGATAATATTGCCAGGTATTCCTACATCACAGGAAACACTATGTTCACACAGGAGGAGGAAAGTCCTTGAAACTCTATGTAACCTTTCCACTATCTGGGAAGGAAAGCTTTTGAAACTGTGCTTTCATCCCAAGTCCTGAAAGGTGGAGAGGGTCCACAGTGTCTAAAGGGAACAGACCCACAAAACAACTTTGGTAATTGCCTACCTCTGGTCACTATCTGTTTTACAAGGGAGTCCCTAATGCTTACAGAAAGAGCCCATAAATAACTTTAAGTAACTGCCTCCCTTCACTTACGTGTTTTAAAACTGGATGAACATATAGAGTCTGAGGAAGGTAAGGATTCAGGCTAACAGACACCTATGCATACCTAAGTTTAGGTAGTCATGCCCCCCCACCCCCACAACTCCAAGAAAAGCTGGCTCCACCTTTATCTGCCAATCAAAATGTAACTTCTTCACCCCTATCTCACCAACTATATATGTGCTCAGAACAAAGGACTTGCTCTCTTGGCTCTTGGCCCTCATGGTGCTCTTGGGCTTCTGGCCACACTAGAGCAAACTTGCCACCCAGGCCTTTGGCCACCCTTGCTTTGCTCTCTCATTCACTAATAAGCTCTGAGTACATGCTAACAGGCTCGCTGATCTGTGATTCTTTACTGTGTCAGCGAGAAGAACCAGGGTTTCTCTGGTAACACTTATAATTCCAAAACTCCCTGGTTGGGGGTAGTATCTGGCTAGAAAGTTAATCTACCCAGCCTATGTTTATAATACCTAAAGCACTGCTGTGCTTAAACAAGTATACAAAACATTGAACATACTCTTTATTCCTAGAAAATAAAAATATAATAAATCCCACATCAAAATTAATACCAGATAAAAACAAAACCAAAAATAAATCTCAAACAGCCATATGCATTCTTTAAATGAACATCTGAGACTTGTCCACTCAATTAAAACATTTTTCCCAAGTTCCTTGTGGCTCATAGCGACAAACATCACTGAGGAATGTCAAGCAACTTGTGTAAGAAAGGGCAACATATTTTATCCTTTTGTGTTGTAGATATGTGATGAACAAGTAAAAGGTGATGAAAGGACCAAAGAATCTGAACATGTGCGAAGAGCGAGTGTACACTTGTGATTTTGTATCTTGGCTCATGGGTTATATTTCTTATAACTTAATAGGTAAGCACATTTGGACTAAGAAAAGAAGCAAGATGCTTTAGTTTTATATTAATTGATGTGCTGTATTTGCCTTTCTTTCCCGAGGGCCAGGGCCTCCACAGGATGACTGCACAATGTGACTTCCACCTATAAATCATAACCTGCCACCTGTTATTTAATAGCTAGCAGTGCTGACTCAATAACAGTAAGATTCTGTACAATTTTTCCCTCCAGTCCTGGGTGTTTCCCATAGAGGTAATTGTCTAGAAAATAAATTTCCAGGACAAAGAACAAGAAGTTACAGGCCTAAGAACATCATTTAATGTCTTAGAAGTTAACTTTCAACTGTGCTGATGTGTGTGGTTATTTATTCTCATAAATTTTCATCACACATAAATGAATTTACATAATTTTTTTTCAATTAAAGAACCCAAAAATACCCACTGGGCATCTATAATGATTGCAGAGGCTACTGGTTACTCAGATGTTCAATATTTTTCCTTTTCCGACAGGTTTGTCAGCAGCCAAGTAATATATCACATACAAAGAAAAAAAACATTGCAAAACCAATTTGCTAAGGGGATTATACAATCCAGCTTTAAAAATGTTACTGAGGCATCAAAGTAAAGAACGAAAGAACCAGATATTTTGGTCAGTTCGTCAAGGTCAAACACTTTACTAATTCATCAAATATCTCTTTCTGCCTAAGTTATTTGAAAAACAGCCTGTTCTGTGTAGGTGTTGCATTTAATAACTCTAATGCTTCAAGAATAAAGGCAATGATGGAACAAGTAGAATTTTCTACAGCTGTAAGAAATGCCTTCATTGGTCTAAAAAAAAAAAAACACTTTCATCACTAAAAAATACTTTGAATTTTCTTAATAATAAAACCTGAGAAATTTTAACTGTAGTAGTTTTAGCTGATTATCTATTATGTCAGTCTTATCTGTTGGTTCAGAGGACAAACCATTACAAATTCTAATTAGAGAATATTAAACTTTGTAAGATGTCTGATTGTCTTGTCTTAGAAATAGAAGTTGCTCAATTTATGCCTTTATATAGTTTAGTCATGACTGACCTGGCCCTAAAAGGAAAGCAAAATCAGCAGTGGGGTGAGGGGGTCTGACAATTTATTATCACTGACTACTTTCTTAGACTTTGGCTATGGGACTTCTCTCTGGCTTTGTAAAATGAAGTCTTAGAAATGGAAAAAACCATAATCTCCCTTACTTCTAAGGTTTATATTTCCATCTGTAAATTTACTTAGCTCAATTTCTTAACAGGTCTAGCCTGCAGAAAACTGTGGTAGGTATTCAGTTCAAGAAATGACTTCCAAAAATAAGTTAGCATAAATTTATGGGTAGGGTCTACAGTTTTGCATACCATTTTAAGATAGAACTTAATCAAATAAAATTAATTTTATATAAGAACTTGACAGGGCCAAGAGTGCCCAGATTAAACATTATTTCTGGGTGTCTATGAGGGTGTATATACATGAGATTATCATTTGAATCAATGAACTTGATACAGAGGGATTTGATTAAGATCACTGGGGAGAAGTAAGAGGGGCCTAGGATGAGTTAGCCAAAGCAATAGAAAGCAGTCTAGGATGGGATTGACTGAGAAGCTGAATGTCTCCACAGCCAATGGAAATAAGAATAGGGCTGGTTCTTTGGCTCATGGGCTTTTCTGGCTCCTGAGCTGGCTCTGTCTCAGGCTCTGGCTCTGGCTCAGGCTCTGGCTCTGGCTCAGGCTCTCTGGCTACTGGGCTGGCTCTCAAGCTCACTCTCCAGCTCTTCTTCCTTGAGGATGGCTGGATAATCATGCTACAGCTGCCTGTATTTCCCAATGGATGGTATTTCGGAGAGGGAAGGAACTCCATGCACAGCCTAGTATTGGGCTGGCCTAGCAGAGGGTGTCAGATTTATTCTTTGGGTGTTCTAGAGGGAACAGGCTCTGAGGCAGAAGCCTGCCATTTTTCTAGAATTGTGTAGCTTTTGTATATTATGTTGTTTTAGTTTGTAAACTCGTCGGCAGCCGTCCGTCTCGAGAGACGATGGTGTAGCTTCTTAAGAGTCTATCTGCACCGCCGAGAATGGTTGTGCAGTCCGACTCGGGAGTGACATGGTAGTATCTGTCTCCTCCCGTGTTGAATCAACATCTTGCGATGATGCTGAAGCTACAGAGCCTGGGCAGGGTAATATGGAGGGTCTGCTGTTGCCCATGCAGCAGACCCCCCCTCTCTTCGCAGCTGAGGTCCAAGGGAAAGACGGAGTCAATACAGCTTGGCTTCAGGTGCGCCGCAGGAGTTGCTGGTGTTGACTACAACGTCAAACCGCCTTAGGGACTCCGGCTCCGGATTTTCTGTCGGGGTTTACTCCCTTAGCCCTTCCCCTGAAGAGGTATGCCGCAAGGCAGCGGAGGTTTTTTGGAGTCAGAGTTTTCCTTCTCTGATGAGTTTGTAAACTAACCCTATAGAAATTAACAGGGCAAAAGAAAGGAGAACACAGGTATTAAGACTTTTGCCTTAATTTATAGGCTTCAGTGATTAAAGCTGTGACTTGATGGGCTCAAGTGACTGCTTTTGAATAAAGACTTTTCCTTTATCACCAAACCTTCACCTCTGGAATTTTGCCTAGAGGGTGGCTGCAGGCATTGGGACCCCAATTGCCTTTTGGAAACAGACTCAGTAAAGTAGATTGTCCTCACTAATTTGGGGAATATTTTGAGGGCCTGAATAGAACAAGTAGGTGGAGGAAGAAGGAGTTTGCTATTTGCTTCCTGCCTGACTGCTTGAGCTGGGATATCAGTATTCTGCCATTGGGCTGAAATTAACACCATCAGTGTCCCTGGTTCTCAGGCCTTTGAGTTGGAATTACACTGCTGGTTTTTCTGGGTTTCCAGCTACTAGTCTGCAGGTCATGGTACTTCTTAGCCACCATAAAGTTGTATGAGCTAATTTCTCATGACAAACAAATATTAGTTCTATCCTCTGGATAACTTGGACTAAATACATCAGAGAAGGAAGCATTATGACCTGGGATAATAGTGGGCCACAAGTATTAATCTTATTCATCTTGATTTACACACTGATATATGCTTGCTCTGCCACTAAGGTATACTTCAAATTATATTGATAATTAATTAATTTGTGAAAAATCTATATAAGAATAAATGATAAGTACAAAAGCTAAAGAAAAGAAGAAAGGAGAGGAGGCAGAGAAGGAAGATCGGGAGAAGTGGTAGCAGTAGTATCAGTGGTGGTGCTTGTGTGTGTGATCCCTCCTGACATCCAGAAAGTCTGGAAAGTCACAAGCTCCAGTAGAGTAAGAATGAGAGGAAGTAAATCTCTTTTCTTATTCTAAGGAGATGTTCAAATCATTAATGAAAGTAGAACTGGGCTATCGCCATAAGAATTCTTGGCAGGAAAGGACATAGGGTGACTCATAAACCATACTATGGGAAAGCAATTTTAGTCCAAGACCCAACTTCTAAGAAGGATGAGAGGAACTGACCATTTCCTACAGCTGGCTTCAATGAGCTTTCTGTATTGCAAACAAGGCAAATAAGTAAACTATGCCTCAGCATTAGAAAATTGACAGTTTGTGCGCTGATGTCCATGTCTAAATTGCTGGTTCATAATAGGTCTTCTTAATGCCTTCATCAGGCCTAAAGCAGTTTGTGTCTACTTCTAAATCAGTTTTAGTGAGATGAGACTAAAATAATCTCACAGTGTAGGAATTTGTGAGGTTGCCAGCAGGTGACTGGGTGAGCACTGGGGGCAATGAGATATTGATATGTCTTCTCTGACTCAAAGCCATGGAGTTCTGATATAATGTGTTCTCTCTTGGTCAGGCTTTCTTTTGGGTAAAACCTCAAAAGATGTCAAATAATTTCCTGGCCAAAATAGTTTTTAGATAAAATCTAGAATAATATAAAAAGTAAACTGAAAATAATTTATGTATATATATACTTAACACTTGCTGAACGTTTTATTACCTTCCCTTTTTTTTTTTACTCTCTCAAACCTCAGCAGGCTAATTGGAAGAAGAGGGAGGGCAGACAATACCTGTGTTACAGAACCCCTGGGCTGCTCCAACTGAAAACAAACCCACGGGCTCTTTAGTCAGGAGCCCGACTGCCCGCCGCCAGAATTATAACTCTCAATACCAGAGTTTAGTGAAAAGAAAAAGAATTGTTTATTTAACAGTTAGATAGATTTAGTTATCTGCGGATTTCTGTCGTTAAGTCTTATGTTCTGTAAAATACCCATAAACACATATTTCTTCCTCCCTCCTACAAAACCAGGCTAGTTTTAGAAAAGTTAGAGAAACCCTTTCCCTACTTTCTAAACACAGTTCAGCTTTACCAGTAGCTGCCAATCATTCAGTTCTGATTGGGGAGACCTCATCTGTGTTATGGTGTCCACCAGCTTTTAATCCGGAGCCTCGTGGATTCTTAGCCTCCTTGTAAACTGTATAGTTCTTCGTCATCGGCAGCCGTCCGTCTCGAGAGACGATGGTGTAGCTTCTTAAGAGTCTATCTGCACCGCCGAGAATGGCTGTGCAGTCCGACTCGGGAGTGACACGGTATCTGTCTCCTCCCGTGTTGAATCGACATCTTGCGATGACGCTGGAGTGTCCTCTCCAGTGAAGCTGAAGCTACAGAGCCTGGGCAGGGTGATATGGAGGGTCTGCTGTTGCCCATGCAGCAGACCCCCCCTCTCTTCGCAGCTGAAGGGTCCAAGGGAAAGACGGAGTCAATACAGCTTGGCTTCAGGTGCGCCGCAGGAGTTGCCGGTGTTGACTACAACGTCAAACCGCCTTAGGGACTCCGGCTCCGGATTTTCTGTCGGGGTTTACTCCCCTAAAACTGTATAGTTAGTCCTTTTGTAATCCACATGGTCAGTCTGTTCCTTTTCAAAGCAGCAAGGTATGTCCCTTCCTTAAAACTGCATCATCAGTCCCAGTTAAATCCGCACAGTCAGCCTCAGCCTCAGTCAAATCCGCACAGTCAGCCTGGCTAAAATGTGTGCCGCTTATTTTTAAATCCCTGACTATGTCCTCTGATGCAGTGGGTGCGGTAACCAGTTCTGACCATACACAGAACCTCATGCAGGCTCTGTGTGCTTTCTCCATATCATCCCCAGGTTCAAGACTCCTCCCATCTACCTGAGGCCTTGGATGCATTAAAGCCATTTTGCATAAAAAAAGACACTAGCCACCAGCCTCAGGCATGTGGAGGCATTCTAAAAGCTGCTTCCTTCTCCCCATCCCCCAGCTGCAAACTCCGGGAATTTTTGGACTCCCCTGTTTCTGTAACACCTGTGTATTATAAACTAATCAAATATCAACCAACTGCCCAATGGAGAAATTGATCCCTCCAACTAGTTTCTTTACCAAATAGGTTTCTTTCACTTATATTCTGTGTTAAAAAAAATCTTATTTTAAGCAGCTTTATTAGGTTATTGTCTGTGAATCAGTGCTTATCTTTGTCCTTGTGTTAGAGATCCTCAAGGGCATGGATTATGGATGCATCCTGTTTTGTATTATCACCTGTCATCTTGCCACATGAAAATAGGCACATACATTTTTAATGATGGTGATAACAATAAAACCACCTAGACCTTGTGTTGGGAAACTTCGACTGTATATTTCAAAGAACATTCAGGAGGAAAGTTTTCATATTATTCTACCTAAAATCTTAACATAGTGCAGAGGGTAAATATTCACATCACCATGGATTTCAACAGATCAATGCTCATAATCAGTCCTGCTTCACATCTTTGTAGATTTACATCTCTAATTAACCCAACAGTAACAAGAATATGTGTGTATTGCAGACTTAATCTACATTCAGGGTTATTTTTCTTTGTGTCCGCTTAAGGCAGATACCCATTTTCAACAGATTGGCAGCATTCCCATCATTTCTTATCGCAAATTCTATTTCCTGTTAGTGACATATTTGAATGTAACATCTAGGTAGGGGCTTGTGAATTGTAATCCATGTTATTTTAATGGCAATCCTGAAATTGCAGGAATGGAGTGTGGTGAGCCCTCTGAGTGACACTGACAAGCATTGCTCTTCTTTGTATTCCTTCAGATAGGGGGATTGAATCTTGTCAAATATACTCACCCAGAATGCCCCTGGATGAAACATCCTTTTCTGAGGTAAGTGATATTTGTTTCTAAAGTCTGAAAAAAATGAAAACATACACCTAGAATACATAATACTTAGATCACAGTCTTTACTGTCCCACTGATGAGATTAGTGATTCTTATAGTCAGCTTTCTAAACCAATACCATTAGCATCATCTGAAACTTGTTAGAAATGGACACCCTTGGGCCTCACCTTAGAGCTACTAAGTCAGAAATTCTGAGGGTAAGCCCTATATTCTCTGTTTTTAGAAGGCCTCCAAGTGAATCTGATGTAATACATTAACTTTATTATGTAATTATATATTTGGTTATAGCATAATATGCCATTGTGATGACTCAATTTTTATACTTTCCTTTGACATAATTGCTTCCTTAAGAAGGTATCACATTTGAAGAAAAAATAACTGTCTCCTTTTTGTACATCCCACCCTAAGTGTCTATGATAGAATGATAATTAAGCTTTAAACTCTGGTTCTGCTGTTCATTCTGGTTTTATGTCAGACATACATGCTCTGTCTGCCATTTTTTAATTTTCTCCATGACCATCACTGATCACTGAGCAGAAGAATAAGACTATGAACTACAGAACCTTGGATTCTCCTCCTGAATACCACAGGGAGTACTATCAGTGAGTGCATGAGCACCTGGTGTATTTTGAGCTAAAGAAAAAAAAAAAACACAAGCCAAGGAAGTTATCACCCACCACCCAATGCCACCCCAGACCCCAAATGCTTTCAGGATTCAGTAAAATGTAAAACTACTTCTAAGTTGTGGGGCACTGAGAAACTATTGCAGTTGACAGGACAACCAGGTCCCCTACTAAGACTGCTCTAAGCATCAGGATCTGCCCTTCTTAGACCCTACTTGCACTGCAGCCACATGTTTCCTCAGCCCCTCTCTTCAGTTAACCACACTTCTCTATAACAATCTCCTTTGTTAAGATTCTCTCTTCATAATGGTGTCTCATATCTATTTGGTAATTGGCTTTATCTTTTCCCTCAGTTTTAGGTACTTAAAATTTCTTTGGAATTTGAAATGAAATATTCCAACCTTAATTGTCACAGCAGCTTCTATATGACTTCTTTGCATTTGTTTGTTTGCTTTATTGATTATTTGCTTTTCTATTCTAGATTGTAGGTCCTGGCTGGTTTGGCTCAGTGGATTGAGCGTCGGCCTGCGAGCTAAGTGTCGCTGGTTCAATCTTCCAGTCAGGGCACATCAGAGAAGGAAAACTCTGATTCCAAAAAACCTCCGCTGCCTTGCGGCATACCTCTTCAGGGGAAAGGCTAAGGGAGTAAACCCCGACAGAAAATCCGGAGCCGGAGTCCCTAAGGCGGTTTGACGTTGTAGTCAACACCAGCAACTCCTGCGGCGCACCTGAAGCCAAGCTGTATTGACTCCGTCTTTCCCTTGGACCTCAGCTGCGAAGAGAGGGGGGGTCTGCTGCATGGGCAACAGCAGACCCTCCATATCACCCTGCCCAGGCTCTGTAGCTTCAGCTTCACTGGAGAGGACACTCCAGCGTCATCGCAAGATGTCGATTCAACACGGGAGGAGACAGATACCGTGTCACTCCCGAGTCGGACTGCACAACCATTCTCGGCGGTGCAGATAGACTCTTAAGAAGCTACACCATCGTCTCTCGAGACGGACGGCTGCCGACGAGGTCACCTTTTTATCATCCCCTTTACTTGTACAGTCCTGTTTACCTGTCTCCTTATTTTTCTGACAAATAATAATTATGCCTCATTTTTATTGCATGTGCCTACCTTCTACCTTGCCAGATTATGACTCTAGCCTTGCTTTGATATTGGATATATGTGTGTAACTCAAAGTTATACCGTTCAACACACTCCAGTGTCATTAAAGATGCCTTGTTCCAAGCAACAAGTGCTGGCGAGGATGTGGAGAAACGGGAACCCTACTGCACTGTTGGTGGGAATGCAGACTGGTGCAGCCACTATGGAGAACAGTATGGAATTACCTCAAAAGATTAAAAATGGAACTGCCTTTTGAACCAATGACTCCACTACTAGGATTATACCGGAAGAATCTTGAAACCCCAATTCAAAAGAACTTATGCACCCCTATGTTCATTGCAGCACTGTTTACAATAGCTAAGTGCTGGAAACAACCTAAGTGCCCATCTGTAGATGAGTGGATCAAAAAACTGTGGTACATTTACACAATGGAATACTATGTAGCAGAAAGAAAGAAGGAACTCCTGCCATTTGCAACAACATGGATGGAACTAGAGAGAATTATGCTTAGTGAAATAAGCCAGGCAAAGAAAGAAAAATACCATATGATATCACCTAATACAGGAAACTAAAGAACAACACAAACAAAGGAACTAACTAGAACAAAGAGCAGAATAGCAGTCAATAGGGGGGAGGGGAAAGGGAGAGAAGGGGGATAAGTAAGGGAAGGGTTTAATTAAAGAGCCTGTATGAAAGACTCATGGACATGGACAACGGGGAGGGATATGATTGTGGGAGAGGGGGTGGGTTGGGTGGGGGAGAGAAATTGGGGGAAAAGGGGACAACTGTAATTGAAAAACCAAAATAAAAAAATTAAAAAAAAAAAAAAGATGCCTTGTTCCATCATGTATTTTTCTGACTTTTACCCTGAATTAGTGAAATTTTGACCTGTTAAGATTTCTGTGTTCATTCATAAATCATAGCTCTTCAATGTACCATATACCATGCAGAAGCTCTATTGACTTGGGTTCAAGTTCTTTCTACATGACATTGCCTTGTCATTCATTTCCTTTTTATAGACTAATTTTGATGGGTTCCCAAGAAGATTAGTGAAACAAGCCTGGTTATGGTTTTGACTTCAATTTGTGCCCTCTCTACTTGACAAATATCATAGCCCAGTTAGTTCTCAGAGTTGTATACAGTATAGACTGTATGCATAATCCTATAGTTGCTGTTGTCCTTGGTTCTGGCTAGAACCATGGTTCCAGGCTGACCTTCTGCCAAAGATATACAAATGTGAAATCTCACTATGTTATACACCTGAAGCTAATATAATATTAAATGTCAACTGTTCTTTAACTCAAAAGAGCTTTACATTCTAGAATAAAAATCAGACATGAAAAAAGGAAAAAAATTAGTTTTAATATATCTTACCCAAATATAAATGAAATTATTATTCAATATAAAATCAATGTAAAATGTTTCTAAGAAAATGCTTTCAACTTGTGAAATTGTTCCTAAAGATGTCTTCATAGAGGTCCTGAGAGGTGGGGGGCAGACATGAGGAATGCTGAAATACTGGAAGGTAGCAAAATATTTTCCTGGGCAAAGTTTTAAGACATTTAATTCTGCCATCCTTAGTAAAAGGTATATTAACTCAAAATAAAAATTTTCTGGTAAGTTGTTTGATTTTTTAATAACCACTCTTTTTTTCCCCAAAAGAAAGATATTATGCACCAATAGTTAATATTGCTATGGTCCATTGCTTTAGTAAATAAAATCTCCAGGGCACTAAACAGAGGGGAATCCCCTTTTAATTGAGTAACATGGCTTTTATAATGTTATTAAATTTATATTTTTCTATTTAGAGCATATATTTATTTTAAGAATAAAACAAGGTACAAGAATTGTGGTGATGGAATGATGTAGGTGTATGTGGTACATGGAGTTACAGCCCCCATAATCTTTGTCCCCTGCATGTGTATATTACATGGCCAAAGGAACCTGGCAAGAGGATTTATGGTTAAGAACCTCAGAATAGGGAGATTATCCTGGATTATGTAGGTAGGAACAATGTAATCTCAAGGTCCCTTTAGAGGGAAAGAGGAAGACAGTCAATCAGAGATTGAAAGACTGGAAAAGCAGTTGGAGAGCTTCAAAGAGTGGAGGAAATTCAACCTGCTCTTGTTACTGGTTCTGAGATGAAGGAGCCACAGTCCAATGACTCTAGAAGCAAGTAGCCTCTAGAAGCTGAGAGCAGCCCCCAGATGACAACCAACAGTCTACAGTCTGATGGTTGCATAAAAACAAATTCAGCCATCAACCTTATTAAGGGAGAAAATAGACTCTCCCCTAGAATCTCTGGAAAAGAATTTGGCTCTGTTAAAACCTTAACTTTGGCCTTGTAATAGTCCATACAGAGAGAGAACAGAGTTTGCCTGACTTGAAAAAAAGCAAACAAACAAACAAAAACCAATTTGTGATGTAATAAGTGTGTATTATTTAAAGTCACTAAGTTTGTAGTATTTGTTACAACAGTAATAGAATGATCAAATTAATGTCATTCTAATACAAGATAAAAATTATTTCTTTTAAAATCTTTGCCATTTGTATCTCTAGACCTTTGTTAAAGAATAAACAGCTTTTAAAAGACAGCCTTGTATAAACAAAGCAAAAAATGTTGGTAGGAAAAAATGTCCACTAAATTATTTTCCACATAAATAAGAAATTAGTTTCAACTATTCTTAGTAAGAATTGATAGAAAGGATCAGTAAGTGAAAAGAAAAACACCCTTGAAGAACTCAATGAGTCAACAACACAGAATCTTTTAAATATTACTGAAATGTTTTCTAGGACCACCAAAATTTAAAATATACTGAACAAAAAGCAATGGGAAAAACTATCCTTTGACTTTTTTCCCTCAGATATGTTGTGTCTTTTAAATTATAAGTTAAATTTGTTACATTAAATTTTATTGCCAATTAGAGTATATTTCATTATTTACAATCTTTAATATTTTTAAAACTCATATTAAGAATGTTAACTCTCCTGACAAATTTAGTAGCATATATATTTAACATTAAATGCATAGGAAATACCCGATTATATTTTATCTTATTAGAGCATTCATTTCTAATGAAATTTTACTTTTATTTCTCATGATTTAGCATAATTTATTATTTAGTTCTTTATGAGTTATAAACTGATAAATACAATGATAAATTAAAAAAATAAATTAGCACTCAGATCCTTTGGTCACAGGACATGAAACAAAATTTAAAATTTAAACATATATATATATATATATATATATATACAAATGAATACACATGTTATCAATCTGTAAAATAATTAAATGTAATAGTATAATTAACAAATGACTTTAAAAGATAAAGGTATTTTATTTACATTATAGCAAAATTTGGGGGCAATACACCAGATAAACAACTTTTCATCTATTTCTTATGATAAAAATAGATATCAATTTAAAAATGTGTAAATCAAAATTTTAAACTTTTTTTAGGATGCATATAGCAACAAGTCTGAAAATCACTGCTGAATCCTCTATCTTGGCCTTAGTATCCTAGGATCCTTTGTGAGCATTTTTTAGGGAGTACAGTCCCAGGGAGTGGAGTGAAGAGCGGGGGAAATGAAGCAGGATGAGGGGAAGCTGATACCAGAGTGCATTACACAACAGTCTGCTTAGTTAGCTGAGATCTTTCTCTGTGATTAATTAAAATGTCTTCCTGAAGGGAGTAATGGAAGAAATATGTCTTCAAGAATCCATCTATGCCTAATTGCTCTATCAATTCACCCCAAAAGGTGCTAACTCCTACGATTCTCTTCCTGTTGTGTGTGAATGATTAGTGGGGGTTCTTGGATGTATCATATATTGGAGGCAATGGGGAAGCAAAGGTGAGAACATAACAGGTGGGTCTGAACAACATTACAGTCCATCCAGAGCCTAGTGCCCAACAAAGCAGAGTGAGAGTGAGAGTGCCTGATGATGTCCAACAAGTTTCTGTTCAGGC
Organism: Furipterus horrens; assembly: GCF_987537825.1. Taxonomy (NCBI): domain Eukaryota; kingdom Metazoa; phylum Chordata; class Mammalia; order Chiroptera; family Furipteridae; genus Furipterus; species Furipterus horrens. The sequence goes on from NW_028327171.1 coordinate 136,386,570, forward strand.
TCCCTTTGGCACCAGCTCATGTCTTCTGTTGTATCCATCTTCCATGCTTCAACATAAGACTTCCATTTATGTGAGAATAAAATGCCCTCACTTCTTTGCTGAAAAGGGAGATCTAAGTACAATCAACTAGGGCATCCTTCAATGTACCCTCAAAAAGACTGAAGACAAGTAGTTAGTGAAACAAGCTGTGGTCTGCTCTGCTACAAATGATCACAAGGTATTGTTACAGAACCCCTGGGCTGCTCCAATTGAAAACAAACCCACGGACTCTTTAGTTAGGGGCCTGATTGCCCGCCGCCAAAATTATAACTCTCAATACCAGAGTTTAGTGAAATGAAAAAGAATTATTTATTTAAGAGTTATATAGTTTTAGTTATTTGCGGATTTCTGTTGTTAAGTCTTACGTTCTTTAAAACACCCATAAACACATATCCTTGCCTTCCCTCTACCAAACCAGGCTAGTTTTAGAAAAGTCAGAGAAACCCTTTCCCTACTTTCCAAACACAGTTCAGCTTTACCAGTAGCTGCCAGTCATTCAATCCTGATTGGGGAGACCTCGTCTGTGTTATGGGGTCCACCAGCTTTTAATCCAGAACCTCGTGGATTCTCAGCCTCCTTGTAAACTGTATAGTTAGTCCTTTTGTAATCCGCACAGTCAGTCTCAGCCTCAGTCAAATACACATAGTCAGCCTCAACCTTAGTCAAATCCGCACAGTCAGCCCTAGCCTTAAATGTCTGCCGCTTATTTTTAAATCCCTGACTATGTCCTCTGATGCAGTGGGTGTTGCCAACAGTCCTGACCATTCACAGAACCTCACGCAGGCTCTGTGTGCTTTTCCCATACCGTCCCCTGGTTCAAGACTCCTCCCATCTACCTGAGGCTTTGGATGCATTAAAGCTATTTTGCATAAAAAAGACAGTAGCCACCAGCCTCAGGCATGTGGAGGCATTCTAAAAGCTGCTTCCTTCTCCCCATCCCCCAGCCGCAAACTCCGGGTTTTTTTTGAACACCCCTGTTTCTGTAACAGTATGATACTTATAATATGCCACAAAAACCATCCTAGGTTTTCCTATATCAGTCAGCATTGAAGCTTTCAGAGGGATGATCCTGAGTTCCTTTCTAAGGGGTCTGAATTCTTAGTTGCTTAATCTTATTGGGCAATGACTCCTGCTCATGCAGCTATTTCTCCCCTAGTGAAGGTTGGACTAAGTGATGCCTGATGATTCCCCGGGTTCTGCTTTTAATCCTCCCTTCCCCATTTTGTAGCAACAACCTTAGCTCTTCATAGTTTTCAAGGCCAATTACCCCTGCCAGCTTACCCTTAGTTACCCTTTTCTTTGTTGCTTTACTGTAATGAAGAACCCAAAGAGGCAGAAAGGAGTTACAAAATAAAGTTGGACTTAAAGATGCTCCCTGGCCTCCTAACATAGAGAATAAACTTTGAACTTGCCAGACCCTAAGGTTTCAGAGTCCAAAAGCAAAATTGAATCATTGGTTTGAATGGCAGAGGTTACAAGTTTATTTCCACACTTAATTCCTGAATCCATTTATTCTAGCACCTTCTATCAGTAGTGTGTTTAGTACATCTTTTGAATAGCATTCCAATGATACAGGAAGCTGTCCCAGAAATAGTGTCATGGCTGAGCCTTTAATAGACCAGCTGATATTTTGAACATTACAGTTTATGGATTATGGGGGGGCGGAGATCTACATGGCAAGATCAGTGAAACTTTTGGTCAAATACCTCTGTCACACATCCTGTGTTATAAAATGGGTCTATTCCTTTGAGGCAATATTATATATGACACTATGCATATAGATCAGAAATTCTGTAAGTTCCCTGAACTTTATTCTTATGCCATCACCCTGGCTGGTTTGGCTCAGTGGATTGAGCGTCGGCCTGCGAGCTAAGTGTCGCTGGTTAGATCTTCCAGTCAGGGCACATCAGAGAAGGAAAACTCTGACTCCAAAAAACCTCTGCTGCCTTGCGGCATACCTCTTCAGGGGAAAGGCTAAGGGAGTAAACCCCGACAGAAAATCCGGAGCCGGAGTCCCTAAGGTGGTTCGACGTTGTAGTCAACACCGGCAACTCCTGCAGCGCACCTGAAGCCAAGCTGTATTGACTCCGTCTTTCCCTTGGATCCTTCAGCTGCGAAGAGAGGGGGGGTCTGCTGCATGGGCAACAGCAGACCCTCCATATCACCCTGCCCAGGCTCTGTAGCTTCAGCTTCACTGGAGAGGACACTCCAGCGTCATCGCAAGATGTCGATTCAACACGGGAGGAGACAGATACCATGTCACTCCCGAGTCGGACTGCACAACCATTCTCGGCGGTGCAGATAGACTCTTAAGAAGCTACACCATCGTCTCTCGAGACGGACGACTGCCGACGATTCTTATGCCAGCACCCCTGGCCTGGAAAAAATATCATATCATAATCAGAGTTAATGACAGATGATTTGGTATGAAAAATAAGTACAAGCTTTTTGTTAGAGTCATAGGTGTTCAATGCGTTATTCAACCTAATATCTAGTGGCTGTTGCTTGGTCTCTTTGGAGAACGGCAACACACAGAAAACTCACTACTGATGTCTATTGCTGCTGTTGGAAGGTTGGATATTCAGTGATGGCCATGGCTCTTGGTGAGAGGAAGACCATGCTGTTGGGATTGTGTATATCCTGCAACCATACCACAATTTATGGGAACATGGCATTACCACTGTGATGGCCAAGAAGAAAGGCTTTCTGACTTCCACAAGGTAATAACTCCACCTTCTTGTTAGGAGACTCCTCTACACCTGGCATTCTCTTAAAGGTAGTACTTTGAGATACAGAAATCTATACAGTTTGTGTTCACTACCATGGGTCAATCTTCACACCTCTTTTCTAGATCACCTTGTTTCTGGTCTTTGAATCATATTTCTTCCAGTTACCTGAGTAACCAGAAAAACTGTTTGCTACTTTTTAAGAGCTCATGTGCATATGCAATTCAGACCATTTTTCTCTATATATAAAGCAGATGACTAAGTGCACTCACAGCTCTACCCACTGGGAGTGTTTATTTTTACCACACTCCTCGATGGTCACTCATGGATGGAATTCAGTGGTGCTAACAGTGTATTTGTGGCTGTTCCAACACTGATCACCAACATGAGATTTTTCTTGCTCCAACAGCTGGCTTTTGCTAATCCCCAATATATTTATAATTACAAACTAAGGAGAGGCAATGATGCAGTAGTGGTAGGCAATGTGGGATTCAGAACCACTTTATGTAATTTATTCCTATTTTTGGAACTGTATGAATCAAATTCCAAATATATAATACTATTCCGTCATGATATGGACTGTGGCTCTGCCTAACAATTATGAACTATTATGAATTGCATGTTTGTATCTCCCCCAAATTTACATGGGGCCTTTGAGTGGTAATTAGGTTTAGATGAGGTCATGAGCTTAGTACCTTTATGATTGAGTTAGTTCCCTTAAAGAAAAGAGAGACAGCAGAGTGCTCTCTCTCTCTCTCTCTCTCTCTCTCTCTCTCTCTCTCTCTCTCCACACAAACTAAGGAAAGGCCATGTGAACACACAGAAAAAAAGGCAGCCATATAAACCAAGAACAAGACTTTTACCAAGATGAGAACTTATCTTGGACTTCCCTGCATCACCCTCAGCTGAGGATGTACCAAGATCCAAGCTCCTGCCCCTTTCCTAGTGCCTGAATATATATACAATAACAGGGCCTCTTGCATCCTTGGTTCAATAGAATGGGAGAAGGGCTGCAGAAATCTTAAAGCCTGACCACATGGAGTTTCACAGGGGTCCTTCCAGAACTGCACCTTGGCATGGCCAGCTGGGTGAGGACCTTCTTCTGCTCTGGTTCATCCTTTGGAAAGTGCTATGAGGAGGATCTGATAAGGCCAACCACTTGGACTGCATAGTAAAGAAGTTGCACTTTTGAGCCTTCCAGGTGAGCGTTGGGCTAAACTCTGACCATCTGAGATTCCTTGTGGAACAATGCTGTGTTCCTGAGGGTAGGGAAGCACTAAGGAGCACATGAGTGACTGTGTACATTCCACCCGTGGGCCTGGCCTCTGGCCCTGTCTCCAGCATTTGGAGACACCATAGGAATTGCTCCAGTCTATGGTAGTATTTTTTTAGCAGCCCATCTAAGACACTACCTTGCCTTATGACACAATGGAACTGATAATGTCCAGCTAAATATTGGCAGCCCACTTTCACCATCATTTGATGTATTTCTTGTCCCAGGATACATGGCCTTGCTTCAGAAGAACCTCAGGAGTCATCACCAAGAGCCTCCTACTAAGAGAGAGAGCACCCCTAGCAACATTAGCTTGGCTGAAATATCTAGCATGTTTGCAATAACAGCTTATAATAAAGCCTGAAATTTGCTGCAAAGCTCTTACTTTCTCCGAACCCTACTCAAATCCATGGAACTCTCCATGTCACCTATAAATAGATAGCTATTATTTCCAGCTATCTATTTGGAGATATATGCTACCTCCGAAGTCTAAAAAGGCACATGACAAAGGCCTCTTTCTTAGTAGTAGATAGTGTGAGGGGCAGCGACTTGTTTTTTCTACTAAAGAGGATACCATAGAATACTTTAGGTCAATCTAGAATCTGGATAGATCAGAATCTAGATAAAATACTTCAGTTTCTATTCTGGCAGATGTCACCACCTTCTTCTTATTAGCATTTGATTTTTAAGGTTATTATTACCAAAGTCTAGCAATATCCAGGTTGACTGCCGATTTTTCTTTTAAGAGTACAATAATCTACTATTCGTTGCCACAGATTCCTGTACATCAAGAAGGCATCATTACTGCTTGGTTTTGCTGCCGATTATGGTAATCGTATTCACCTCATCTCTGACAGTTAAATACACCACCAGATGTCCACCATTCTGAAATCTATTACCTCTAGGGACACCAGTTTCAAGGCAGCAGCTCTCATTGTTTTGCTACATAGGACAGACATTCTACGGATATTAAAAGATGCTAAAATATTCCCTAGAATCTAACTAATGAGAATATACCTGTGCCTTCTAGGGAACATAGCCAGGTGGTGAGTTCTCAAGTCTAATATTGTAAGTTAATCATCACACTGACACCTTTTATTAGTTTACTATTTCCTCAGTATTACTTTAGGAAGTCTTTTATCATTATTGGATGTCTTAAAAACTCTGCTTCAACAAGCCATTGCAAAAACAAACAAGCAAACAAACAAACAAACAAAAACAAACCACATGTTCTTAAAAAAAAATGGTTGGGGGGGGACAACTCTGAATATCACTCCAAAATTAAGTTGCTAGTCAGTCTTTCTCAGGTTCTCAGTGCAATTCTAAATTATTTTTATACGTAATTTGAAATTAATAGAAAACCAGGTTAAGTATGTTAGGGTTTTCAAAACATTTGTTAGGCTTTAGTTAAAATACAGTAAATATAAAGATAATTATGATGCTGATTGACATCCTTTGATACTCATTAGCTATGCTAAGTAAACTTGAAATAATACATCCTGTAGTGGTATAATTTAAAAGATCCTTGATATGACACAAACAACGTTTAAATTCTAGTCAGAACCTGCCATTTAATGTTAATTTCCACCAGCTTCAGAAGAAATCACTGCTTTAAGGATGTTATGTAATGCCTAGTGTCTTATGTTTTCAGTGAAAAAAGAGGTTTTGTGAAGACATTTATGGTCATTACTGAAAACCAAATTAAAGGCTTTTGACTAAAAAACAAACAAACAAAACATATTCTTGAAAGAACATTGAAGCCCAAGTCATGTGTGAGTGACTCATGTAATAAATTTTTCCATGGCCTATATATATGTAGGCTAGCCCTAATTCCTAACCCACAAAATCCACTTCTACTTCTGCTTCTGGTCCCTGGCAGTACATAGAGTCAGGATCTGTAATTTGTTCTGTGTGTGAGTGATTTCTTTTAAAAGAATTGTACTTACCTACTTGAGCTTTACTGAGACCTGACTTTGAATGCCATTCTGAAGGCAATAATGGTGGTATGTGAGGATTTTAAGAACAAATATATTTTATGAGTTACTGACAAAGATCTTATGTCTTCCATAGTTTGCTTTTAGCTGGCAGATGACTTCTAGAGTTGTGTTCTGTATGTTTTTTTTAAATTGGGACTTTCAGAGTAGTTAACACAAATGTTTAAAAACCTCCTTTAATATCCTTAAGATACTGACAGACAGTCTGTCCAGGCTGTCAAGGAGGCTCTCACTTGTAGCAGTGCTGGGAGTGGGCTGAGAGTGGGGAATAGGAGGAGCCACCAGGGAAGATAGTGTTAGACCATGGGAATGGGACATGGGAGTTGCTTGTGCACCAAGCCACACTCCTCCGGGTTGGAGGTTGGAGGCTTGAGCATGGAGAGCGTGCAGACAAAGAATGCATTCATGAACTGGTTCATGACTTGCTGCTCAAAACCTTCACTCAGATGGTGTACTGGCCTGTCCTCTCCATGGGCCATGGGGCCTTAGCAGCCACATTGTCTACGGCCTGCAGGATGGAGTCTGTCTCTCTCTGGCTGACCTGGTGAAGCTTCACAGGTTCATTAGCACACTGTCTCCTGGGAGCACACAACCTAGTGGCTTTAGCACCTGCATGGCCCTTAGTCTCCAAGAGGGAGGCTGAAATGGGCAACAGCTGGCAATAAGCTAAGCTACCTGGATGACCACTTAGCAGCCACTTGCAAGCTCTAAAAGATGGTACTTTAAAATGGAGCTCAAATTCTGGGTACTTTTGTTTTGGTCTTGCTAAGGACAGTCAGATTTTGTCTGGGTTTTGTGGAGAAGATGAGCTTTGAGACAGGGAGTCTGCCTTTCTCCCAGATCATGCAGCTTCTGAATAAAATTTTTCCTCTTTTCACCACCAATTGCCTCATGAGTTTGGCTTCTATGGCACAGGTAGATGGATTCCCTTTTTTTGTTTGGCAACACTTAACTGATCATTGCTCCCATATAGTCTACATGGCATATCCACTGTATATCCCCATACCACTTCTTCCACATGTACTTGATTCCAAGTAATCTAGTAATGGTGATGTCACCAGTAATGGTGACCTCTACCACTCTGCTTGTGAGCAGATTGTCTCCAAAATCTCATGGAGGCCTTTTATTGCTGCTTCTTTTTCAATCGGTTTAGCTGGGGTTGTTTAGAAAGCAGAGCCTAAGTCAAAAGCTTATATGTTATGCCTTTATTAGGAAGTACAATCGCAGGAAATGAGAGAAAAGCAAATGAATTAAGACCATAGGAAGAGAAAATATGTTTCATTATGTAGCTGGACACCACAAGGTACAACTGATTCTTCATTCCATTGTGATAGTTTTTTCAAGGACTAATATAAACAATCTCAGAAATATCTACACATAGAGAGAAAAAAGGAAGAATTTGTCTATTTTAATTCATTTCCCATTGGTCATATTTTTCCCAGAGTTAACTCTCTGCCATGTCCATATTACATATGTATGGTCTCTGAACAGGATCTAGAACAACTGGAAGCCCCATAATGAAAGTGAAAGTGTTACAGAGTGGGATCCCCCAGAAAACTCCAGAGCCTATGGTTTGAAGGATGGGGGAAGGGAAACAGCTTTCAGGAAGTCTTTGCATATCTATGGCTGGTAGCTAGGGTCTTAATTATGCAAACCAAATCAGTTATTCCACAGCTCCAAGGAATAATGAACAGTGAATAAGGAAGGCCTGTGGAAGGTTCTGTGAAAGGTCAGAAGCAGTTACCATGCCTACTGCATCACAGGCCACAGTCAGGGATTTAAGGAGAGGGCAGCAGACATTTTCGGGGGAAGAGAAGAGGGAGAGGGAGAAGGGGAGGGGGAGGGGGAGGGGAAGGGGGAGGGGAGGGAGGAGGGGCAGGGGGAGGGGGATGGGGAGAGAGAGGGAGAGGAGATCCACACGGTTTGCAAGGAGAGCAGAGAAGGATACCATGAGGCTTTGAAAGGGCAAAGGGAGAACTGCGTGATCCAGTGCAACATGGCACATGTTTTCCTGGACTGTTATGCGGAGGCTGATGACATCGTACCCCAGATCCTGAAGGAGACAGCTGATAGATAAAGGATGAGGAACTTCTGGGCATGTTTTTGGCTTCTAGCCTTTTGGGGAGCAAGGGAAGTGCTGGGTCCCATGGGGTAACAGGGCCCTGAGCTGAAGTGCTCACTGCCCTCCCCAGGTTGGAATACTGTAAATAAAGACCTGTTTTCCTCAACACTAGTTGTTGGGTTTTACACCAAGGTGCCATGTAAAAGAACCCCCTTTCTCTCTATAAAAAAAGGTTATCATCATTGATATGAAGCAAGGCTTTATCTAGTGCATCAGCATGAAATTAATTGGAGCTCACACAGAGCTGGTAGTTAGAAGAGACATCAAAAAAACAGACAGTGAAATAGTGAATAAATTATCAATTTTTACACTTCAGGAAATTGAAACTCACAGAAATAAATGACATGCTTGAGTTCTCATATCTAGAAAAATTGAAGAAACCTGACCCATCATCTGGACCCAACTAGAACTAACTTTTGGGCTCTATCTTCTGATACTAGGTGTTTAGAGTACCTTGTTTTTATATTTTTAAATAATCAATCAAAAACCAGTCAGATTTGATCATGGTAAACAAATCTCTAGAATTCTTATCCCAAAGAAAAAACTATATCTATATCTATATTTATCAATACCTGTATATGTCTATATCATCTATTATCTATATCTATATTTACATCTATAGTTAAATCTATATATCTGGGTATATATGAGAATATATATGAAGATATATATGAGGAGATTATATATAGTCTGCCCAGAAAGTATCCATCTATGTAATATGAGAAAGAGACATTTATTGAAGAAGATACAAGATACAAAAAATACTGTACATAGAACAATGATGCTGTAGTCCCCTTCAAAGTAGACATCTTGGGACCTTACACAGTTCTTCCAATCGCCATCAGCTGCCCCATTGTATTTTCCTAAATCTCACTGATGGTCTGAAATCTCTTCTGTTTCAAAGGTGATTTTAGTTTTGGGAAATCAATACTCTTTCAAGGGCAAAAAAAAAAAAGGTGTAAGTCTAAAATGAAGTAGTCATTTTTACTTTAATCCGAGAATATTAAGAAGGATATTATCAGTTCATTCTAATGATTAATCTTACATAATAAATTATGTCTGGCTGGTAAGGATATTCTTTTTTTTTTAAGGACTTCCAGGAGATATCCTGTCAATTAAGGGGAAAGAAACCTACAACTATTGAGTGCTTACTATATGCTAAACAGAGATTCCATCCTTTAATAATGTCTCAATTTTCTTTTTTTCTACGCCTAAATTCTAGTTATATCGGAAGTGGAAAAAGTCACTAATTTGTCTTCAATGACAACTTTCTCTTCAAGTATTAGAGCCCTTGATATAACAGTGAATTGAACATAGACCTGTGACCCTTCAGATTGGAACTGAATTCAGAGAAGCCATATGCTTACATGTGTGAGTGAGCCCAGGAAATGCAGGTGGCACTTCAAAGCCTTGGAACACTGGATTTATAGCCAACTTCCAATGTTTATTTCAGCACAGAGTCCAGCAGTCTACTGGCTGAGTAATGCTGGTATATCCCTCTTTGCCTAAAACAGAAAATAATATGTAACTTTTCTTAGTACCTGAATGAACCATCTATAATTAAAATAATTAAATAGAAAAAACATAGTCATGTTGCATTTACTGAGGTTTATAGAAAGCTATTAAAGATACCATTTATTCTCAAGTTTTGTTTTTTTTTTTTTATAATCCTAGCAATGGAATTGCTGGTTCGAAAGGCAGTTCCATTTTTAGTTTTTTGAGGAAATTCCAAACTGTTTTCCATAGTGGCTGCACCAGTCTGCATTCCTACCAGCAATGCACCATGGTTCCCATTTCTCCACATCCTCTCCAGCACAAGTTGTTTGTTGATTTGTTGATGATGGCCATTCTGACTGGTGTGAGGTGGTATCTCATTGTGGTTTTTATTTGCATCTCTCTGATGGCTAGTGATGTTGAGCATTCTTTCATATGTCTATGGACCCTCTGTATGTCCTCTTTGGAGAAGTGTTTGTTCAGGTCCTTTGCCTATTTTTTAATTGGGTTGTCTGTATTGCTGGTGTATTCTCAAGTTTTAAATAAATATTTTTAACTGAACTTTTTATTTTGAGACCATTGTAGGCTCACATGCAGTTTTAAGAAATAATACACAAAAATCCCATGTATACTTTACTCAGTTACTCCCAATGGTAACATCTTACAAAACTCTTACTTTATTGCAACCAGAATATTGTCATTGATCCAGTTAAGATACAAAACATTGCCTTCACAACAAAAATCCCTCATGTTGTTCTTTTATCACTATACTTTCTTCCCTGAGCATCCCTATCCCTGACCACTAATCTATTCTTTATTGATGTGATTTTGTTGTCTCAAGAATGTTACACAAATGGAATCATATACTATATGACCTCTTGGGATTGGCTTTTTCACTCAGCACAGTCCTCTGGAGATTCATCCAGATAGTGGCATGTATCACTAGTTCTTTCCTTTTTATTCCAAATAGCAGTTGATGTATCAGTTTATTGACTCATTCATTTGTTGAAAGACATCTGGGTTCTTGTCTATTATAAATAAAGTTGCTACAAACATTTGTGTACAGAGTTTATGTGAACACAAATCTTTATTCCTCTGGAATAAATGTTCAAGAGTGCAGTTGCTGGGTCTTATGTTAAGTGCATGTTAAGCTTTTAAAGAAACTTTCAAACTATTCTCCAGAGTGGCTGTGTCATTTCACATTCCAAAAAGCAATGTGTGAGTGATCCAATTTCTGTGCACCTTTTTAAGCATTTGCAGTTGTCACTATTTTACATTTAAGATGTTACTAATAGATATATAAAGATCTCGTTTTGGTTTTAACAGACATATAATTTGCAAATACTTTTCCTATTTTATAACTGTTCCTCTTCACAGGAATGGTTTTTTTACCACAGCAAAAGATTTTCATTTTGATAAAGTCCATTGTATCAATTGGTCCTTATATGGACTATATTTTTGGTGTGAAGTTTAAGAATTCTTTTCCTAGTTTTAATTTCAAAATTTTTCTTCTATTCTTTTAAAGTTTTACATCTTTTAAGTCTGTGATCCATTTTGAATTTTAAGTTAATTTTTGTATAAAGTGTAAAACCACGGTGAATTTTTTTTTTTTTACTAATTGCTCCCTCAGTATTTGTTGAAAAGCCTGTCTTACCTCCATTTAATTGTTCTTGCATTATTATATTTGTGTTGAGCACATTTGTGTTGGTCTATTTCTGATATCTCTGTTCTGGTCAATTCATATGTAGGTCATTTTATCTATATTTTTTAAGTATATTTTATTCATTATGTTGTTATAGTAGTCCCACTTTTTTCCCTTTGCTCCTCTCCATCCAGTACCCTCTTTCCTCCAGCAATCACACCCACCCTCAGTTCTTGTCCATGAGTCATGAATATAAATTCTTAGGCTTCACCCTTTCCTATATTATTCTTAACTTCCCCTTGTCTATTTTGTACCAACCAATTATACTTCTTATTCCCTGCACAATTTCCCCATTTCTCCCCATTCCCCCTCAGAGCTGATAACCCTTCAAATGATCCCCATACCTATGATTCTGTTCCTATTCTGATTTGCTTAGTTGGGTTTTATTTTATTTTTCAGATTAGTTGTTCATAGTTTTGAGTTTCTTGTCATTTTAATGTTCATAATTTTGATCTTCTTTTTCTTAAGTAAGTCCCTTTAACATTTCATATATTAATAGCTTGGTGATGATGAACTTCTTTCACTTTACTTTGTCTTGGAAGCACTTCATCTGCCCTTCCATTCCAAATGATAGCTTTGCTGGATAGAGTAATCTTGGTTGTAAGTCCTTGCTTTTCATCACATTGAATACTTCTTGCCAGTTCCTTCTGGCCTGCAAAGTTTCTTCTGAGAAATCAGCTGATAGCCTTATAGGAACCCCTTTGAAGGTAACTTTCTGCTATTCTCTTGCTGCTTTTAAGATTCTCTCTTTATCTTGAACCTTTGACATTTTAATTATGATGTGTCTTGGTGTGGTTCTTTTAGGGTCTAGCTTGTTTGGGACACTCTGTACTTCCTGGACTTGAATGTCTATTTCCTTTGTCAAATTTGAGAAGTTTTCCTTTATTATTATCTCGCATAAGTTTTCAATTTCTTGTTCTTCCTCTTCTCCTTCTGGCACCACTATGATTTGGATGTTGGAAAGTTTAAAGTCATCCCAGAGCTTCCTAAACCTCTCCTGATTTTTAAAAAAAAATTTGCTTCCTCATTCTGTACTGATTGACTGTTTTTTTCTTCCTTATGTTCCAAATAATTGATCTGAACCCCGGTTTCCTTTCCTTCACCATTGGTTTTGTGTGGATTTCCCTTCGTTTCCTTTAACATAGCCTTCACTTCTTCCCTTATGTGTTTGCCATACTTAAGTATATCTGTTAAGTCTGTGAGAATCTTTATCACCAGTGTTTTGAACTCTCCATCTATTAGGTTGGCTATCTTCTTGTCACTTAGTTTCCCCACTGGAACCTTGATCTTTTCCCTCTTTTGGGCCATACAGGCTCCTGTGATTGTTTGTCTCTGTGTCTAAGGTACAGCTGTCACTCCTGTTATGTTGTAAGGGGAGGAGCCTTAGGTATTCATCAGTACAGAGCAACCTGTTTCACCAACTTGTGGCGCTGCATGTGGGGGAGGGCTCTGAGAGGGAACAATACTGTTTGCTCAGCACTAACCCCTTTTCTAGGCACTTCTCCCACTTTCATATAGGGCTACAGTAGTGCCTCTCTAGCTGTTCCCTGGCTGTTGTTCCCAGAGTAGGTGGGTCTGCGGATGCTCTAGGACCATGGGGCCCTTCAAACAAGTGGACTCTGCTGAGAGACCGGCAGTTTCTTCTTCTGCCCCAACCCCACCGTTTTGCACGGTCAGAAGCAATGAGGCTTTTTTTTCCCCCAGCGCTGGAACTGTGAGCTGTGCAGTCTGGTCAGGAGCTGAGAATGCTCCCCAGGTGTCCCTCCCTACTTTTTAAAATGTGTGACTGTACTTTATGACTGCCTGCCACTGCCACCGCCACTGCTGCCACTGCTGCAACCACCACACCATGTCCTCTCTGCCCTGGCTCCACTCCTCCTACCTGTCTGGATAAGTATTTCTTCTTTATATCTTTCTTTCCTGGAGTCCTATGCAGCTCAATTTTCTGGAACTTCTCGTTGTCTCTAGTTTTAAGGCAGTTGTATTCCTTCTTAGTTGTGGAGGTAGACGCAACATGTCTGTCTAGGTCTCATTCTTGGCCAGCAGTTATCATCTGTATGTTTATCTCTGCACAAATATCACAGGGTTTCCAAGCTATTGATATATAATATATCTTGAAATCAGGTTGACTGATCCTTATTCCTCTTTTTTCATTCTTTTTTTTTGGCTTTAGCTTATGTACTTCTTTATATTTCCATATAGTTTATAATACTCTTGTCTGAATCTACAAAAAAAAATCTTTTTGAGAATTTGATAGAAATTGTGTTATGGTAGATTTGATAGGAAATCTGTATATCAGTTTGGGAAGAATTGGCATCTTTACTAAGTTTAGTCTTCCAATCTGTGAATATAATCTCTATTCATTTATTTAGAGCCTTGATTTCTGTCATCAGTATTGTCCAGTTTTCAGCATACAAGTCCTACACATGTTTACACCTAAGGGTTTTCATTTTTTGAGAACTTGTATATAGCATTTAATTTTTATTTCAGTGTCTCTGTGTTTATTATTGGTATATGAAAATGCAATTGATTTTTAAATGTTTATCAGTAGTAGTTTAAAACCTCAACAGCTTTCACAGCAATCCTATGTATTACATACGTTTATTATCTTATTTTGCAATTTTGGAAACTGACTGTTAAATGTATTGGTTATGAGTGTCACATAACAGCTTCAAATTTCCAATGGCTTGAGATATTTATTTTCTTCCATGCATCTATCAATCATTTGGGGATTATCTGGAAGTCAATTGGTCTAGGCTGTGCCTAACCAGGTTGCAGGCTGAATCTAGTTCTATTTGGTAGTGTCTGTCTTTGGCCAACGGGTTAGAGAACCATATTCTCATGGCAATAATAGAAGTACAAGAACTAAGCTAACCATACACACACATGTCAAACCTCTGCTTATGTCATAGCTGTTAACAACTCATTGACAAAAGCAAAATACATGCCATAGTCTGGCAGCCATGGAATGAAGTGATATATTTACCTCTAGTTGGGGAAAACATAACTTGGCACAGGGTGTGGAGACAGAGATATATTAAGTATTGGGGCCAGTGATTCAGTCTTCTACATGTGCACAAGTTCTGCTGTTAGTAACAGAGCTAAGATAGGAAACCAGACCTGTATAAATTCAAAGTACATATGTTATTTTTTTAAAACAACTGATGTATCCCCCATCTATAGAATAAAATAATCATAGAGTTGGTAATATTTATTGAGTAAAAGAATGAATAAAGTATTCAATTCTGTCTCTTGCAAAATATACTTTATATAAATATATATATATATATATATATGAAGATTTATATATATATAAATTTAATTTTTCAACAGTAATACAAAATTTCTCATCAGGTGAACAGACTTGTTAATTATGCACTTTACTTTTTGTGTCTTTGACACCCTAAGGCTCTCTGATTATATTATATGATGGGACCTGAAAGCGTAACTTCCTCGTAGTCACAGTGGACTTGACGTGCTCTCTGACTTTGGTAACTGATGTTCTCTGTGACATTGTTCTGCCTTTTATTTTATACCATTCTCTAGCAAGCAATGTTATCATCAAAGAGCCTATGCATTTACATTACCCTGATGTTTTCAGAAGACCTTTCCAAAAGTCTTTTTACAAAGTTGTCTTTAATGTGTGCCTTGCTTTTACAAGCCGCCTGTGTGTTTTTAACAAGTTTTGTAATTGCTCTCATATGGAGGAAATCTCTATTTAATATTCAGGGAGTGCAATTAGTACAAAAGAATGTCAAGAAGAGGGAACTGGATGATATTTCTTTAACCTGACTATTAATTATGGACTATTTCAAAAATGAATGAATGTCTCAGAGGTTTTTCTCTTTTTTTTTTATTTTAGAGAAAGTTGAAAGATTCTGAGAACAAAACATTTGAGATAAACTTTGAGTGCTGTGGAACCAACTGACTGGTATGAATTTATGTGTGACACAGCAGAAAGCACACACAAGTGGTTGGGTGATAAGCCATCCTACTTATCTTCAGACTATTAGAATAATGGTTTTTAAATAAATTAAGAGTTTATTTTATGCAGGAAAGTCATAGAAAGCACCTATGAGATTGATCTATGTATTTCTATTTCAACCAGCACAATCAATTATGTCTTTCATAAAGTAACACCAGATGAGGTAGAAATGCAATCCACTAGCCTGTGGACATTATTAGGACTATTGATGGATATACCAAGAGTCACCAAACTTATTCAAATGAATGTGTGAGAACCTACTCTTAACCTCATTCCTGCCTTGCTAACATCAGATTCAATAAATTACCAGCACCTGAGAATATAAAATTTAGTGAGTTAAATTTTCATATGAATTTATTTGTAGGAAGAAAAACCCTATGTAGTGCTTTATTTTATTTTTTATCTTCACCCAAAGACATTTTTTTCATTGCTTTTAGAGGAAGAGAAAGGGAGAGAGAAGAATATCAGTGTGAGAGTAAAACATTGATTGGTTGCCTCTCAAATGTGCCCAGACTGGGGATTAAATTTACAACCTAGGTATTTGCCCTGACTGGAGTTTGAACCCACAATTTAGAAAGAGCCCTGACTGGGTACCAAACTTGCAACCTTTCAGTTACAGGACAATGCTTCAACCCACTGAGCCACACCAGCCAGGGCTCTGTATAATGTTTTAATAACCAAAATGGGCTTTTGGCTAGTGTTGCTAAACATTCTAAACATTACTGTTAGCATTTCAATTGCTTATTAATAGTTATCAAATGATATAACTATCTGACAGGAAGAGAAACAAGTCCACCCCTCCTTGAATTTCTTTTAAAATAAGCAATTATTTGCTTTGAAGATTTATCTCAGGTAGTTGATGTTTCAAAGTTGTCCCTGTGGTTCTGAGTCAGTCACTGTTTCATCATAAGGGAAATTTATTATTTTGTATTAATGGTTAGATCCCTATTATGACTCAGTTGCCATCAGTATGGAAAAAAAAAGCTTTTCATTTTGATCATTGCTGGTTTACAAAAGTCACATTCAAACTTATTACCCAAGCATTCACTTGGGCCATGAACTGAGGGCTCCTGTCCTCTGATAGTTTAGCATGTAAAACTTGGGAGAGTATTGTATAAAAATATATTAAATTAGGAGAAAAAAGCAAACGATCAAAGCAAGTGCACTTACAGAAGAATAACAAAGGTGGCTGACAGAGAGAAAATGCAGTCTGATGTCTATTATATCAAAAAGAAGTTTTATTTGTCAAACACTTTGACTAACTAAATTTTTAAAACTTGTATATGGTGGGTGCCTATGCATGTTCTGTGATCAAACACATAAGTAAAATCAGAGACTCTCATGTAAACATTTAATAGACATTATTTTATTGTCTGTTGCTTTTAGCGTGCACTTGGATAGCTAAACATAGCAATAGACCAAGAGTGATTCTGAATTAATAAAGTATAATAATTTCCTAAATTTTTATTTGTGAATTATTATTTCATGGTATTTTGTAAATGCCTGTTCTCACACCTGGAACATAGTAGGTCACCGACAAATAACTTTTGAATGGATAAAAGTACTTCATTTGATGTAGTATCAAGCCATATGATTATGATTTTAGACTGATTTTGAATTTTAATTTCAACTCTTTTTAATTTTGTTATCTCAGAAAATCTACTTAACCATTTTGGGCTTAGCATGTCTCATCTGAAAATGAAAATAGTAATATTTTTTACCTCATAAATAAATTCATATACAAAATAAATTTAGACTGATGACTGAGGCATAATAAGCACTCAAAATTTCTTAGTAATCACACACAAAAAAAAAAACAACAACATATTTTCTCTGCTAGCTTTGGGGCCATTTTTCTCACCTTCTTTTCTGAAATTTGGGAATTGTAAGATAATTTCATTAACAAACAGAACAATATAATAATAAATATGTACTAAAAATCCAAATACTAAACTATACATTTCACTTAAATTATTTTGTGTATAATTTTGTTTCATATTACCTGCAATTCCATTATCACAAATTATAAAAAAAAAAAGTTCTTTTACTCATCCTCACTTATATACTTCATGTTTCTGCCCTACTTACATTCCACAAAATGTATCAGGCAAATTGAAACAAGTAGCACATATAAATATTTAGCAAAATATAAATGTAAGTAAAAACTTAAGGTCAAATGAAACAAAAACATAATGGCAATAAAAATAATATAGTGTAACTGATTAGCCTTTTTTTTTCTCTATTAACAGGGTTATCTCTTCAAAGACTAGTGATCAGTTATATAGTTCTTTTATTCATTCACTTATCAAATATTTAAATAGTACCTACTGTGTACAATATTGAAAATAGGAAGCTAAACCATTCTCCAGAGGCAGGTTTTTTATTAACCCTGATTTCTGAAAGTAATTGCTCACTGGAGTTATTACATAGAGGACTTGAAAAAAATGCAATCAGCAATGTCTTCAACAACATCTAGAATGTAAATGTAGTAATCAAATCCATATAGCAGTGTCTAGTATGACCTTTGACAAGAGCTAAAAACAATAATTAATATTTCGTTATATTTATATTACCTTATGTTAAAGTTATGAGCATTGGTGTAAGTGAAATTTGGATATTTGAAAGTAAGAAGCAAAATAATTGATTACTTGTCAGGGTTCTTGAAGGAGGATTATAATAGAAACAAAAATCATTTCAATAAAGACTTATTAACTGTTTACTGTATTGCCAGACCTGGGATAAGTACTGAGACTTTAAGATTAATGAATGAAAACAGACTCAATTTATTCTGCCTAAAGTAGACTTCACATGGGTCAATAACTTTTAAGAAGTGGTCCTTTTAATTTGGTCAAAAATCAACAATCTCATTTAAAAGTAAAACAGTTCTTTTTCTATACAGTCAGTGATAATTTTCACAATGTCCATTGAGTAATTAAGTATAATTTACTTACCCAGATGTAGATTATATTTAAGTCCATAATCTTAAAAAAATACACTTAAATAAAGCAATAACAACAATAAAAACAAGAGCTTCTCTTTGAGTACATGAATCTTAGAGTTGGTTATGTCAATATCCTCCCTAATGCAAGAATCCCAGCTTAAAAAATCCTAAAGATATTGTCTGCCAAGTACTTGCTTGAACAGTTCCAAAAAAAGAGCACAACTACTTTGGGATGTTCTTTTTATTAAGTCAAAAATGGCTTCCTGTTTAAATCAATTAAGATGAGCTCAGTTTCTAGTAATGCACTAACAATGACTTAAATGAGATGGTGTGGTAGATATTTGGAGTTGATTCATTTTGTTAAAGACCTAGACTTTTTCCATATTTCATCCATCATTCTTAAAATGTTTGATTTTATGCTCATGTTTGAGATACTTAAGTCAAAATGGTTGTGACAACTGCAGGCATCATTTTCAAAAGAAGAAAAAGTTTTATTATTATGTTATTTTCTGCATGAAAGTTATTTATATATGAAAAACACAATTATTAAATGCTTTCTACATACATTAAATACTGTTAAAGTTGATATGCATCAGAGAAGGGCATTAATGGAAACAAACACTAGAGAATCTGTGGCATTGATGTCACATGCACATTGTCATTTTTAGGAGTAACAATTCTTTGTAACTGATAAATGTGTGCCTTCCCCTTTCTGGAAGGCAGTGTGTGTGTGTGTGTGTGTGTGTGTGTGTGTGTGTGTGTGTGTGTTTAATGATCCTCCTCATGCTTGATTGCTTGGGTTCTGTGGGTTATTTCCATTCATATCCTCAAAAATTAGTCTCAAGGAATGTGTATTACTAATGAACATCAGTAGTTTTTAGTGTGATACAACTGAAAGGTAATCTTTCTTTTCCTCCAAATGAATAGCAAATCATCAATCATTAGAATATACTCCTAGGTTTTTAATTTGTTTGTTTGTGTAGGTTGTTGATTTTAATCAGCGGGATTTTTCAGCATTGAGTTGAATTATGCCCTTGGAATACACAGATGACATTTTGGGTCCACTGTCAGTGTGATATAATTTTTCCGATTCATATGCTCTTTCTGATTTTTGTTGTTGGGGTTTTTTAATTGTTTTTGTGTGTATGAGTGTGTTTGTGTGTGTTATCTTAGCAAACCTCTGTGGTAAAATTGGTTGCTGTAGGGGTCTAGTCTCTGATTCCATGAATGTCCAGCAATACCCCAGTCAACAGTCCTAGTTCATCATCTGTTTCTTTTCATATATTATCTCATCCAGACTTCTGCCTTTAAAACTTTTTTTTATTGATTATCTGCTTAATGCCAAAGTGAGCCTGACCTCTCTGACTCAAATGACCATACCCAACCAATTTCCAGATATCACCATGTTGAAATCTAATAGACACTTAAAAATGTGTTACCTCTAGGGACAGTTTTTAATATTTACAACTCATCTTGTTCCATCCTATTGTAATAAGTGGCATTCGTTCCATTGCACAGAGCAAAATATGGAGATAATATTGTATTTATTTTTATTCTTACACTCTCAATATATTAACAGATCTTACCAACCATAAGTCCATAAAACATCTTTAATACAACTTTCCTCCAACTTTGGCGCTTCCCTCCTTGTTTAGAAAGCCATTATCTTTCTCTTGTGGTACAGGAACAATTACATAGTTAATTCTTCTGATTTCACTCTTGCCTACCTACAATTCAATATCCAAAATTTAAACAGAATGATTCTTTATAATGTAAATTAGAGAATATCATATACCACCTGAAGATGTAAGATTTTTAATGACTTCTAGTTATAATAATATATATAGTGCTTTTTCTATTCATTATAGTCCTACATGATCTTGCCCTAATGACCAATGTAACTTCATCTCTTCTGTTTCACTTTTTTAAAAAAATTGATACTACCTTTCTTTCTGTTTATCAAAAATAAATGCACTTCTATCTCAGATCTTTGCACTTACATTTCCTCTGCCTGTTATTCTTCCACTCTCTGTAAACTATACAGAATTTTGAGTGGCATAGCCTTTCTCATTATTTAAATCTCATCACAAATGTCACTTCCTCATAGCAGTCTTCTTTGACCACCCTATCTAAAGTAGCCTTCATGTTCCTGATGTTATTTTATACAATATTATCTTGTTCTAGCACAATATTTATTATTACTGAAATTATTTTACTTGCTTATATGTTTATTTTCTGTTTTTCTACACTAAAATGTACCAGTGCACCTGGTTTTTCTCCATCTCCAGGCACACGGAAGACTGCTTTTCTCAGGCCTCTTTCAGGTTAATGAGCCTAAGTGATCAGTTCCAGCCAGTGAAGTGTGAGTGACAGTGTTAGATGTCACCACTATGCTGAAGCAACAAAAAATTTACTTGCAATTTTTAAGTTTATCTTCTCCTGATGCAGAGCCCAAGAAAGCCAAATATTCCAGGTTATTTGACTAAAGTAACCTTGAATTCTATTTATTTTTACTTCTTACTTTGCACCAGCATCCAGAATAATGTCTAAGACCTGCCCCCCTAAAAATAGACAATTTTGATTAATGAATGCAATTAGACGCCTGTTGCCCATGTATGGGTGGTAGCTATAATCTTGAGCTTTACTAGCACTGTGCTGTATAAGCCCTGAAGACTGAAATTGCCCCATTGCCTAGGAGACAGCACACTAACTTGTGAGAATTCACCTACAGAATCCGTGTTATAAAATTAATTCCTCTGCTATAAAAGAAGGTAAAGCAAATGCCCAATTATCTTTGATTATGGTGGATGAGAGAGTGGATTAAAAGAGTGAGATAGTAGACTAAAAAAGGAAGATAAAAAGAAGATCATGTCCCAGTTTTCCTATATCAAAACTATCACTGCACTCTTCAATTTCATGAGGGGAGAATTATTAGAACAGTTGTGCTTACTTATTTCTAGATCTTATATTCTACTTTTCTCCATCATCTCTTTATTTTCCCTTTAACTTTTTATTTTCATCATTCTCTTCATCTTAGAATTTGTTTCAACAAATTTACTACCTTTGATTCTTTTCCTACTCTGGTCTAAATCAATGTGACTTACAGAGGCAGTTGGGGGTGGGAGAAAGTTTTGAGAGAGGAAACAATTTCTGTTCTTTTATTTTTCCATGATATCTGAAGCTTGTTTCAGTGTGTGGTGTTTAGAGAATACAGCATGACATCTTTAGTTTCAGATTGCTTTTCAAATTATATTGAGCTTAGATTACATTTTAAAAGCCACCAGCCTCTAAAGAAGGGGTGGCTCAAAGAAAAACTGAGAGCATTAGGGATCATTATTATAGATTTAATAATTTTCCACAAATATATCATAAATTTAGAAACTCAGTGCGAAGAACCAAGATTTTATACCAATTGTGTTTCAGCAATTTATTTCTATGTAACATTAATTAAAAAAATAATTTTAGAAGAGTTAAAAGAGCATGTTAAATGTATTGTTAAGTCTAATTTATTGGGATTGGTCTTCACAAGTACTAAGGAACTGCTTCAATCTGTTTGCTTTTAAAAGGATAAATTAAAAGAGTGATACCTTAGACAAAGCTATTTGGGGCCTTTCCCATAAATGAAGCTATGTTAAGCTGTGTTTCCTCCTAAAATTATAGTCTTAAGGGAATAGTATTTTTTAAACTTACCTTTTTGAGGGGAAAATTCTTCTTTTTCACTCAAAGACATTTGCATTGAAGTGTGAGGGGTTTTAATAAAGATATACAATTTAGATAAACTAATATTTTCTCTTAGGCATTTGAAGTGTTTTTTCTCAAAATTGAGTGTTTGGGGTCTAGTTCAATTATTTGTATATTATGTATTGCTCCAGTGTAGTATGTCAAAGGTATTTTTCCCTGAAAACATGCATAAAATGATTAGAATTTAATCATTTTTAAATGTTATGCCCAAAGGTATAGAATCATCTTATCTGTTTCATTTGAGTTGCTAATAATAGCTGCTTTTGATGTAAGATTGTGTGTGTATATAATTTTTAAACATAAGTTCTGGTATCCTTATAAAATTAAGCCATTTTATAAGGATTCTGTGAATATACTACAAATTAGCACAATTTTCTCTGTTTTCAAATATCCATTCACCTAAATTCCTAGACTTTGCTCAAGGGAAAAAGTGAATGCACCTATAATGTGGCAATGATACAAGATCTTGGCTATATTATGGTCTTTGACTATATAAGGACATGAGGAATTTTGTGTTCTAGTGAGGAACCCTCTTCTATATTCATTCTAAAAATTCAAAATAAAAAATATGAATGGAAAAAAATAAAATAAAAATCTCTCTTCCTAACAAAAAACTACTAATTTTTCTTAATTCTTTATGAAGTTATATCTTTTTTAAACATCTATCAATCTATCAAATATTTAGTCTAGTATCATTCCTTGGGTGGTCAGCTGATTTTATGGTCTTTTGTTAGTTATGGAATATGTCTACAATCTCTTTCCATATTTGAACTAGTGGTAAAAATAAATCTAGAGTTAAAGGAAATGAATGATTAGTACCAAAATGTCCATATTTTTGAAAAAACAATTCACATGTCATACGTGCTCATTGAATGATCTATCAGTAGGTTGATCTTTGTAGACAGAAATAAATTGTCCTCCAGTCTGAATGTGTAAATAAAAAGCCACACATACGATCTCTTCACAAGACACATCCTAAAATGTGGTTTTTAAAAATATTTTTTTGTCTATTTTTACCTAATAGTCCTTGGACAAGCTAGGCACTATGCTATTGCAAATAACTCATATAAAAATACTACTCAAATAAATATGACAATATCTTCTCAAATTGTTTTCATCCATCTCTGTATTGTTGTCTCTCTAAGAGCAATGACTGCTAGCATCTATATCCATGAATATCACTTGAATCTAAACACCAGTTTTCTGGACAGTTCCTATTTTTCTTCTGTCTTGGATTCATTCTCCCCAGCTTATTTTCTTTCTAATACTTCCTGTGCTTTTTACACCAAATTATAGTCTCAAATGGCCAAAGGATTTGTCCAAAAATACTTTAGCCTGTATAGTCCTTTTCTTTCTCTGCATCTTGTGGTAGTTACAGTCTATACATAATTTATTTACTTCTTAGTTGTTTCAATAAATATTTAGTACTAAATTTCAAGCACTATCCTATACTTTGGGACTATAATACCTCATAAAGCACAATTCCTATTTTCAAAAACCTCACAATCTAATGCCAGAAACTGATAAAATGTGCTATGAACTTTCCAACTAAACAGAACTTTCTTTGAGTACAATTATTATTTTTTAAACTTACTACGGTATCATGATATCAACAAAGCACTTATAACTCTGGGGAGAGTATAGTAGGTTCTCAATAAATATTTGACAAAATAAATGTATGAACCATGAATGAATAAGATGTTGTGATGATTAACTGCTATAATAATGACAATTACAGGAAAAGGAACCCAGAGGACACATAGGGGCTCAAGGAAAAGCTCTGACAAGGAGATATTGGACTTTGAGTTGATGCTTCAATGACAAGAAGCAGTGATTAGAGTACACAGAAAGAAGAATGTCTGAAGGAGGGACAAAAAGACAAGGGAATATGGTTGCTTTAGGAATAACGAAGAATTTGACACAATTTTCCTCAAGCCCCAACCCACCTTACATTTTTCAAGACAAACTCCCAGGTCACCTTAATACTAAAGGTTTTGTTGTTGTTTTTATATTTAGCAGATCAAAATTCTTTGCTTGAAACTCATGTTAATGTCAGATCATAAAAATGAATAGAATGAACTCTGGATTAGAAATCAGATCATTCTAGTGATAACAAAATATACCTTTAACTTACTTTATGGCAGTTGAAAGTTAACTTTTTATCTCTATGCTGCAATTTCCTCACAAACGAAATGAAAATGTTGCAACAGATATTCTCTGAGGTCCTTTCTATCACAGAACATTCTATGATCCTTGACTCTTAACTACTAAAATCTCCCATTTCCGATAGACTGAACAAGAAAGAAGAGAAATATAAAGGAAAAGACATTAGAAAAATATCACAATATGACATATTATGAAGGTTGCAGTACTGCTTTCTCAGGAAAATTGAAGAAAAGCAATGAGTATATATCTGGTTATAAAAAGTACAGTCCTCCTGGGAGGCATGAGAGGTCAGTCCAGTACATTATGAACGTTATGATGTTACATGACCATTTTCGTCCTAGGAAATATAGAAGCAGCTACCTTTTATATGCACAGGGTTTAAATAAAGGAAAGAACAACTTGTGCAGTTAAAAGAAATCTAAAACTATAATTATTATGGTTCCTAAAATATCAAAATAAATTTGCTCAGGAATTTAGCAGATACTACACACATATTTCTATTTAACTGTATGTTTATAGCTTTAGAAGACCAGCACCTTCAATGGAGGTAGTGAGCCATCTAGCCTTGAAGAAAGAGAGTCCAGAACATTTGAAACATTCATTCAGCACAATAAGAAAGCTGCCACCGCTGTAGTAACCAGTCTATGTGTGTTAGAATTCTTAAGATTTGCTCTGCTCTGTCTTAGAGCTGCTACTATGGCAACAGACATGGATAGAAAAGGATAAACATTTGATAAAAGCAAATGGGAAAAAAATCCCTACCTTCAGGGTGTAACAAATATGGTGAGTTTTGTAAAGGGAAGCTTTCACAGCATGATGTTTTAGAACAAAATGTAGTATAGGGCAATGTGCTCCTAGATAGAGTGTTTAGCAGATTACTGGAATGACAGTGGAGCTTGGAGAGTCTGCTCACACACTAACCCATCCTTGTGTATGAGTCACCACTATATGCTAAACACTTTGTTTGGCACTGTGGGGAATGTAGCTAAGACATATGCTACTAAATACTGGCTTTTAAGTAGGAAAAAAGCAACTTAGCTAATTCAAACACAAGGCAGTATGTGATAAATGACAGAGAAGCTGTACAAAAACAAATTTTTTAGGTTTTTAAAAGGAATAAACATTAGTTCAACTGAGGAAATTAGGGGAAAAGCAGAGGGGGTGTTGCATTTGAGTCACTCCTCGAAATGCATTATAAAATTAAACGCTTCATAAAAATAATGCACATTTAAAAGTCATACATATTTATTAAATATAACTTCAAAAATACAGAAAATTAGGATGCTGAAAAATTATTTGGAGTCACCAAAATATAATTACTGCCTAGAATGTTGGTATATTTTCTTCAATAAATAAAATAATTTTATACATAATAAGATAAAGTATTTTATTTAATGTAGTATTTTACCCTGATTTATTTTCTTGTCATTCTTCTATAAGCATCTTCCCACCTTTTTTCTCAGGCTTAATGAACATGATTCTTATGAATGCATTGTTAGTAGTACCTGAATTCTCTCCATTAGTGAATGATTTCTGCCTGGAGGTGTCAGGGTAATAAAGAGAAGATAAGGACAAAAACAGTCTTGAAGAAACTAAGGAAACTTTGTTGAATTCATACTGTCTGCTGGCGTGATGGGCAAAGACAATCTGATTTTTAATACCAGTGCTAAATGAAGTAAAACATTTTTCCTGATAATATATCATAAGAGTTTCCATCAAAACTTTATTTTTTCATCTTTATCAGTCCAACCTCATTATAAAAATATGCATCCCACATTATTTAGCAGGGTCCATTGAAAGAAAAGCAGAAGAGAAGATTTTAATTTTATTTTGTTTTCTAATCTGGTACTCTCATGGCAGTCTTGTGGCCATGAAAATATTGAATGTGTTCAGTGCCTCTGATAACCAGATACCTAATATAATGCATTATGTCTACTGTGTCTAGATGGGAGTCTTGGGGTCAGCATCTGCATATCAAATATTACTGTGTCAACTTCTGAATCCAAGATGGCTATGTAAAAATGGTAAAATGTTCTGGTGACAAATTCCAAGTGTGGAGGGTAGATGTTTCCCATACTACAAACAATTCCTGGATACCAGCTAGGTGTCCTACAATTTCACTTAATTCTTATGCTATTTACTTGGGAATAATATCAGATCTCATGGGATAAGTACTCAGTCCTACAATACTGCCCTGTCTCCATGTCACATACCAATCACAGGTTCAGGTTTTCACAGGGCCTTCTGACCAATGGTTGTAATTTGGAGGTTCCAATGACTCTCCTTATGTTTGATTAATTTTCAAGATTAGCTCACAGCACTCAGAGAACATTTTATTTACTAGATCACTGGTTTACAATAAAATGAATGATATAACTCAGGAATAGCCAGACAGGAGAGATGCATAGGGCAAGGTATGAGAAAGGGGCACAGAGATTGCATGCCCTCTCTATGCATGCCATTCTCCAAAATCTTCATGTGTCCATGTATTCGGAAGCTCCCCAACTCTCCCTTTTTGAGTTTTTATGGAGGCTTCATTACATAGGTATAATTGATTAAATCATTGGCCATTGGTGATTCATTTAAGCTCTAGCCCCTCTCCCTTCCATGGGGGTTGGGAGGGTGGGACTGAAAGTTCCAACCCTCTAACCACATAGATGATTCTTCTGGGAACCAGCCCTCATTTTAAGTGCTTTCCAAAAGTTACTCTATTCACATAACAAAAGACACCTTTATGCTCTCATCACTTAACAGATCCTAAGGGTTTCAGGAGCTCTGTGCCAGAAACAGGGAGGAAGACCAAATATATAATATTTCTTATTATAGCTCACATTATCACACGATACTACACTTCTCCAGAATCACTTTCCTATACATTACATAAAAATAAGAAGCAGAAATTTGACCTTTGATGAAAACAAGGAGCCTTCTGTAATTTGCACTATAGGTAGAAAGCAAATGAAAGAATGATAAATGCCTTAGTAGAGAATCTATCCTAAGTGCTTATGAGGAAAGTACCAATGAGGATATCGTTGATTTCTATTCTGGGAAAAATGGTAATAAATACTCAGAATTTTCTGGTACTGCAGAGGGTGAGAATGAGACCAGAGCTTCAAAACTACAGAACAGTTTAACCAGTTGTATATATTAGTGGTGGGCTTTCAGTCTTTGTTTCCTATGCTTTTAGACTTGACTTTGTTTTTCTTTATGAAACTATATCAAAGGGACTTCTGGTGTGGGATATTAGACATTAGAGGAGAGAAAATTGGTGGTTCCTGTTGGAAACTGAAGCTCTGAATAAAACACAGCATTATGATTAGTAAAGCCTTCCAGCACCTTTCCTCCACATGCCTAGAAAACCAACATCAAAGTTGATAGACATCTAAGAGGTTAGGAGGTCCTTTCCTTAAGGTTTACTGATGCTGACATTTGAAGTCTGTTGATCAAAAAGCAGCTGGACATCAAATTTCTCTGTAATGAACTCCTCCTGCTCCCTAGATAAGCACCACCTAATCACACAGAGGTTTTCATCCCAGCTGTTTATAGCTACTTTTTTTCTGGCATCTCACTTCCAGAAGTGCTCTTAGTGAACTCTTCACTTGACAAGGGTAGTATCATGGGGAGTTCTATGCCATAGAGACTGCAAAGTCATGCCTCACTCTGGAACAATGCTGCCATGTCTTGTTTGTGAGGCCATCTTCATAAATTTCCATTTAAAAACTTAATATCGCTAGCTCTGTTAGCATTTCTCAACCAAATATATCACGATTCTGTTTTGACAATCTCATAATAGTATACATGTATTATTTAGAAATATGAATATGGATGTCTTAAATAAAAATAGGGTGGAGGAAGATGGCAGAGGAGTGAGGGGAGGCTGTGCTTTCTGGCTCCCGAAACCCATCGGTAGTTTGGACTAATTGCAGGCAGAACATCTCAGTGAGCAGCTGGACACTGGCAGGAGTCAAACCTTGGCACTGCTGGATTGGAGAAAACCATCTGGGAACAACCTGTTTGGTGAGGATAGTGGAGGAAAAAGGGACAAGACGGGATTTCTGACTGGGGTGGCTACCCGAGCTGTGGCTGTAAGTACACAAAGGCTTTTTGGTGACCACAGGCTTCCCCAGAGAGGAATCGGGAGGAGAGTGGATCTTTGCCCTCTGGCAGAGACAGGACTGGACCAGGTGGCATTGGCGTGGAAAGACAAGAAACAGAGTACTGCTGTACACGTGAGAATGTGATTTTCCTTTATATTTTTCTCTTGTGTACTGTGGAGAGGGAAGGAAAGGTTGGAGGTGATTGGACATTCTTGAGGAGTGCAGACACAGAAGTGTGCTCCCCCACTCCCAACCTTCCTTTTGGCTCGCACCGGCGCGCATAGGGAAGTGCCATCATTCACTGGCTAAGGTGCTCAGGACCTCGCATCCAGGTGCCCCTCGGACACACCCCAGCAGACATAAGATCAGTGCCCCAACGGGCGCAGGGAGGGCCCGCTGAGCACACAGAAGACTGTGTGCAGACACCCCTGGCCAGCCCCAGTGGGCACCAGGCCAGAGTGCAGACCACTTGCTTAGGCTCTGCACATGCCCACCCAGACAGGTGCAGGAACGGTGGGTGGCTGCGGCGCAGGAACAGGAGGCGGCTGCAGCGCAGTGCGGCGCCTGAATGGCAGGCAGCTGAGGCGCAGGAACAGGGGGTGGCAGCGACTCAAAGACACTCACTTCCACTGAGCACAAGTGTCTGCGGCCCCGCCCCAAGAGGTGAGAGACCAACTCCTGGAGTGCGGCTCTGCA
The DNA here is from genome assembly GCF_987537825.1 of Furipterus horrens. Taxonomy (NCBI): domain Eukaryota; kingdom Metazoa; phylum Chordata; class Mammalia; order Chiroptera; family Furipteridae; genus Furipterus; species Furipterus horrens. The sequence goes on from NW_028327171.1 coordinate 136,415,546, forward strand.
GGCCTGAGGCTAGCGCTCAGGCCGCCTTGCGTACACACAGGTGCACGCGCTCAAAAGCACCTCGGACGGCTCCAACAGGCGCCAAAGGAATGCACCGTGCTGGCCACCACGGGCACACATCGCTGCTGCAAGGAACAGAACCTCTGGCCCGCCTCATTAGACCAGCTGTGGATGCAGAAACAGAAGAAGACACACAAAGGCTGAACTGAGTAAAAACATTCCTTTTTATATATTTTTTAAATTTTTATTTCTATTTTAGTTTTTTTCTTTTGTTTTTGTTTTTTTATTTATATTTTATTTTATTTTAATTATTTTTAATTTCCTATTTTTAATTTTTAATTTAATTTTAATTTTAATTTTTACTTTTTTAAAATTGTTTTTCCTTTAAAAAATATATCTTTATTTTGTTTCATACCATCTCTCCTTCTCATCCTTCTTCTTTAATTTTTGTTTGTTTGTGTGTCTAGTTTAGCCTCCCTTTCACACTAAATAAATGGAATATAACTACTATATAAATCTAATACTATACAATCCCACTTTCTTACTATATTCTGCATTCTTCCCTCCTTTTCTTCTATTGTTAACATACAATGTAAATATTACTTAGTCTTGCATAGTCTCAACTATTATTAATCTATCATCCCCTCTCTCGAAAATCATATTTTTCTTCCTTAAAAACAACTCTTATCTATTCTTCCTATAGTATAAAAGCTCTAATCTCTCTATATTTATATTAATACTGGCTCATTGGCTGATGATAGCGGGATAGAGGGTGGGGGATATTTTTGAGGGTGTGGGTCTCCTGCCTGGGCTGTGTGTTTATGTTTTTAACAGCATCTCCACAAAAGAACTCAAGACAAAGTGGATAGAGTGACTCTCAATCAACTAGCAAGAGGGAAGATCCTACTAAAGAGCATCTGAAATATAACCAGACAGCATAAGCAAATGACATAAAATGTACCCCAAGAACATCAGGCTCAGGAGGTCAAAAAGACTGCACCACTGAAACCCCCAGGTCACCTATAAAGAATCTTATACCACAAAGGTGAAAAGTCAAAGCAGACAAATCCAAAAAAACAAAAACAAACAAGAAGAATCCAACATGGTAAGATGCAGAAACAACCTCTCGATGAAAAGAAAAGAGGAATCCCCAGAAAGAGAGGAAGATGAAATAGACATAGCCCAAATGTCAGACACAGAATTCAAAACAATGGTGGTGAAGAAGCTCAATATGCTCGAAAACCTCAAAAACAACTATGACAACCTCCAAGGAAGTTACCAACAGCTCCAAGAAAATTACAGGGAACTTGCAGAGAACTACACCGGCATAAAAAAAGACATAGAAACTGTTAACAAGAACCAGGAAGAAATGAACAACACAATCTCTGAACTGAAAAACACAGTAGAATCAATCAAAAGCAGACTAAACGAAGCAGAGGATCAGATCAGTGAGCTAGAGAATAATGTAGAAAAAAATTCCCAGACAATACAACAAAATAAAAAAAGATTGAAAAAGTATGAAGAAGTTGTAAGGGAATTACAGGATAGCATGAGGAAAACAACATCAGAGACATTGGAATTAAAGAGGGAGAAGAGGAACAAGGAATAGAAAAGCTGAAAGGAGAAATAATGACAGAAAACTTTCCCAACCTGATGGGAGAAAAAGTTATGCAAGTTCAGGAAGCATAGAGAGTTCTAATAAAGAGGAACCCCATAAAATCCCACTCCAAGACACATCATAATTAAAATGGCAACATTCAAAGACAAAAAGAGAATCCTGAAAGCAGCAAGAGAAAAACAGCGAATAACATACAAGGGAGCTCCGATAAGGCTATGGACAGATTTCTCAACAGACACACTACAAATGAGAAGGGAATGGTCAAAAATATTTCAAGCAATGAAAAACATAGGCCTACAACCAGGAATACTCTACCCAGCAAGGCTCTCATTCAAAATGGAAGGTGAAATGAGTTTCCCAGACAAAGGAAGAATAAAAGAATACATCTCCACCAGATGACTCCAGATGACTGGCTTCGCTTCCATTGATTGTCAAGGGCAACCAAGGCTCAACAAGAGGAGGGTGTACTCAGTTCACAGAAGGGTATGCCTTGCATACCCAGCTTGAGTGATCAGGGAGGCTGTGCCACTGAAACCTACAGAACACCTACTACATTCGACCATATTACCAGGACAAGGAGTCAAACAGCTTTACCTAATACATAGAAACAAACACAGGGAGGCTGTCAAAATGAGGACACAAAGAAACATGACTCAAATGCAATAACAGCTTAAAACTTCAGAAAAAATGCTAAATGAAATGAAGATAAGCAATCTATCAGATGCAGAGTTCAAATCACTGGTTATAAGGATGTTCAAAGAACTTAGTGAGGACTTCAACAGCGTAAAAAAGACTCAGTCAGAAATGAAGAATACATTAATTGAAATAAAGAACAATTTACTGGGATACAACAGTAGAGTGGATGAAGCTGAGAATCAAATCAATGATATGGAACATAGGGAAAGATAAAACAACCAATCAGGACAACAAGAAGAAAAAATAATCCAAAAAAAATGAGGATAGTGTAAGGAGACTCTGGGACAACTTCAAGTATTCCAACATTTGCATCATAGGAGTGCCAGAAGAAGAGAAAGAGCAAGAAATTGGAAATCTGTTTGAAAGAAAACCTCCCTAATTGGTAAAGGAAATAGACATGCATGCAAGTCTAGGAAACACAGAGTCCCAAACAAGATGGATGTAAAGAGGTCCTTTCCAAGACACATCATAATTTAAATGCCAAAGGTTAAATACAAAGAGAGAATCTTAAAAGCAGCAAGAGAAAAGCAATTTAGTTACCTACATTGGAACTCTCATAAGACTGTCAGCTGATTTTTCAAAAGAAACTTTGCAGGCTAGAAGGAATTAACAAGAAATATTCAAAGTCATGAAAAGCAGGGACCTACAGCCAAGATTGTTCTTCCTACCAAAGATATCTTTTAGAATCAAAGGCCAGATAAAGAATTCCCCAGACATGAAAAAACTAAAGGAGTTTATCATCCCCGAAGTATTATTTTGTGAACTGCTAAAGGGACTTATTGAAGAAAAGGAAGATCAAAACTATGAACAATAAGATGGCAAAAAATACAAATCTATCAAAAATTGAATCTAAAAAATAAACTAAGCAACATGAAGAATAGAGATAAAATCATGGATACAGAGTGTATTTTGATGGTTGTCAGATGGGAGTGGGGTGTGGGGGAATTGGTGAAAAGGTGAGGGGGTTAGGAAGTACAAACAGGTAGTTACAGAATAGCCAAGAGGATGTAAAGTACAGTATAGAAAATGGAGTAGCCAAAGAACTTATACACATGACCTATGGACGTGAACAATGGTGGGGGTTTGCCTGAAGGGGTGGGGGAGGTGCTCGGAGGAGGGGGGGCAAGGAGGAAAAGTCAGGAAAACTGTAATAGCATAATCAATAAAATATATGTTTTTAAAAAGGCCTTATGGTGTAACTTCCTGTCCACAGGCAAGTTGGTAAACATTATAGCACTTTTTCAGAGGTGTTGGTTAGTTTTCTGTTTTTTTTTTTTTTTTTTTTTTTTTAATATCATGCATGTACTCACTTGTTAATGTTCTGTCGAGGTCATCAATAAAGTCTTCTAGCTCTTTTGGATCTCATAAAAAAATAAACAAAAAAATACAAATGTGTTGATTTTATTGCTCTGAATCCATTTCCTTTTTGCTCCCTTAGATTATCCCAATTTTCTTATGGTAACTACTTTTCTCTAATCTTTGAAGCCATAATAGAATGACATTTTGATATTCCACTCTCTTTGAGCTAAATCTTAGAAAAGAGTATCTTGAGATATATGGCTAAAAAAAATATTTTGTGTTCCTCTTGTCAACTTTTCTCAACCAACTATGTGTAATAGAATTAGACTTACAGAAAATGATTTAAGTGAGTACTTTCTCAAGTCTTCTAAGTGTGGTACATAGCTAATATCATTCTAGATACAGAGAAGTTAATTTATTACATACAATGAGTATTTCATGTTACCAGGGCCCAACTGAGAAGATCTGAATCTATTTCTGCTACACAGACACCCTGAATTGCCAGGTTTCTTTACTTTCTGTCTGTGATTCTTTACTTTCCTTTTACTTTTCTGAGCTGCCCATAATTATCCAATTTATGTATTTTCTATTTAGCAACCCAGAGCTTGTTTCTGTGGCTTAAAAACAACAGAAATTGCACATACACCCCCACCACAGTCTTCTAGGCTTATGAAGGTCCGTGTACATGGAATTTCTTTCTGTTTTGAATTAACCTAGTTTGTTTCTCCCTCAAAGTTTTTGCTCCTTCTACATACTGTGTCAAAGATACTTTTCATTGCATCTTTATAAAGAGCCTTTTTATTCAACTTTCATTCCTCAGGATGCTCTTATTGCCACCCTTTTCAATTTTCCTTCTTGTCTCTTGTATCTCTTTGCCCATTACCACATTATTTCTGGAGAGGACACTCCAGCGTCATCGCAAGATGTCGATTCAACACGGGAGGAGACAGATACCGTGTCACTCCTGAGTCGGACTGCACAACCATTCTCGGAGGTGCAGATAGACTCTTAAGAAGCTACACCATCGTCTCTCGAGACGGACGGCTGCTGCCGCCGCCAACGACAACTGACTGCCTTTAACACTGATGTTTACGTTCCTTGACTATCATTTACTTCTCCCAAAAGATGGTAACTTTTAAAAAAAGGACAATTCATAATGATAAAGGTGTCATTGCTCCAAGAAGACATAATAATCCACTATGATGGTCAGAAATTTTAATGTCCCTCTACCAGCAATTAACAAATCCAGCAGGCACAAAACTGTAAAACTGTGGTTAGTTTGAACAACCCCATAAATCAACTGGATATATTTGACATTTATAGGATACTTTATAAAATCTCAGCAAAATATATATTCTCCTCCTGCTTATCTGAAACACTTATCAGAGTAGGTGAAAATCTTGGACATAAAAATACCTTAATATATTTGAATGAATAGAAATTATAAAAAAGTATATTGTCAGACCACAATGGAATTAAGCTAAAAATCAGTAACAGGAAGATAGATGGAAATCCCCACATATTTCGAGATTTAATGACACATTTCCATTATCCATGTACAAAGAAGTCTTAAGAGAAATTTTAAAATATTTTGAATTAAATAAAAATAAAATACAAATTTAACTTCATAGGATTCAGCAAAAGCAGTGCTTAGAGAGAAATTTATGGTGAATGTATTTTTATTAAATGCATAGGTTAAAAGTTAAGAGACATCTAAAATCAATAATCTAAAATACCAATAATCTAAATTAGGAAACTAGAAAAAGAATAACAAAGTAAATCTGAAGTAAGTAGAAGAAAATAAATAAATAATACAGCAAAAATCAATGAATTTGAAAACAGAAATCAAGAGGTAAAATTGATTATATCAAAAGTTGTTTCTTCAAAAAGCCAGATAAATTGATAAACCTCGAGTCAAGCTAATCAAGGAAAAAAAATGAAGACACAAATTACTAATAACAGAAAGGAAATAAAAGGCAAGTCCCTTCAGTTACCAATATATGTCTGATCAAGGAACATACCTTATCATGGAGAAAAATACACACAGTGCCTACTTGATAACATATGTTGTATGAAAGTAAATCATTTTGAATCTCTGAATTTATAATTTTTCTATTAAAAACATATTATTTTATCATTTAAACAGAAAAACAGTCTGTGACTAAAAAGCCATTAATAAAGAAGCAACGTCAAAACAAAGGAAATAAAAAGCAAACTGACAATTAGGCACTTTTTTCTTTTTCCTTTTTGATTTCATAACAGCAAAAAACTGAAGAAACCCCTGTCAAATTAATCTCAAATGGCCTGTTAGGCAACATATTTAAAGATGTAGTAAGGTTAAATTTCTTGAGATGGAGAGTTTATCCTGGATTTTCCTCATGGGACCAAAGCATAATAAATACAAGTAATTCCTTTTAAGAGTCAAAATCAGAGAAAAGAGATGTGATGATAAGAGAAGAGTCTGGAAATGGAGGGAGAAGACAGCCAAAGAATACCAGGCTGTCTTTGTGTAAATCCAAATTGTTATTTGGTATAATTTTTCTTAAATCGTAGAGTTTTAAAAAATCTTTTGATTTAGTGCATTGGGATAAATTCAGCTTTGTTTTTCTGAAAGTATCTTATTTTCTTTTCAATTTTAAAGTTATTTTTTTATTTGCTCTCTTAAATTTAGGATTTCCACTTGACAATTTTCTGTATAATGTGTTACAAGATGCTTTAAAAACTTTTCTCTTCATTACTGGTTTTCAGAAATTTGATTATGACATGACTTTATGTATGTGTGTTTGTATTTCTTCTGCTTAGAGTTAGTTCACCAAGAGTTTTAAATTAATGTTTATACTTTTTAACAAATTGGAAAATTTTTGGTATTTGGTTTTTATTCTTGGTCCTTTTCAGTATTTTGATTATAAATATGTTGAACTTCTTGATATTACTATATGGGTCATTAAGACTCTGTTCACTTTATGTTGATATTTTTTTAATTGTGTTTCAGTTTTTATAAGTTCTATTAATGTGTTTCTAAGTGTGCTAATTTTTTGAAAGTCTATATTAACCCATCTAATTAATTTTTTATTTTACATAATAAATGTTTGTATTATACTTTTATTTTCATTTTAGCTTCCATTTCTCTCATCTTTTAGTTCTTGGGCATATTTTTATTTAGGAGTGCTAATTATATGTCTCTGTCATGTCTGCATCTGTTTCTGTTGACCAACTTGTTTCCTGGTTTTGACTCACAGTTTTCTCATCATTGCTAGGAATTTTTGATTTGACATTACATACTGTAAACATGACATTGTTGATTTATGGATTTTATTATCCTCTTTAAAAAATATTGGACTTTGTTCTGATGGGTACTTAAGTTACATACCGATCAGCATGATTATATAAGGTTTTGTTTTTTATTTAGTTATGGTGGGTCTAGGAGAGCTTTCAATACAGAGCTAGTTTACCACTACTACCAAGGCATATTACTCTGAGATCTTTACTGAGCACCCTTCATAATTTAATAAGGAATGTCCACTCTGATGGGATAGAACTCAGTTTCTTGCAGCCTTGTGGAAATAGTTTAGCTTATTGCTTTTCAGTCATACTTTACATGGCCTTATGGAGTTTCGTCATACACATGCATGCCACATAATTTAGTGAACAACTCAAAGGGAATCTTGACCAAGTTTTTTCCTAGGACCCTTTATGCATTTCACATCCTTATCTTAATTACTCTGAAATTAAACTACTTTATCCACCCTGAACTCTGATCTCTGACTCCTAAACTTGGTAAATTTTTCCTACTTTATTTATGTTACCCTGAAATATGTTTCAGATAGAAAGCTAGGGTGATTGTAGATCTCACCTCTTTTTTCTCCTTTGTCAGGGATCACAGTTTTGTAATGACTGCTTTCCAATATTTGAAAATAGTTGTCTAAATATTTTGTGTAGTTATTTTAGGTGTTCAAGACAATTGGGCAAGACTACTCCAGTTGCTTCACCTTGGTCAGAAACAAAATTAATATAATTATGTTAGCCTCCTCTGCTAATTCCAAAATCTTGGTCATTTCTCTGCATCTATTTCCTGTTTTCCTCTACACTATGCATTACATTTTCCTGTGTGTATTATGTCTAGTAGTTTTTTATTTTATATTGAATATTTTAAGTGATGTGTTGAAAAGACTGAATTTTTTTATTTCACACTAAATTGTGTTGAATTGTGTTTTAGCTAGCTGCTACTAGTAAGTTATTTTAATTTTATTGAAGTTTAAATTTGTCATACTGTATATAAGCCAATCTGTTTTGTTTCTTTTCCTTTCCTTTTTTTTCTTTTAATCCCAGAAAGAATTTCTTTGTTCTAGGATACAGGTTTTAATTATAAGACGTGATCCTTATGGGAAAGTTCAAGATGATTACCAGGGCCCTAGTCCGGCATGAAGTGAACATAAAACTGTCTCCCCGTGAGCCAATAGCAATTGAAACCTCTGGTCAGATATTTCTTCCTTTAGAACTGTTGTTTCTCCTGGACATTATGGGATCTCATCTTCTGTGTAAATAATACAGATGTCAACTACAAATTTATGTGAGATTTTATGCTCAGATTTAAGAATTTCTTTTTCCAGAATTTCTTTCCTCAAATTCTAGCTGTTAAGGCCATCTCAACTTCAGCATCTGACTACCCAATCCAAAAGGATGGCAGCTTTCTGCTTGATATCTGTTTCTGTCTCCTATATGCATTGTAGCCTGGAGAATTTTCCTTAGGTGGTCTTACCTAGTATGCTTTCATTCTCAAAACTTATAGTGTCTCCAGTTTTGCCTAGTTTTTCCTATTTTGGTTGTTGTTCAGTACCCTATAACTTTTGTTTACATATAGTACAAATTATTCAGGATTGTAAGGGAAAGATGTTTTTTATTTTTATTTTTGTTTTGTTTTTTCTTTTGTTAGTTGGACTGTATCAGATGATCAGTCCAACTGATCAGTGGGGCAGGGGGAAGCAATGGGGGAAATGTGGGATAACTGTAATAAAAAAAACAACAAAAATATTTAAAAATATTAAAAATGAACCTGCCTTTTGACCCAGTGATCCCACTTCTGGGATTATATCCAAAGAAAACCAAAACACTACTTTGAAAGACTATAAGCACTCCTATGTTTATCGCAGCATTATTTACAATCGCCAAGACATGGAAGCAGCCCAAGTGTTCAATAGATCAGTGGACAAAACAACTGTGGTACATTTACAAAAAAAGAAAAAATAAAAATAAAATAAAATAGGAGAATAATATAATGTGATTTATATTTTTAACAAAATTTTAGTTGCTGTGTGGAGAATGGATAATATATAAAATTTTCACTGCTGTGTGAAGAGAGGAGCAGTAGGGCATAAGGAGATTATTTTCCTTAGGAAACCACAATAGTGGACTAACCAAAAGTCATAGTTATCGTGGCCAAAGTGACAGTGACAGAAGAATTAAGCTGTGGTTCTCCAGTCCACAACCCTTCCAGAACCCTTAGCATGTTTCAAAGACCTGCTTTCTTTATATTTTATGACATCTAAGGAGAGTCAAGTCAATATATATACTGTTTTCAAAACATCAGGGCTCTGGGTGCAAAATAGCAATATGTATCTAATAGAAAATATAGTTGCTTTATCATTCATAGGACTTTTAAGTAGAATTTTAGATCAAAGAAAATTAGGAGGGAAATGTAAACCTAATATTAAAGGTATAAATTGATTTTAAAGCTAATATATAATGATTCACATATGAAGATTGTTATAGCACAAAAACTTGGTTTAGTGAGACAAGAGAGCAATCCCATTATGCTGTAAAAATATCTGTAAGGTTTCCACATGGATGTTTTATTTCTTCAACTACTCTTTGTTGAGAATCTCATTAAAGCTAACCTAAGAGGTCTGAATCTTGGTTTTTAGCTTAGCCTTTATTTTTGGAATTAAATGGAATAGAAACTGCTATGATTAGAAATCTACTTGGACATAGAATTTAGGAATAAATAATTTTTGTAAATGAAGGAGGCCAAGGAGGGGCAATATCAAGTTGACTCATCAACCACTTATGCAATACTCACCCACTGGTTCTAAGTACAAGAACAAAATCATGGGAAAAACAAACATTAATCCAAAGAGAAATAAGGTATTAATTTTTACTTTTTTTGAAGAGGATTCTCCCAGGTCAAATATTCAGGTATCATTTAGCATCATGTAGAAAATAAATGCCAAGAAACTAATTATTTTCAGCCCTGGCTTGCTGTGGCTCAGTGGATTGAGCTCTGGCTTGCAAACGAAAAGGTCACCAGTTTGATTCCCAGTCAGGGCACATTCCTGGGTTGCAGGCCAGCTCCCCCATTGGGGGTTTGGGAGAGGCAACAGATGGATATATCTCTGACACATTGCTGTTCCTCTCCCTCTCCTTCTCTCTCCCTTCCCCTCTCTCATAAAATAAATAAATAAAATCTTTAAAAAAATACTCATTATTTCCCCTTAGTTTTGTTGATTTCTATCTGATATGCAGTAAGTATGTGCTATTCCAAATCATCATCTAATTATTGGTTTCTGCCATTGATTAGGAAGATGTTTATCTGTGAACTCTATCTACTTGAGAGAGTTAAAATGGCAGGGTGGTGAAACCCTCAGCTATTGTTAATGGGAAAGATTGCCTGGGAGAAGTTGCTGAGATATCTTTGACAAAACCTGCCAGTCTTCCTCTCTGCTGTAGCTCTCCTGCTGAGAGCAGAGAAAGCTTTAGCCATCCCCCAGGAGAGTCCCAGATAAGACTGCTGAGATGAGGGTAGGCTGTGCAGAATTTTCTCTTATCTTTTCTCTCAGATCCTTTACCCAACTTCTCATCAAAGGGTCTCTGAACATTTCCTCACAAAAAGAAAATGGCAGTTGCTTTCTTTGTGAATGCTAGATTTTCAGAACAGAGGCACAATGTAATGATTTGCTATGGGTTTTCATTTCCTAGCCTGATTAAAAAAAGATTTACAAGTGTCACATTTTCAGAAAACAAATGGAACTGAGACTTTGTCAAATTATGTAGCAGATTTTATGTAGTGTTTTTTAGTTCTATTAGATAGTTCTCAGTTACATTTTTTTTCCCTTTACATCCCCTGAAGAAGAAAACAGGTGTTAAGAGAAAACACTCAGAGCCTTACTCTAACAAGAAATGCTGAAGAAAATGCACTACACACACAAAAGAATAGTAAGAAAATAGAAGAAAAAAAGAAATTAAGAATAGATACGCTTTTTGTTACTATGTTTGTTTTTGTTCATATTTTGTTTTCACATCTAGCTACATAGCCATTCCCAAGTGCTTTAACAATTCTATGAAATAAGGAAGGAAGAAAAGCAGCTCTTTACTGCATGCAAAAGTGGACTTGATGGTTGGAAGGAAGTAAAGGGTAGTCACATTCTACCTCCCTCCTGTGTAGATAATTTTTAATTATTAGGGAAATCCAACAAGTAGATAAATATAATTTTTTAGCTTCTCTCTGCATTACTAATTCAAAATGTGGTCCATGGATGAGTACCATCAGCATAACCTGGGAGCTTACTACAAATTGAGAATCTCTGGATCCACCCCAGACATAAGACTCAGAAATTTTGGGTCAGACCTAGGAATCTGTTTTTCAAACTCTCCATGGGTGTCTTATATAAACTAAAATTTGAGAAGCTCTATTTATGTATATGGAAGTTCATAGAACCCATGATTCTGCATTTTTAACAAGTTCTCAGATTATGCTGATGCTGTTGATCCATATACCATATTTTTAAGTATATTTTATTGATTATGTTGTTGCAGTAGTCCAAACTTATTTTCCCCTTTGCTCCCCTCAGCCCAGTTCCTCCCCCTTCCTTCCAGCAATCCCACCCCACTTAGTTCATGTCCATGGGTCATGCATATAAGTTCTTTGGCTTCACCCTTTCTATATTATTCTTAATTTTCCCCTGTTCATTTTGTACCAATCAGTTATGCTTCTTAATCCCTGCACCATTTCCCCATTTCTCCTCCTTCTCCCTCCCAGCTGATAACCCTCCAAATCATCCTCATACCTATGATTTTGTTCCTATTCTGGTTTGCTTCATTGGATTTTGCTTTTATATTTTAGATTCAGTTGTTGATAGTTGTGAGTTCAATGTCATTTTAATGTTCATAATTTTGGTCTTCTTTTTCTTAAGTAAGTCCCTTTGACATTTCATATAATAATGGCTTGGTGATGATGAACTCCTTTAGCTTTACCTTGTCTGGGAAGCGCTTTATCTGCCCTTCCATTCTAAATGATAACTTTGCTTGATACAGTAATCTTGGTTGTAGCTCCTTATTTTTCATCACATTGCATACTTTTTGCCAGTCCCTTCTTTCCTGCAAAGTTTCTTTGAGAAATCAGCTGATAGCCTTATAGAAATCCCTTTGTAGGTAACTCTCTGCTTTGTTCTTTCTGCTGCTTTTAAGATTCTATTTTGAACCTTTGGCATTTAAATTATGATGTGTTTTGGTGTGCCTTGGGTCTAGCTTGTTTGGGACTCTCTATGCTTCCTGGACTTGTATGTCTATTTCCTTTGACAAATTTGGGGAGTTTTCCTTCATTATTTTTTCACATAAGCTTTTGATTTCTTGTTCTTCCTCTTCTCCTTCTGGCACCCCTATGGTTCGGATGTTGGCATGTTTAAAGTTATCCCAGAAGTTCCTAAGCCTCTCCTCATTTTTAAAATTCTTGTTTCCTCATTTTGTACTGGTTGACGGTGTTTTTCTTACTTACATTCCAAATCATTGATCTGAACCTCGGTTTCCTTTCCTTCACCGTTGTTTTTGTGTGGATTTTCCTTCATTTCATTTAACATAGCATTCACTTCTTCTCTTTTGCATTTGCTTTACTTAAGCATATCTGTCAAGCCTGTGAGCATTTTTATCACCAGTGTTTTGAACTCTCCATCTGTTTGGCTGGTTATCTCCTCGTTTGTTAGGTTAGCTACCTCCTCATTGCTTAATTCTCCCACTGGAACCTTGGTCCATTCCCCCTTTTGGGCCATACTTCTCTGTCTCCTCATCTTGACAAGCTTCTGTGTTTATTTGCCTCTATCTCTTAGGCAGAGCTGTCACTCCAGTTACATTTGTAAGGGGTGGAGCCTTAGGTAGTCGTCAGTACTGGATGCCCTGTTTCACCACGTTGTGGCACTGTATGTGGGGGAAGGGCGTGAGAGGGAACAATGCCACTTGCTCAGCACTCGCCCCTTTTCCAGGCACTTTTCCCACTTCCGTATGAAACTGGCACCTCTCTAGCTGTTGCCCTGGCCATTGTTCCCAGAGAAAATGGGTCTGTATATATTCTAGGACTGTGGGGGCCCTTGAAACAAGCAGACTCTACGAAGAGACTGGCAGTTTCTTCCTCCTCCCCAACGCCCCCTGGTTTGCACAGTCAGAAGAAATGAGGCTTTATTTTCCCCAGCACTGGGATCATGAGCTATGTGATCTGGTCTGGTGCTGGGAGCACTCCCCAGGTGTCCCTCTTTATTTTTAAAACATTTCACTGCACTTTCCACCAGCCTGCTGCTGCTGCCACTGCCACGCCTGCTGCCACCACTACACTCTGATCTCTCTGCCCTGGCTCCACCCCTCCTACCTGTCTGGATGAGTATTTCTTCTTTATATCTTTGTTTGTTGGACTTCCATGCAGCTTGATTTTCTGGAACTTCTGATTGTCTCTAGTTTTGAGGTAGTTGAATTCCTTCTTAGTTGTGGAGGGTATGCAGCATGTCTGTCTAGGCCTCCATCTTGGCCAGAAGTCCATATACCATATTCTTAAGTAATGTAGTTCTACTGAATATATACATCATTCTGAGATTATTTTATATTCTTTTGCTCCCTTTTTCCTCATTTTAAGTTTTCTTCTGTCTTTACTCCATACATGTGCAGCTGGTTTATTAAACAATTGGAATCCAGAAGGCTATAAATATGTTTTCTTTTGTTAATAATTTCTGTTCTCAAACAAGCTCTTCTGAATCTGTCCTCTCTTTTCTGTTCATTCTTGACCTGTATCCTAGGCCCAATGGGCAGGAGAATTAATTTGATTGTATTTCCTATCTTCTACTTGTAACTCCTTTGCCACTGAAGACTAGGATGAGGAAATAGGCAAAAAAAGTCTCCTATATTGGACTGCCTTTCAGTAATGTGAAGGAAGCCCTCATTTCATGTGTTTCTGTTGGGTACACTTCCTGAGAGTAGTCATTGAGTTGCTGAGCTTGTCTTCTGTGCTCCTCAAGGGCACCAGGAATCTTGGATAAAATGGAGAGTTGCTGATACCTTTTCCCAGACATATGATATGCTGGTCTTTAATTGCTCAACTAATGTCGCCTGTTCCAACAGTCTTCCTCAATACTCTATAGAAGGGAAGCAGGCATACAATCTAAGACTCAATGTGTAGGTTTAAACAACTCCAGGAGATACATACCAGGTTCACACAATGATTCTCTCACTCTACACTGTTTTGGCATTAAAACCTTAGTAAATCTGGGGCTTTCCACACCTTATCCAATATTAAGCCACAGAGTGAGATACCTGTTCTCTCTAACCCTGACTAAGTCTCTGGTGAACACTTCTGAGATTGAGGATATGCAAAGTCAACAATATCTTCTTGATTTTCTTCCTTATGTCCAGTTACAGAGTATATACTGGTACAGGAGAATGGAGTAATAATTGAGGATAATCAAACTCATTAGACAAATATTTTTAGCAGTAAAAAAATAAACATTCCACTCCTTACAAATAACTTCAAATTCTGCACTAGTGTTGTTAAAATAGTACTGCCAACATATTAATGACTTTGATGATTAACTATTAGAAAATAGTTAACTTTGTATTATTTTCTAAGAATCACTTATATTCACTTAAAATTTAAATATTTGGCATAAAGACATGAAATCTGAATAATTGAGAGATTTATAAATTCAAATGTTTAAATATGTCATCTTAAGTATATTGTATCATTTTTATTCCACCATAAAGCTAACCATGTATATAAGTGGAGCCAGCAACCCAAAGTCCATCTCTTGATGTTGACAACAAATCAATTTCTTTGAAACACATACTGTGTCATTATGTTAAATAAAACAGAAATAATAATAGTATCTAGACAACTTCTTAACATGCAGTGAGGGACTCATAAGCAGGTACTTGCTAGTTTTTTACAGGAAATATGGTTACTTAATATTTTTGATACATAGATTTTAATTGCCAGACAACTGGAAAGATCCTATTTTATGCCTATTGGCCTCTTTCTCAAATTCCTTTCAACATACCCACCTTCATGTAAGTTTTATTAGTTAAGGAGAGAATTGTAACAGAAGGATCAACACTGAGCCTTACATTGAAGCACTGGGCATTCAGAGGATTTTAAAGGATACAGTGACAGAAAAGAGTTCTAGGGAGAAAAGACATAACCCACTATTATTATCCTTCTTTGAGGAACTACTTATTTAAGAAGCATGAATCTCTGTAAGTAATCCTGTTTATACACTGTAGGAAGCGTCTTCCTTTTGAGCATTTGTAGATAGCACTTGAGAACAGAAAAGCATATTAGATATCAAATCCAAACCCATTATTTAGAAAACAAATCAAATATATTCATGAATTAATTTAATGAACATTAATTAGAAGGTTTTTATTGGCAAGAGACTGAATTTTAAAAAGCATTACCCAGAAATCTTAGTGGTTAATGAGGAAGTTTACCACATTGGCTCTGCCTGCTTCGTGATTTTTAGTTTACAAAATGTTCCCAAATGATACTCCATAAAAGAGCCCCTCATTTGCAAAGCAGATATAACCAGGAACATTAAACAGTAGATCTTAAATATTATTAAGTAAATGGCTCATGTAAATTCAAAATTAGTCTTCTAAAAAAGCCATTTCATTCAGAGAGAATAATGGGCTTAAATCAGAGTTCATTTTGGCATTTCAAAAGAAACGAGATTATTTCCAAATATGCCATTGGTCACATCTTAGTAAGTTGCAACGAGGTGCTACTGCCCACTTTATAGCATTTATGGTACAATTCGAGAATGTTGCAGCCTGTATGAATAGCAGTCCACATTACTCTTGACAGGTAGCTGCACCTTCCAGGAATCAGGGCCTGTGCTGTCCCTGAAAGTGGCCACAAGGGTGCTCACTGTGATGTAAACACCTGCCCCCCATGCAGGTAATGACAGCTTTTCACAGCTGGCATCCTTCTAACAGCTCTAAGGTGACCTGTCAACCTTGGGAAAATCCAGACTGATTACCATGAGGTGGAAAATCTCAAATTCAGTCAGCCAACCCATGAGATCTTTAGCCACCTGTACATGGTTAACATCTGTTGTTTGACATATGTGGTAGTTGTTTTCTTTTAAAGCAATGCATTTTTTCATTAACCACTGTGAAAATGGAAAGTGATCATCAATACAGAGAAACAGTATTTGAAAATCTCTAATAGAATGAAATCCCCACTGTAAATATTGTTGCTTTTAAAGTGCTCATTTGACTTGAAGATCAACTATTTAATGATAAAGATTTTAATAAGCATTATATAGGGACTACTGAAGGATGAGAGAAGGAAAACTCTGACTCCAAAAAACCTCCGCTGCCTTGCGGCATACCTCTTCAGGGGAAAGGCTAAGGGAGTAAACCCCGACAGAAAATCCGGAGCCGGAGTCCCTAAGGCGGTTTGACGTTGTAGTCAACACCGGCAACTCCTGCGGCGCACCTGAAGCCAAGCTGTATCGACTCCGTCTTTCCCTTGGACCCTTCAGCTGCAAAGAGAGGGGGGGTCTGCTGCATGGGCAACAGCAGACCCTCCATATCACCCTGCCCAGGCTCTGTAGCTTCAACACGGGAGGAGACAGATACCACGTCACTCCCGAGTTGGACTGCACAGCCATTCTCGGCGGTGCAGATAGACTCTTTTTTTTTTTTTTTTTTCAATATCAGTTAGCTTTTTTTTTTTTTTTAAATATATTTTATTGATTATGCTGTTACAGTAGTTCCAATTTTTTCCCCTTTACTCCCCTCCACCCAGTATCTCCCTCCCCCAGCATCCCCCCCCAAGTCCATACCCATGGTTCGTAAAAAATAACTATCCCTCCCTCTCAGATATTAAGACCCTTTGTAATCTTGTAAAGGACAATGGGCGAAGGTCTCAAGCTCCTCTAGCTGCTTCAAGCTGGACATGGTCGTCGTCCTACCTACCCTTGGGTCCAGAAATCCCTAATAAGAGTGGGGGTGTGGAGGGGAGGGTGGCCTTCCCACATGGGGAAGGATCATGCAGACTCCAGGTCAGTTGGCTGTCTCCGGACAACGGCGTGCTTGGTTTAGCAGGCTGGCATCCTTGTTGTGTTCTGGGGGCAACAGATTTGGCAAAAAGGGTTAAAAAGCATCATTCAATCCATAACTACTAGGTGGCAAAAGGCAGGGATTAATTTTTCAATGTTCCACATTAGGAGAAAAAAAAAAAAAAAAAAAAGGGCTTCTTTGGAGGAAGGTGTGCTAGGCACATCTCTCCTGTCCAAAACCCTTTTGCCCATTTTATTTAGTTTGGGCTGAGGGAAATAGTTTATGTTTCCCCCCCTCTCAGACCTCTGGGCCCTTTCTGTCCAAGCCATTAGGATAGAAAAGAGAATTCAGTTTTAAAGTGAAGCCCACAGACCACCCCATTCTTCACCAACTCAGCCATTTAGTTCAGCCAAACTGTTGAGTCTCCGGAGGCAGCACTGCAGAGAGGATTAAGTGAGGCTTATGCGTACAGACAATCACTCAGGTAATGCGGTCATAGGCTTATGCCCTTTGAAAACAGAAAACACATGTTAATTTATGTAACATAACCAACAAAAAAGTCTCTAAATCTGTAAGACTGTCTTATTGGGAAGACATACAGTTGCAAGGCACTTGACATTCTACTTGCCTGCAACTTGAATCTCTTTGGTGATATCACAGATATGGTTTAATTTTCAAGTGAAACCATTTTTTAAATGAGAAGAAACTTTTAAGACGGTTAGCTGCCCTACTTTACAGTCTGCCACTGATCATTGTGATTTTCCTTGAATACTGATTTTTCTCCCTAAGATTACTCTCCTTGTCTTTAAAGGGACTACATTAAGTCCATTTTTAATTTATCCTGTTCATTTGCATAAGCATAACAAGAGCAGCAAATGATCACTTATGATCTTTAGTTCTGTTTTGCTGGAACTTACCCAAGGAACATTTAGGGTGGCCCTCAGTCTGCTCTTCAGTGCACAGAAGCTGGGCCACATACCTGGCATTCATCCTTGCCTGTACACACCTGTCCTTTCCAAGTCTTTCTGGTTTTCCATTGTGCCTTAAGGTCCCTTCTAGCCATCTTTCAGGAAAACAACCTTCGTTCCTTCCCTGGAGAGATTGCTGTGGACCGCACAACCAACCATGGCAGCAGGCCTTTTATTTCGCGGGCTTTTATTACCTTTGAAAGTCATTCCCAGTTCCTTAGGGCTTTTTGGTAACAACATGAGCCCAAGCATGTCTCCTTTAGGCTTGACATTCCAGTCAAAGGCTTGTTCAGAAAAAGGAACCTCTATTAACAACTGGTCTTATTAGGTCTATGCAAAGAAACTTAAGTCATTACTTACTTGTTTAGAATGCCAAACTCTGGAGAGATCAAATAGGGAGAAAAATATACAACGTGAAGGAAAATCTTTGTCCTAATATTCACTGAACTGGCATTTCCATTCTTCATATTTTCATTTTCCCCCACTAAAAAAATTTTTTTTGTTTGTTTTTCCATTACAGTTGTCTCTCTTTTTTTTTTTTTCCCCTCTTGCTTCCCTGTATCCTGCCCCTCCCTTCCCCCACATTCAGTCCCCACTCAGTTGCCCATGTCTGTGGGTCATTTATACATGTTCTTTGATTTTACACTTCCCCTTCTTACCCCCTTTTCTCCCTCCCCCCTCCCCCCTTGTTACTGTTAGTCTACTCCTTGTTTACATACCTCTGGTTCAATTTTGCTCATTTGTTTGTGTTGTTCATTAGTTTCCTGTAATAGGTGACAGCATAACGTATTTTTCTTTCGTTGCCTGGCTTATTTCGCTAAGCATAATTCTCTCTAGTTCCATCCATGTTGTTGCAAATGGTAGAAGTTCCTTCTTTCTTTCTGCTACATAGAACTCCATTGTGTAAATGTACCACAGTTTTTTGATCCACTCATCTACAGATGGGCATTTAGGTTGTTTCCAGCACTTGGCTATTGTAAATAGTGCTGCTATGAACATTGGAGTGCATAGGTTCTTTTGAATTGGTGTTTCAGGATTTTTCGGATATAATCCCAGTAATGGAATTGCTGGTTCAAAAGGCAGTTCCATTTTTAGTTTTTTGAGGAAATTCCAAACTGTTTTCCATAGTGGCTGCACCAGTCTGCATTCCCACCAGCAATGCACCAGGGTTCCCGTTTCTCCGCATCCTCTCCAGCACAAGTTGTTTGTTGATTTGTTGATTATGGCCATTCTGACTGGTGTGAGGTGGTATCTCATTGTGGTTTTTATTTGCATCTCTCTGATGGCTAGTGATGTTGAGCATATTTTCATATGTCTATGGGCCCTCTGTATGTCTTCTTTGGAGAAGTGTTTGTTCAGGTCCTTTGCCCATTTTTTAATTGGGTTGTCTGTCTTCTTGGTGTTGAGTCGTATGAGTTCTTTATATATTTTGGAGATCAATCCCTTGTCTGAGATGTCATTGGCGAATATATTTTCCCATATGGTTGGTTTCCTTTTCATCTTGCTGATGTTTTCTTTAGCTGAGCAGAAACTTTTTAGTTTGATGTAGTCCCATTTGTTTATTCTTTCCTTTATTTCCCTTGCCTTAGGAGATATATCAGTGAAAATGTTGCTACGTGGGATATCTGAAATTTTCCTGCCTATTTTTTCCTCTAGGACTTTTATGGTATCACGGCTTACATTTAAGTCTTTGATCCATTTTGAGTTTATTCTGGTGTATGGTGTAAGTTGGTGGTCTAGTTTCATTTTTTTGCATGTCCCTGTCCAGTTCTCACAACACCATTTGTTGAAGAGGCTCTTTTCACTCCATTTGATGTTCTTTCCCCCTTTGTCAAATATTAGTTGACCATATGAACCTGGGTTTATTTCTGGGCTCTCTATTCTGTTCCATTGATCTATATGTCTGTTTTTATGCCAGTACCAGACTGTTTTGATTACCGTGGCCTTGTAGTATAGTTTGATATCAGGTATTGTGATTCCTCCTACTGTGTTCTTCTTCCTCAAAATGCTGTGGCTATTCGGGCTCTTTTTTGGTTCCATATAAATTTTTGAAGTATTTGTTCTAGGTCTGTGAAATATGTTGCTGGTATTTTAATAGGGATTGCATTGAATCTATAAATTGCTTTGGGTAGTATGGACATTTTAATGATGTTGATTCTTCCCATCCATGAGCATGGTATATGCTTCCATTTATTTGTATCTTCTTTAATTTCTTTCTTCAATGTTATGTAGTTTTCTGAGTACAGGTCTTTTACCTCCTTGGTTAAGTTTATTCCTAGGTATTTTATTTTTCTTGTTGCTATGGTAAATTGAATTTTTCTTTCAGTTTCTATCTCTGAGTTTTTATTGTTGGTGTATAAAAATGCCTTTGATTTCTTAATATTGACTTTGTATCCTGCTATTTTGCCGAATTCACTTATTAGGTCGAGTAGTTTTTTTGTGGAGTCTATAGGGTTTTCTATGTACACTATCATGTCATCTGCAAATAATGACAGTTTTACTTCCTCTTTTCCAATTTGGATGCCTTTTATTTCTCTTTCTTGTCTGCTTGCGGTGGCTAGAACTTCCAAGACTATGTTGAATAGGAGTGGGGAGAGCGGACATCCTTGTCTTGTTCCTGATCTCAGGGGGAATGCTCTCAGTTTTTGCCCATTGAGTATGATGTTGGCTTCAGGTTTCTCATATATGGCCTTTATTATGTTGAGGTATGCTCCCTCTATTCCCATTTTGCTGAGAGTTTTTATCATAAATGGGTGTTGTACTTTATCAAATGCTTTTTCTGCATCTATTGATATTATCATGTGGTTTTTGTCTTTCATTTTGTTTATGTGGTGTATTACGTTTATTGATTTACGAATGTTAAACCATCCTTGCATCCCTGGGATGAATCCTACTTGATCGTGGTGTATGATCTTTCTAATGTGTTGCTGGATCCGGTTTGCCAATATTTTGTTGAGGATTTTAGCATCTATGTTCATCAGCGATATTGGCCTGTAGTTTTCTTTCTTTGTTGTGTCTTGACCTGGTTTTGGAATTAGGGTTATACTGGCTTCATAGAATGAGTTTGGCAGTCTTCCCTCTTCTTGTATCTTTTGGAATAGTCTGAGAAGGATAGGAGTTAGTTCTTTCCTAAATGTTTTGTAGAATTCACTTGTGAAGCCATCCGGTCCAGGGCTTTTGTGTGCTGGGAGTTTTTTGATTACTGCTTCAATTTCACTAGCTGTTATTGGTCTATTCAGACTTTCTGCTTCTTCTTGATTCAGTTTGGGAAGACTATAGGTTTCCAGGAATCTGTCCATTTCCTCTAGGTTGTCAAATTTCTTGCCATACAGTTGTTCATAATAATTTCTTATAATCCTTTGTATTTCTGTGGTATCAGTTGTGATTTCTCCTCTTTCATTTCTGATTTTATTTATTTGGGTCCTCTCTCTTTTTTTCTTGATGAGCCTGCTTAAAGGCTTGTCAATTTTGTTTATTTTTTCAAAGAACCAGCTCCTACTTTTGTTGATCTTTTGAATTGTTAGTTTAGACTCTATGTCATTTAATTCTGCTCTGATCTTGATGATTTCCTTCCTTCTACTTGATCTGGGCTTTGCTTGTTGTTCTTCCTCTAGATCTTGTAGCTGTAGGGTTAAATTTTTTATTAGATATTCCTCTAGCTTTTTTAGGTAGGCCTGTATTGCTATGAACTTTCCTCTTAGGACTGCTTTCGCTGTATCCCATAGGTTTTGGGTTGTTGTGTGTTCATTATCATTAGTTTCCAGAAACTTTTTGATTTCTTCCTTGATGTCATTGTTAACCCATTCATTATTTAATAGCATGTTATTCATTCTCCATGAGTTTGAATGTTTTTGAGTTTTTTCCTTGAGGTTGATTTCCAATTTTAAGCCATTGTGATCTGAGAAGATGCTTGATATAATTTCAATTTTCTTGAATTTGTTAAGGCTTGTTTTGTGTCCTACCATGTGGTCTATCTTTGAAAATGTTCCATGTGCACTTGAGAAGTATGTATATTTTGCTTCTTTGGGGTGAAAACTTCTATATATATCGACTAAGTCCATTTGATCTAGAGTGTTGTTCAGTGCCTCCATATCTTTGGTGTTTCTTTGCTTCGAAGATCTGTCCATTGTTGACAATGGGGTGTTAAAGTCCCCTACTATGAGTGTGTTGTTGTCTATATCTTTCTTGGAGTCTTTCAAAAGTTTCCTTACATATTTGGGTGCTCCTAAGTTTGGTGCATATATATTTATAAGGGTTATATCTTCTTGATGGATTTTTCCCTTAAGTATTATGAAATGCCCTTCTTTGTCTCTTTTTATGGACTTTGCTGTGAAATCTGTTTTGTCTGATATAAGTATTGCTACCCCGGCTTTTTTTTCATGTCCATTTGCTTGGAATACATTTTTCCATCCCTTTACTTTCAGTCTGTGTAGATCTTTTGTTCTAAGGTGGGTCTCTTGTAGACAGCATATATGTGGGTCATTCTTTCTAATCCATTCAGCTACCCTATGTCTTTTAATTGGAGCATTTAATCCATTTACATTTAAGGTTATTACCGATAAGTACTTATTCATTGTCATTTTTCCCCTTTGTACTCGTGTTCTTCTCTGTCTCTCTCTGTTTCTTTATCTTCTTAGAGCAGACCTTTTAGCATCTCTTGCATTGCTGGTTTGGTGGAGATGTATTCTTTTAGCCTTCTTTTGTCTTGGAAGCTCCTTATTTCACCCTCCATTTTGAATGAGAGCTTTGCTGGGTATAGTATTCTAGGTTGTAGGCCTTTGTTTTTCATTGCTTGGAATACTTTTTGCCATTCCCTTCTGGCTTGTAGTGTTTCTGCTGAGAAATCTGATGATAGCCTTATTGGAGTACCCTTGTATGTTATTAGTTGTTTTTCTCTTGCTGCTTTTAGGATCCTCTCTTTGTCTTTGAATGTTGCCATTTTAATTATGATGTGTCTTGAGGTGGGCCTGTTGGGGTTCATCTTCATTGGGACCCTCTGTGCTTCCTGGACTTGCGTGACTCTTTCTCTCGTCATGTTAGGAAAGTTTTCTGTCATTAGTTTTTCAAAGAGGTTTTCTATCCCTTGCTCTTCTTCTTCTCCTTCTGGAATTCCTATGATACGGATATTATTACGTTTCATGTTGTCCTGCAGCTGTCTTAGAACCTCTTCAGTCTTGTTCAGTCTTTTTTCATTTTGTTGCATTGTCTGGGAGTTTTTGTGTAGGTTGTCCTCCAGCTCGCTGATCCGATCTTCTGCTTCCTCTAGCCTGCTTTTAATTCCTTCTACTGTGTTCTTCAATTCAGAGATCGTATTTTTCATTTCCTCCTGGCTCTTATTGATAGCTTCTATGTCCTTTTTCATGCTCACGTAATTTTCTGTGAGTTCCTTGTAGTTTTTCTGGAGTTCTTTGAAGTTTCCGCTGAGCTCATTCAGCTTCTCCATAATCCATGTTTTGAATTCCATATCTGATAGTTCGCTCCCCTCTATTTCATTTAGCACTCTTTCTGGGGATTCTACCTTTCCTTTTGATGGGAGGTTGTTTCTCTGTCTCCCCATTTTTTTGACTCCTATTGTTTGTTGGTGCTTCTTGGAATGATCTGCACTTCCTGGATCTGCCTCTGGTGGCGTCAGATCAGGTACCAGTCTGGCCCTAGGCAGCCTGTTGGAGACTTCCAGGGATCTACTGTTGTTGTCTGTCTTCTTTGATTGTTAATCTATTCAATCTGTGATTAGCTGTCAGGCTTAAGGACTGTGGGTGTGGCAGCTTAATTCCTGCAGGCAGGGCTTTTGCTTCCCCTCAGGCTGACGCCACTTGGAGGGGAATGGTCTACCCGCAGTACTGGGGATGAGTCAGCACTGGGACCCAGTCAGCTGCTCCTCCAGTTCTCCCCTCAAAGCCACCGTGCCAAATTCTCCCCAAGTGTCTCCAGTCCTCTCTGCCTTCCCTCTGCTTGAGCCCAGGGTAAGTGGTGGCCAAAATATTTTCGTATGTGATCCACTTAAGAGCTCTTTTTCTCCTGCTGTTTCTCTCCGGCTAGCAAGAAAGCCTGTGGCTTTTCGCTTTTCACAGCTGATACTATTTTACTTTCCACTCTGTCGCTGTAGGCTGGGAAGCCCAGCTGGGGGTTTAGACCCTGCCCTTCTCAGGGGGAATCCCCGGCTGCTGAGCTGTTTCTCAGTCCCTTCAGCAGCCACCCGTGTGAGCCCAGCCAGCCCTTCCGCGTCTCCGCACTCCCTACCGGTCACGTTGTGATGTAGCGGCCTTTTCTGTCTCTCCGTGGTTATAAGACTTCTTTCCAGCTAGTGTTCCGTTGGTTATTCCAGATGATTTCTCCAAAATTAAGTTGTAAATCCAGACTGGTCCTGGGAGGAGGTTAGTGTAGCTTCCACTTACTCCTCCGCCATCTTGGATCTCCCCCAGATAGACTCTTAAGAAGCTACACCATCGTCTCTCGAGACGGATGGCTGCCAACGACGACTGAAGGATATTGAGTGTAACATTGAATGACAGATACATATTATAAAGATGTTTGACCAGTCAGTCAAAGCAAATTATAATTACAGTGCAAATAAAAATAAATAATCAAGGATTAACTGTGTTAACTGGGGATGTTATTACTTCAAAGTATAATATAATTTTCTGAGCTGACAGTGTTGATGAATGTGTCTCACAGAAAAAGGTGATTTAAATTGAACCTTACAGAATTGAGCAGACTGGTTGTGTGATGTGAGAAGAGAGGTGAGCAGCAGACTGGCATCGCATGAAAGCTACAGCACCATTAAATTGTTGGTTCTATGTGTGCATGCAGGGATGGATCTGAAGAAGACAAGTGCTTTGTGCTAGAGAACAGTGGAAAGGCAGCTTATATTGGGTAGGGGAGTCAGATTCCTTTAGAATTAATATAAGTGGAAGAAAAGTCATTGTTACTCCCTAAAAATGAAAGAGGGGAGTGTGCAAGAGTGAAAGAGAATCTTCAGCACACTTCAGAGTTCTCTAATTGAGAAGATACTAATCAGTATATCTAAAGCACTGCAATGTTTCTCATGTTGTGAGCAGCCATCTAAGTTGATGCTTTCATGCTCCTCTGCCAAAACACTTCTAGAATCGAAAAGATATGAGGGTACAGCTTATTCCAAATGAGACTGCAGTATGGCTTGGAGCAACATGTCAGAAGCATAAAATGCATTTGATATTTTATGTTTTACTGTAAAAATACAGCAGTTCTTTTTTTCTGATCTATAATATATCCTGGCTGATTTTTGAAAATGTGGAAGTCTAAAACAAGAAAGCAAAAATTGACTCCAAACATCTTATTTTTCAAGAAGTTCAATGCATGTCTTTTCCACATGTCACCAGCTACCCCACTATGTGAAGATTAATTAGGCTGTCAACCCTTGGGACATATTACTATTCTTGGTAGGGAGTTATTGCAATGCATCTCTCAAGCATTGGGAAAGGAAAAACCTCTGCTGTCTCCCAGACCTCAAACAAACCCTAGCAATGATACCTATAGTTAAGAGAAAGCAAAGCAATGGGAATCTAGTATCATAGATTAATTTACAGTAAACAGTGATGAGATTTGGAAGAAGGGGGAAGATTGGTCTGTAATAATCCAGATGTTATTAAGCACAAAAATGAGGTCTATAGCAAACTAAAAATCTCTTTTGTTGTTGTTATTGTTATCATTGATGCCTATTCTGATTTTATTCTAATTTCTAACCAATATCTGCATTTGTGTGGTTCCACATAGTTGCCCACTTTTATTTGCAAGTTAAAATGTTATATTCTTCTTATATTATCATGTGCTTGTACTTTTGTGTCCTAGGTTTCCTTGCTTAGCTCCTGGGTAGTCATTCCCTGGTGATAGAGTTAATCATAATTTTTTTCTTTCATCAAGGTGTGAAAACCTTACCATGTGTTCTTGAGCTGAAATAAATTTTAAAAACTAGCAGTTTCATTTTTCAGTTGATGTTAAGTTGATCTGTGTATATTTTCAGAATTCTTGTACATCTGTTTTTTGATACAAACTTCTATTTCTCCAAAAGACATGTCTGCTTATTTCTGCAAGACTTGTTGAACTTCTCATTTAAATACCATTTGTATAACAGTGTAGGAGAGTGAAGCCATTTTCAAAGTGTCTCTATACTGGATATCGTAATTTTAATTTTTTTTCCTTATTTTAATTTCTTTAATGTGTATATTGGTTATTTTAAATTCTTTCCTATAAAATTTCTGTCCAAGGCCCTACATAACTATGGATTGAGGAGATTTTCTGTTATAATTTGTTTCAGATATTTTTTCTCTATTGTTCGTGACTTTTGTGTATGGAAAATTTTCATCATATGGATTATTAAAAACATGTAGTCATTTTTATGTCTCCTTGATTTTGGGGCCTTGCTCAGATTTATTGCCCTTATGGTAAAGGTATTTTAAAGTCATCCATTTTTTTAAAAAGATTTTATTTATTTGTTTTCAGAAAGAGGATAAAGGAAGGAGAGAGGGAAAGAAACATCAATGAGAGAGAGAAACATCGACTGGTTGATTCACAGGCTCAGACCAGGGATTAAACCCCAAACCCAGGCATGTGCCCTGACCTGAAATCAGACCAGCAATATTTGACTTTGTGGAACAAGGCCTAACCAACCGAGTCACACTAGTCAGAGCTAAAGTAATTCATTTTGTTTAAAATTTTTTAAATATATAAATTTTAAATTCATTTGGAACTCATGTCCAAGTAAATGCCTAGAACGAGACTGAAGCCATACATACTCAGACACACACTCCACATTTACAAATAATAATAGATCAAATGATCAATTGTATCAACACTTTTTAAAAACCCCTTTTGTAGGCTAATTGAGTCACATTTTTCATATATAAAATGATCATATATTCATTGTTCTTTTTTAATTTATCTATTTGTTCAGACCTGTTACAATTAGTTATATTGTGGAAGTAGATATTTGAATTAATGAAAACATCTTTATATTTGAATAACAAAATAATATTTGATATTAATTCCAGATAAATATTATTCATAATGTTCAGAATTTTTTATATATTCCATTTTTGGAAATTTTATCAAGAATATTTGCTGTAATTGTTAAATGTTGTTGTTTTCTTACAAATATTTTCTTTATCCATTCATCCATCAATGGACACTTAGATTATTTCCATTTCTTGCCTATTGTGAATAATGCTGCTATGACCACTGGGGTACAGATATCACTTCAAGATAGTGATTTTATTTTCTTTGACTATATACCCAGAAGTGGGATTGCTGAATCATATAATAGCTAATTATTTGAAGAATATTCATACTGTTTTACATAGCGGTTGCACAAATTTACATTCTCACCAACAGTGCACAAAAGTTTCCTTATCTCCACATCGTTGCCAGCCCTTGTCTCATCTTTTTTTGTGGAAAGCCATTGTAACAGTGTGAAGTAATACCTCATTGTGGTTTTCATTTGTACTTCCCTGATGATTAGTGCTGTCCAGCACCTTTTCATGTACCTGTTGGCTGTCTGTATGTCTTCTTTGTATAACTATCTATTCGGGTCTTCTGCTTATTTTTAAATCAGTTTTGTTTTGGTTTGGTTTTGTAATTGAGTTGTATGAACTTTTTATATATTTAGGATATTAATCCTTTATTAGACATATAGGTTGCAAATATCTTATCCCATTCACTGGTTGCCTTTTCATCTTATTGATTGTTTCTTTTGCTGTGCTCAATGTCTTAAATTTGATATAGTCCAAATTATTTTTCTTTCTTTTGTTGCTTGTGCTTTTGATGTCATAACTAGGAAACCACTGCTAAGGCTAATCTCAAGGAACAGTTTTTTTTTTTCTTCTGGAAGTCTCATGCTTTCCAATCTTATATTTAAGTCTCTAATTTATTTCAAGATAATTTTTGTGAGTGGTGAAAAAATGAATCCAATTTTATTCTTCTGCATGCAGTGATTCAGTTTTCAACATTATTTATTGAAGATAATATTTTTTCTCTATTGACTATTTATATTATAATAAATGTTTATTTTTTTATATTAACCAACACTTGAATTGCAAGAATGAATATATTTGATTACATTTTGCATTTCTCATGAAGGTATAGAAATATGTATTTCAAATTTGGATTATATATTTGAATATAATTTAAAATAAATGTTTTTATTTATTTTATTAAATATTTTATTGATTATGCTATTATAGTTTTCCCGATTTTTCCCCCTTTGCCCCCCTCCACCCAGCACCCCCACTCCCTCAGACAATCCCCACAGAATTGTTCATGTTCATGGGTCAGGCACATAAGCTCTTCAGCTACTCCATTTCATATACTGTACCCTGCATCACCATGGCTATTATGTAACTACCTATTTGTACTTCTTCATTTTTTAAAAAAATATATTTTATGATTAAGTTATTACAGTAGTCCCAATTTCTTTTCCCTTTGCTCCCCTCTTCCCAGTACTGTCCTTCCCTCCATTAATCCCATACCACCTTAGTTCATTTCCATGGGTCGTGCACATAAGTTCCTTGGTTTCACCCTTTTCTATATTATTCTTAACTCACCCCTGTCTATTCTACACTAACCAATTATGCTTCTTAGTCCCTGCACCCTTCCCCCATTTTTCCCCCTTTCCCCTCCCAGCTGATAACTCTGCAAATGAGCCCCACACCTACGATTCCACTCCTGTTCTGGTTGTTTGTTTAGTTTATTTTTGTTTTTATTTTCTAGATTCAGCCATCAATAGTTGTGAGCTTGCTGTCATTTCAATGTTCATAGTGTTGATATTCCTCCTTTCAAATAAGTCTCTTCAACATTTCATATAATGGCTTGGTGATGATGAACTCCTTTAGCTCTACCTTGTTTGGGAAGCACTCTGTCTGTCCCTCCACTTTAAATGACAGCCTTGTTGCATAGAGTAGTCTTGGTTATAGGTCCTTGCTTTTCATCACATTGAATACTTCATGTCAGTCGCTTCTTGCCTGCAAAGTTTACTTCTGAGAAATCAGCTAATAGTCTTATAGGCACCTCTTTGTAGGTAACTCTCTGCTTTTCTCTTGCTGCTTTTTTTTTCCTTTTTAATAAGTTTTATTGATTATGCTGTTACAGTTGTCCCAATTTCTTTTCCCTCTGCTCTCATCCACCCCGTGACTCCCCCTCCAGCTGTTTGCCCCCTTAGTCCATGCCCATTGATTGTGCATATAGTTCTTCTCAACACCTTTCCATCTACTCCATTCCCTCCTACTATGCTTCTTAATTCCTGCATAATCTCCCTCCCTTTTTTCCCCTTCCCCCTCCCTGCTGACCTCTCCCCACTATGTTTCCCACACTTACAATTCTTTTCCCACTCTCATTGCCTACTTAGTTTGCCTTTGTTTCAATTCCCTAGCTTCTGTTGTTGGTTGTTGTGATACAGTTTTCATTATAATGTTCATAGTTTTGATCCTCCTTCTAAACAAGTCCTTTTAACATCTCATATAATGGTGGTTTGGATCTAATGAAGTTCTTCAGTTTTACTTTGTCCTGGAAGCACTTTCTCTGCCCTTCTATTCTGAATGACAGCTTCACTGGATAGAGTAATAGTGGTTGTAGGTTTTTGATTTTCATTAATTTGAATATTTCTTGCCAGTCCCTTCTTGCCTGTAAATTCTCCTTTGAGAAAGTAGCTGATTGTCTAACTGGGACCCCTTTGTACATAATTCTTTTCTTACCTCTTGCTGCTTTTAAGATTGTCTCTTTATCTTTAATTTTTGACATTTTGATTATAATGTGTCTTGGTGCGGTTCTCCTTGGGTCCGGTTTTTCTGGAACTCTCTGTGCTTCCTGGACCTGTAAGTCTATTTCTTTCCCCAAGTTAGGGAAGCTCTGCTTCATTATTTTTTCACATAATTTTTCAATTTCTAGTTCTTCTTCTTCACCCTCTAGCAATCCTATAAGTCAAATGTTCATTCACTTATAGCTGTCCCAGAAGTTTCTGAGCCTCATCATATTTCTCACTTTTTGTTTCCTCTTTCTGCACTGGTTGATTGTTTGTTCCTTCCTTATGCTTCAATTTGTTGACTTGATCCCTGGTTTTCCTTTCCTCACCACTTGTCTCGTATGTATTTTTGTTCATTTCAGCAGGACTAGCCTTCATTCCTTTCCTGTCTTGATTAAATCCCGCTGTTAGGTCTGTAAGCTGCCTTATGAGTAGCTCTGAACTGAGCCTCAGAAAGATTCACTATTTGTTCATCGGTCCCATATTTGCTTTTTAGTTAGCTGCATGATTGGTACTTCAATCATTAATTCTGCCATTCTAACCATTTTGTTTATCTTTCCCTCTTGGGCAGGGCACTGTCATACCTCCTATGGTATTGGGCAGAGCCCCGTGTACTCATTACAACCTGGCGACCCTTCTCACCACACTGTGGCACTTTGTGTGTGGGGGGGGGTCCAAGATGGAATCCTGCTGTTCACTCTCCTCTGAGAGACTGGGAGCCTCCTCCTCTGTCCCCATGCCCTCTGGGCCTCACAGTCTGAGACAATAGGGGTCTGCCTTCCCTGGCGTTGGAATCGTGAGCTGACAGGTCTGGTTTGCAGCCAGGATTGGTTCCCAGGTTCTTCTCTCCTCCCCTTAAATATGAGTGTCTGTGCTTACCAGGTCCCACTGCTCTTTGATGCAGCTGCTGCCTCCAGCACAGCTTGATCTTTCAGCCATGGCTTTGCCCCTCCTACCCTTCCAGATGAGCACCATTTGTTTATAACTTCATATGTTGGATTTCCATGTAGCTTTATTTTCTGGAACTTCTGGTTATTTCTGGTTTTGCGGTAGTTGTAGTCCTTCTTAGTTTTGGAGGGAGACAGAGCGTGTCGGTCTAGGCCTCCATCTTGGCCGGAAGTCCTTTCTTGCTGCTTTTAAGATTATCTCTTTATCTTGAAACTTTGGCATTTTAATTATGATGTGTCTTGGTGTTGTCCTCATTGGATCTAGCTTGTTTGGGACTCTCTGTGTTCCCTGGACTTGTATATCTATTTCTTTCACCAAATTTGGGCAGTTTTCCTTCATTATTTTTTCACATAAGCTTTTGATTTCTTGCTCTTCCTCTTCTCCTTCTGGCACCCTTATAATTTGGATGTTGGCACATTTGAAGTTGTCCCAGAAATTTCTAAGCCTTTCCTTGTTTTTTTTTTTTTTTTCAATTCTTGTTTCCTCATCTTATACTGGTTGACTTTTTTTGTTTTCTTCCTTATATTCCAAATCATTGATTTGAACTCTAGTTTCCTTCTCTTTCTTCACCATTGGTTTTATGTAGATTTTCCTTCATTTTATTTAGCATAGCCTTCACTTCTTCCCTTATGTGTTTGCCATACTTAAGCATGTCTGTCAAGTCTATGAGCATCTTTATCACCAGTGTTTTGAATTCTGCATCTGTTAGGTTGGCTATCTCCTTGTCACTTAGTTCTCCCACTGGAACCTTGATATGTTCCCTTTTTGGGGCCATACTTCTCTGTCTCCTCATCTTGATAGGCTCCTGTATTTGTTTGCCTCTGTGTCTTAGATAGACCTGTCATACCTGTTATGTTTATGGGGCAGAGCCTTATGTCTTCATCAGTACAGGGTGACCCATTTCACCACGATGTTACTTTGGTGGGGGGAGTGGTCTGAGAGGGAACAATGCCACTTGCTCAGCACTTGCCCTTTTCCAGGCACTTCTCCCACTCCATATGGGACTGGTGCCTCTCTAGCTGTTGCTGAGGCCATTGTTCCCAGAGTGAATGGGTCTGCAGATGTTCTAGGACCATGGGGGCCCTTTAAACAAACAGACTCTGCTGAGAGACCAGCAGTTTTTCCTCCACTCCAACCCCCACTAGTTTTCACAGTCAGAAGCAATGAGGTTTCATGTCTCTGGTGCTGGAACTGTGAACTGTGCCATTTGGTCTGGTGTTGGCAGTGCTCCTCAGGTGTCCCTCTTAACTTTTTAAAATGTTAGACTGCACTTTCTACTGACCTATGGCTGCCACAGCTACTGTCACCACCACACCGCATCCTCTCCACCCAGGCTCCACCTCTCCTACCTGTCCGGATGAGTATTTCTTCTTTATATCTTTGTTTGTTGGACTTCCATGCAGCTTGATTTTCTGGAACTTCTGGTTGTCTCTAGTTTTGAGGTAGTTGAATTCCTTCTTAGTTGTGGAGGGAGATGCAGTGTGTCTGTCTAGGCCTCTATCTTAGCTACAAGTCTCCAAAATAAAATTTTTTTCCTTGCAATACCTGTAAAACATAGATATTTTTTCAGATTAATACCAAATTTTATGTAATTACAAAATGTAAATGAAATAGTTATGAATTCTGATATATATATATATATATATATATATATATGCAAGTATAAAAGGAAATTGACTAATGGATATAGATTTGGTCAGACCATAACTCTCTTAAAATTGTACAAAGTATGAAACTTCAGTTGGAAACATTTTGCTTAAAGAAAACAATAAGATAAATATTCTGAAATATTAGCTTGGTACTTTGACTATTTCTAAAAGAAAAATTCAGGTCACATTTATGTTACAGTGCCAGCTCTACTCACTATAGAAATGTGTGGATGATACTTCTTTCCCAAATAAGCTCTCCTGAAGGGCCTAAAACTTTGTGTCCTTGCCTTCTACCTTACCTGTTCATCTTTCTTTATAAAGTCATTTTTTTATTTAGTAATCTGATTCTGGCAAGTATTGGCATAGGCAATAATGAGACTGGACTCAAAGAGTAGGTCATAAATAGAGGCAATTTTGAAGCCAGTAAAATGGGGTTCAAGGCCTGTCTTGAGATCGTGATTTTGTCTCAGAGTTGGAAGATTAACCATGAAATAGGAGGATCTGACCCAGGACAAATATGGCCCAGGG
The DNA here is from genome assembly GCF_987537825.1 of Furipterus horrens. Classification (NCBI taxonomy): domain Eukaryota; kingdom Metazoa; phylum Chordata; class Mammalia; order Chiroptera; family Furipteridae; genus Furipterus; species Furipterus horrens. The sequence goes on from NW_028327171.1 coordinate 136,448,327, forward strand.
GCATAATCATCCTTGTTAGTGGTTGGTGTTGCTGGTAGATTGACTTACTCTATTGTCCCCTTGGATCAATTTCCTTTTGCATGTTGACTTTGAACACCTGAGATTAAAGTAATACCAAACATGGTCATGCTTATATGTTGGACTTTAATTCTACATTTTGAGATCCATCATCTTATTTTGAAAATTTTATCTAGAGAAGAATGAAAGCTTTCTAGGTATCATAGCGGTTTAACTTTTTTATAACAGGGTACACATTTTCTCTACTTCAATTTCCACTCCCTAATTCAGGTTTTGAAAGTGTTTCATTGTCCTCGAAGAAGAAACCATTACTAGCACACTTGTCCTGTGCGCTTCACTGTTCATTCTCGGGGTGCTGAGGAACTCTTGTAAGTAGTCAAATTAAATGGAATAATTTATTTCCAGTTAAACATAACTTTCTTCTCTTTCTCAAAAGTAATAGCCAGGAAGAAACTTATAAGCTGTCAAAAATTTTTTTCTAGAAAGGGAATTTGAAGTAAAATAATGTTTTTGCATTCCTTTGAGATATAAAATGTATTCTAAATAAGACTGCTTTTTCTTCTTTCTTTTTTTCTTTCTTCTTCCATTTTTCTCTTTTTCTTTTTTACTCCCAATTTTTAAATGTTCTTTCTTCTTCTTGGTGTGCATTCTCATGCCTTTCCATTTTGATTAGCAGAGAAATTAGGAATATAGTTTTTGTAATCGAGTTATACATATTACTTCTAACTTTTGTCTAATAATACCTTGAGTGAGACATTCAACCTTTTTAAATCTCAGCCTTGTTATTTCTAATATGGGCATAAAAGTATTATGTACATCAAAAGGGTTTTAATGAGAATCAAATAATCCAAATAAACAGCAGAGTACATAGCAAGCACTCTTAGATAATGTATTAGTTTATAATTGTAATATTAATACATGTAGCAAGATATATAATAAATTATTTTAACTATTATTAATATTTCTTAAATAAACTGGGAAACATCCCTTATTATTTTTTGGTATTCCTGAGTAGTTAGATAACAGAGAAAGAAAAGAAAGACCTTGCCTATGAAACTACTTGACTCTTAATATATTGATTGACATTTGTTAGAACTTTTGTTTGTTTTTTTCCTTTTTTGATGAAATTTTATGGTTGTCAGTTTAGTTTCTCAAGCGAATTGTAATATCATTATTTTAAATTTTCAAATAAAACATTATGAAATTGCATCAAAAATCTTCCTTTGGCATCATTCTGAATATCATCATATATTTCATTTTCCTTATACACATTTTCAACTATGTCTATTTTATTAAACTTTTAAAAGCAATGAAATTTATTTTAGTTATTAATTTTGAGGCTTTTAACTTTCTGTGTTCTTAATTTTGTTTTTACCTTTACCTTTCCTTCTATATGTTCTCTTTAATTTTTTTTTAAATTTTTAAGGATTTTATTTATTTATTTATTTTTAGAAAGAGGGGAAGGGAGGAAGAAAGAGAGGGAGAAAAACAACATCAATATGTGGTTGCCTCTTGTGCAACCCCAAGTGGGGACCTGGCCTGCAACCCAAGCATGTACCCTGACTAGGAATCAAACCAGCAACCCTTTGGTTCACAGACTGGTGGTCTGTCCATTAAGTCACACCATCCAGGGCTAATTTCATTTTTGTGTGTCTTTTATGAAACATATTAACCTTAATGTATAGTTTATTTTTTGTCATTTTTAAAAATAAAGACTTTAAGGCTAATTTTCAGTGATTGGCCTTTCTCAATATATTCTACTTTAATAACCAGGGCTTTGTTCACAGAAATGCCAGAGCCTTACTCAAGAACTTCTGCTTTAAGCAGCTCCAAGAAAGAAAGAAAAAAAAAAAAAGCTCCAAAAACCATCTCAGGAAGATTAGAATGGACAATATCTCGGTGGGGTATAACCACATACAGTGACATTCCCCTACCTATCCCCATACCTCAATAAAAACAAATTTACCAGAAAAAAAATCTACCTTAGAATTTCAACAAACAATAGACAGCTGTATTAAAATATATATAATAGTTAACTACATTAAAACACCTAATATTGATTTTAACATTTTTTTCATTAATTTTAATTTCAGTTAACATTTTTATCTAATATTAAATTTAACAGCTATTTAAAGTGGTTGAAATCTTATTTTTATTTCTATTTGTTGTAATTTATCTCTTTTCTTCCTATTATTGTTTTTTAGTTTAATACATTTGGCCAGTGAATAGATCTGAAAACACTTTTAACTATTTAGAAATATATTTACATTCTCTTCAGATCCATGCATAAAATTATCTTTAAAAGAACTTTTGCAATTAAAAAATATATACTAATTATGCCATTCAAATTATTTTCATACTAATTCACATCATTCCTTCTTGATCCCTCGAATTCTAGAGTAATATATTAGTATTCTTCACTATGATTGTGACATTCACAGTTTCTTTGTATTTCTAAGATTTTGTCTCATGAATTTTACAGCTTGTTATTACATAAATATATTTGAACTTTTAATTGTTTCTTGCTTTCATGATAAATAAATAGTATTTTGGGTCAATCTAATGTTTTTTATGTAAATTTCTACTTCATTAATGTGTATTTGCTTAATACATTGATACATCTTTGTTTTTATCCTGTTACTTAAATGCAAGTGGACTTTTTTTGTCTTTGGTTTTAGGAGGGGCAGTAATCCATTCACAATTATTATGGGAATTGGTATAGTTGGTTTTATTTTTAAATCTCTTATATTTTCATTTATCCCAATAATTTTAGTCCAAAATTTTTAGACTTGATGTTTCCTTTTATAAATTAAACCAAGAAAATAATGTATTCGTGTAGCTTGTCAGTTCAGATGAAAGATAGGTACACTGCATGTTGAAATTTAGAGCATCCCTTTTTTATGAACAAGTTGTTTCAGATGAAGGTATTCTTTCTAGGAGATCTTCCATCAATGAGTCTGAATGGTGATTTAAAAACATCAAGACAATGAATTTTGTTCTAGAGTAAATGTTAGATGGTAGATGACTCAATAGCTTTTCACAGAATATATTTTCTCAATTAATAATATATGAACATGTAGAATTTTACATTTTGCTTGTATTTTTATATCTTAGTATATTTATGTGATATATGTATGTTTCTTAAAAATATTATAAAACCTGTGAATATTAAAACACAATCAAATCACCAATAATGTCCTCTTATTAAATGTATTTATAGCAATGTTTATCTACTTAGCTAAAAAAACTTGAATGTGCTGCTGATATTTCTATTTACGGAGTGGGGGACTGTTGGAGAATTTTGTGAAAGTTTTATAAATTTATAATATGCCATAATAAAATTTATGCTAGAAATATATACTACAGAAATTCAAATGAGAATGGCTTTAACAGAGATGACTTTGATCTCTGACATGACAAATGAGACTTTGGAAACGGTATTTTACAGAGAGAGATTTGTATAGGTGAATTCACAAAAAGTGTGAGTGTTGAACACTGATTGTGTAAGGCCCAGGACATAGGATGAGTCCAGACAGGACAGGGAGCAAATCTGAATGGTATGTAGCATTTGACTTTAATAATGTGAACAATAGAGAATTAGCAGAAACTCATTAAGCATAGGAGTGGCATGACAAGGTATATTTAGAGAGAGAGAAAGAAAACTACATACACTGCAGAAGATAAATGCACTGAGGAAGGGATGAAATATAATAAGAGATGGCTGACAATAAAAGGAGATTTTTTTAGATATGAGAGGCATTTCTTAAAGTTGAAATATGTGATTTGCTTGCTGCTTGTATATTAAGGATGAAGGAGAAGCAGGAATTCAAATAAAGTTGATTACCTACTAAAGGATCATTACTTAATTTTTACAACAACCTTAAGAAATAATAGATATTATTATCCTTATTATTATGAAAGAAGATCCTGACTCTAAGGGCATTTAGGTAAATTGATCTAGTCCACATTGCTTGTAAATGTAATTGTCAGAGAACCCTGGTTTATCTGTCTGCAGAGCTGGTGTAAAAATCTCATTGCTACAAAGATAGCTAGTGCATGGTAATTTCTAGCAAATTTCAGAAGTAAAGGAGGGAGACATGCTTGATAATATTGGGAGGAGGAGGAGATGTTCTCCCGTAAGTAAATTCCAATCTTTAACTCCTATATATCTAACAAAAATTTTGTGAACTTTTGTTTTCTTTTTGCTTTTTTAGAAATCAGGTAGAAATCCAATTGACCTTCCCTTTTTATAGAGTTGGAGTAATAGGAAGTTGAAGGATAGAAAGGGTATAAACATATCAGGTCTATTTATTCTTCTGAAATAAACTCTCTTCATTATGTGAGTTTCATTGCTGTAAGTTTGAAGTTGGTAAAGGCTTTCTAATCATTCTTTGACAATTACTTTACCAAGAATTAAGAATTATTGCCATCTAAATCACAGCCACTGTAATCAAATATGCAATCAATTCTTTTAAGAAAATAGGAGAGTCTTAAACTAAATTGACAAAATATATAAAGGCTTTTTTTATTTTTCAAATCAAATTTAACTTTAATAACATACCAGAAGTTATAATTACACACATTGCTTTGGGCTGCATTGAATGAAGTAAAATTATTTTAGTACTTAGCTTGAAGCTGATAATTCATTTTTAAGGATCTACAATTTATGATATAAAAGTTTAATATTTATAAGACTCATAAGTAATAATGAGGTTTATCTCCTCTGCTTTTATTGCCAGTTTCATTTAAAAGGCATTTGCTATAAAAGAAAATGCACTTTTGGATCTTTTGCCAGTGTAATTAACGTCACGGGCTTAAATGTATCAACAAGCTCAAACTGATAGAGCTTGTATAATGAAAAATGAAACATTTATTATCAACTGCTATCTTTGCTGAAAAAGTTAAAATTCCCCATGTAAATGTACTTATCAAAGGTCAGGGCACAATTTGAAATGGATCCTTTGCCTTTGATATAAGCAAATAAAAAGATAAAATAATGGCACCAGTGATATGTGGTAGACATTTTCTTTTATTAATGTATAGTCTTCTAACTTCTATTAAAACTGTATTCGTTCCTAGTTAGAAAATGTGGTAATTTAATTTGTAAATAAATATTTACTTATAATTTTTAAAAGGCAAATAATAATCTACACATATTTAAGCACATTTCAAGTCACCTATAAACTCTACCAACCTAGTATAACTATTTAAAAGTTCTATCTTCAATATTTTGTTCATTTGACTATATTCAATATTATTATAGTTATTATATAGGTATGATTTGATAACTCAACAGTTTCTACTACATTATAAGTTTTTTCACCATTTCACATATTCATATATTTTAAATTCCTTTTAACACATATTTAATAAAAGAAGCAACATTTTAGGAGAAAAAATAACTAAGTTATAAGCAAAGTTGTGAGTTTTTTGCTTAAAAATAGTTTTATTCAATGAAATCACTTTAATCCAATTGCTGTACCAACTTTATGGGTTATAATTGCTTTCTCTTGGTTTGTCAGAAAACAATGATGATTTAACATTGAAACTTTGACCTAGTGAGAATAACATTGTTCATCCTTCATATCACTTTTACTCCTTATTTCCATGAAACCTTAAAAGTCCTAGCCCAAAGTCAGTATTTTTCCCAACCTTTTTTACATATGTCCTATCTAATTATATAACAAGTTATGTAAGATAGGATTGAGCACATGCTTATATGGTGTGGTGTTACCTAAGAGAACAAATATGCATTATTCTGGGAAACTTCTTGGTGAATTACTGAAGAAATAGACTAAGTTCCTAAATATATGTAAAATCATAAAGGCCTTCACATGTCTGCACACACCAAGTGCACACCATCTACTGCCCTATACTTTCTCAACACACACACACACACACACACACACACACACACACACACATATATTTCACCATTTGTGTCTGTGTATGAATGAGTCTCACCGGTTCAGTCTGTTTTAAGAAGGTTAGGTTGCTTGGGAAAGCCCAGGTTATTGTAGTTCATCTACCTTGTCTGCACATTTTATTATCTTTATGCAGAGTTGGAGAAACAGTGGCTCATGAAATCTGCACATGAAAATTTCTCATTAAATCTCATCTAAATTTATTGTTTAACTCAATATTATTTTATATTAATTAAGATTTACATAACAAATTAGACACAGGTGACCAACTTAATATTATTTCCAATTCCATAATAATGACACCCCCATACATGCATTGCCATCAAGTGTGTTCCCAAACCCCTCGATTCTCTCATGCATTTTCTAAAACAGATGGTCACACAGTGAGGAGTAGTGATATCCATTATTCATTCTAGGCAGGTTAGCAGAACATCTTCTAAATACTTGTCATTTGTCAAGGTAATATGGAAAATGCAAAGATGATAAAATTCCTGATCTCAAGGGACACAGAATTTAGTTGAGGAGGTCAGACATATTGACAGGAACATCTATGTAAACAAACAAATCAGTACAGTTAAATACCTGGTCTACAAAGAAGAAATATTCCAGAAATTCACAAAAAATAACATGTTTCAGACATTTTAGTGACAAAGGGTTCAAAATCTGGCTTTTAGACCTTTAATATTTATCACTGCATTATGTGTGAGGTAGTAGTACCATTAACTCTACAATATATCACCATTAACTCTACAATATATCAGTGGTTGGGTAAGTGTTAGGATCTACTATGTGAGGTCTGTCTGGAAAAGACCCAACCATTGTTCATGTAATAAGAATGGTTTGCACAACATTGATGTTACCTGGCAGCCAAGGAGAGTGGACTGGAATGTGCATGTATGGACAATGTCAACTTTACTGTCTTGCTCAGGGAGGGCAGTACATGCCATTGAGTGAGCAAGTGTACTGTGTGGCCATTGTATTCAAAATGACTGAGCATGTAGAGCAACAAATCTGCACCAAATTTTGTGTTAAGCTTGAATAGCCCTCATAATGATTCAGAAGCCTACAGCTGTGAGCAACTGGTGACTGGCAGCTACATCACAACAACACACCTGCTCATGCATCACATCTCCTGCAGAGTGTTTTGGTGAAGCATCAAATCACCCAGGTGACTCAGCCCCCTTACAACTCAGATTTGGCATCCTGACCTCTGGCTGTTCCCAAAAGTAAAATCACCTTTGGAAAGGAAGATATTTGAGACCATCAATGAGATTCAGGAAAATATGACCTGTCAACTGACAGCAATTGGGAGAACTGTGTGAGGTCCCAAGGTGCTTGCTTTAAGAAGGACTAAGGCATCATTGCCCTATGTACAATGTTTCTTGTATCTTGCATTTTCTTCAATAAATGTATCTATTCTTTATATTGCATGACTGGATATTTTTTGGACAGACTTGATATTATTCAGATACTTACTGCCCTATACATTTATTCATCTGCTCCCATTGCAGGATCTTAAATTCACTTCTAGAATACAGTTATGCACTGAATAACAGTTTCAGCCATTTATAGACCACATAAATGACAGCGGTCCTAAGAATTATAATGAAGATAAAAAATTCCTATTGTCTAGTAATGCTGTGGCCATCCTAATCTTAGCACAATGGCAGCAAGAATCACTAAGGCTGTGGTTGAGATGACAAACAACTCTAGCCTGAGTGTGGATGAAGATGTCATTGAGGAGCTCTAAGAGGCTGTTTCCTGAGGAAGTAACTAATGAGAAATTGTTGGAACTGGAACAGGAATGCATAGCTGAAAAAGAGTTAAGAGAAGATAAAACTGTAGAACTTCCAAGAAAATTCACATTGAAGGGTTTAACAGAAGCTTTCACAAACCTCAACAAGCTCCTTACAAAGTGTGAAAACATGAGCCTTAACACTGAGAGGTTTTCATTAATAGGGAGGTATGTCCATGCTGCAATATCTGCTTATAAGCAAATCTATGGTTTAAAAACAAAAAACAAAAAACAAGCAAACCACCATGAATATATTTTGAAAAGAGGGAACCTCAGGCAGGTCCTTCAAAAGGTGTTTCAGAGGAAGGCATTGTTATCATAGAAAATGACGACTCTATACATAATATTGCCCCTGAAGACCTTACAGTGCGACAAGATATGGAAGTAGAAAGTAGTGATATTTATGATTTTATTCTGTGTAGGCCTAGGTTAATGTGTGTGTTTGTGTCTTACTTTTTAACAAAAGAAGTTTCAAAAGTTAAAAAAAAATTTACAATAGAAGAAAGCTTATAGAAAAGGCTATAAGTAAATAAAATATTTTTGTATAGCTGTACAACATATTTGTATTTTAAGCCAAGTGTTATCAGAAAGTCAAAAAGTTAAAACATTAGAAAGTTTATAAAGTAAAATATTTATAGTAAGCTAAGGTTAATTTATTATTGAAGAAAAACCATTTTTAATAAATTCGGTGCAGCCAAAGAGTATAGCATTTATAAAATCTACCATAGTGTGCAATAACGTCCTAGGCTTTCACATTTACTCACCACTCACTGACTTACCCAGAGCAGCTTCCAGTCTTGCAAGTGCAATTCATGGTATGTGTTCTATACAGATGTACCATTTTTATCTTTTATGTCATTATTTGCACTCTACATTTTCTATATTTATATACACAAATACTTCCCACTCTAATTCAGTGGAGCAACATGCTGAATAGGTTTGTACCTCAGAGCAATAGGCTATATGATATAGCCTAGGTGTGTAGTAGGCTAGACCAACTAGGCTTGTATAAACACACTCTATGATGTTTCACAATGGAGTCACCTAGCAACACATTTCTCAGAGTGCATCCCTGTTGTTAAGCAACACATGGTTGTAGTGAGTGCATGTGACTCTAAGTTTTAGTAGTAGTCTTCTAACTATCATTGTACACTGTAGTTCATGTCTCAAGGCTCCTGATCTGGCTACTTGCTGAGATTCTGGCTTCATTGCTTTACTCAGCTTTCCCATTTTTATAAATTTCTGGACCTTTATCTGATGGATTTTTGCCTACATCTTTAATTTGCTCTTAAGTGACTAGTCTCACTGTCCTCACTCTCTTCCAATAACAGGACAGTCCCCCACAACAACAACAGCAAAAATCCAGCCCAAAATACCAATAGCATGCTGAAGTTCAAAAGCTCTACCTTAAGCTTATATAAGAGCCAGTGTTTGGAAGCAGGAATATACTCAAATTTTCTTCTCTGCCTGTATGTATTATTTCACAAGGACTGATTTTGTGTTTAGTTTCAACTTAATTTCTGCCTCTTTTCTATAATAGCAGAGAGAAAAATCAAAAACTACTTTTCTGCCATTAGTTTGGAAAGGTAACAGTAAAATTTAAGAGAATGGACCCTGGCTGGTATGGCTCAGTAGATGGAGCACAAGCCTGTGAACCAAAGGGTTGCTAGTTCAATTCCCAGGCAGGGCACCTACCTGGATTGCAGACCAAGTCCCCAAATGGGGATATTTGTCCTCTTTTTCTCCCTCCCGTCCCCTCTCTCTAAAAGTAAATAAACTATTTTTAAAAGATTAAAGGTAATGGCAACAAGAGTAAAATTCTCTAAGATACAAAGACTAGACAATTAAACTTACTGTTGTTACCCCATGTAATAAATTCAAGTGACATTCATTAAATATCAACCTTTACCTAAATTATCATATTTTAACATTCTATGTTGATTCTACAAAGCTTACTAGAAGGTGTTATTACTTTTATGCAGATGAAGGAACAGAATTTAAGTGACTTACCTTTGGCAATATGAGTGATGGGTAAAAGAGTTAGAACTTGAACTTAGATCTGACTTCTATGCCTTCATGTATCACTTCACAGAAAGGGCTAATGGAAAGCATCAAGCTTTCACTGTTGAGTAAAAAGATTTCGTTTTACTGTGTTACAGCTAAAGTTTTTGTTGGTATCAAGGGCTGCTCTGTACTGACCTTGGGAGGAATAGGGTAAGATGGGCTGGCTGCCTGGAAAGCCTGAAGAATGTTCTTTATCTCAAGGGACTGTACAATTTTAGTAGAATATTTAAGCAGAAATGAGCTTCATGAAGAGAGGCTTTTAAAAGAGAGGTAAATTACTTGATTTTATATTTATAATTATAGTCTGAAGAGTCATGTGACTCAGAGACCTCCATATAACAGTAGCAAGGGAGAATTTTTGTTTTTCAGTTTAGGGCTTTCTAATTTAAAAAAAAAAAGAGTAGAGTTTAGAGTAACTGAGCCATTTGTAGTCTAAATTTACTATTATTTAAAAAATAAAATTAATAGCCTGAAATAAGCACAAAAGGAATCACGGATCTCCTTTGGATTATGATATTAATCTAATCTTTTTCTTACGAAATGGAGGCTGGGATAAGAGGGGTAAGGCATAGTTTGTGAAAGTCTTGCCCGATTTCATCTCATGAATCTCAGGTTTTTCATACTTGTTTTCAAGCAGACTCCTCCTCAACACCAGCTGTAGCTAATGAAGTGTCCACGTTGTGCTTGAGAGCTCTACAACCAGCCCCTGAGAGATATTTGCTTACGTCTTGTGCTAAGTCTAATCTTATGTAAGACCTTGGAATTCACAGATTAAGGGGGGCTATTTTTCTTCTCCTTAAATATACCCTATAAAATTCTGCCTGCTTTAGGAATTAATGAGAATAGCTGGAGGGCTGCAATGCTGAGTACCTCTATCTCTAACTTGAGTACCCTGTGTTTTAATTTCTGTGTCTTTTGCTGGTTGTGTCCTGGTATACTGGGCAAAGAAGATTATTTTCTTCTTCTTCTTTTGATAGCAAATATACCCATTTTAGAGTAAATCAATCCTAAGCTATGGTAGCTGATGTTTAACAATTTCACATGTACTATACAGTAGGAAACAATGACACAGCCAACTATGACTCTGTATCATTTTGTTTTAGAAGGTATCACAGCTTAAGGCACACCAAAGCCAAACAAAACAGCAGGCAAACAAAAATAAGGGCAATTAAGTCTCCTGCTAAAGGGATATAGTCTAAGCCACTGTTGTCATTCATATAAATATTGGCTAAAATCCAGGTTATTTTCTCTGGGAATAGTCCTGTATAGTGCTTTCTCTCCCAAAATCCACTAGTGTCTTTAGAAAGATGGAATTCTATTCATTGACAATAAATAGCAAGTTAGAAAAGTAAATGGTCATTTAAACTCATTCTGGTAGTTTATATGAAGATGAAATAATTTTATCTCTTTGCCCAATATTTTCATCTACTTGCCTAAGTAGAGATTAGTACTATATAGATAGTATTTTTCACACTTTTTGATCACCAGATACAGTAAAATATAACTTACTATATATACATTCACAAATCTACTTTATTCTGTTTGTTTTCTTTCCTTTCTTTCCCTGTTCTATTCCATTCCTGTTTCATCCCATTTCATTCCATTTTGTTTTATTTCATTCCATTCCATTCTATTCCAATTTATTCTATTTTATTTCATTTTTAAAAGATGGTCGTAAACTTACTCAGCTAGGTTAAGGTATACAATTCAATGGCTTTTAGTATATTCTCTGAGTTGGGCAACTATCACTACAATTTAATTTTATAACATTTTCATTATCCCCAAAAGAAATCCTGTGCCCATTAACAAGTCATTCCCCATCCAACTACCTTCCCCCATGCCAGTCTTGGATAACCACTAATTTAGTTCCTGTTTCTATAAGTTGTTCTCTTCTGGGCATTATTTATATAAATTAAATAACATATAGTGTTTTGTGAGTTTTCCATGTAGATAAATGTTTTCAAGGTTTAATCATGTCATAGAAAGTATTGGTGCTTCATTTCTTTTTATTGTTGAGTAAATACTCTATTGTACAGATATAACACATTTTGTTAACACATTCATCAGTTGATGCAAAATTAATTATTTTCAATTTGGGGCTATCATAAATAGTTCTCTATGAACAATTATGTACTCTTTTCAGTATTAACATATGTTATTTTTTCTTGGTTTACACCTGGGAAAGAAGTTGCTAAATCATATAGTAACTCTGTGTTTAACATTTTGAATAACTACCAGATCACTATCCAATGTGACTGTACCTTTGACACTCTCATCAGCAACGTATGAGAATTCTAATTTCCCCACATTTTTGTCAACACTTACTACTGTCTGTCTTTTTCATTACAGCTACCTGTGTGATTGTAGAGTTGTATATCATTATGGTTTTAATTTGAATTTTTCTAATGAGTAATTATTCTAAACATCTTTTCATATATGTTCATGTGATTATTGTCCATTTATATATATTTGGAGAAATGGGTATTCAGATGCATACCCCATTTTTAAATGGTCATTTGTCATTTTATTTAGTTATAAAAGTTATTTATATATTCTGAATACAAGTCCCACATCAGATATATGATTTGCTGTTGATTATATTTTTACTTGTATAATGGTGTCAATTTCAGTAAAAAGACTTTAAAGCTTTTGATGATATCCAATTTATCTATTTTTTCTTTTTTTATTTGTAATTTTTGCATCTTATCTAAGAAATGATTGCATAACAGAAGGTAACAAACATTTACTCATATATTTTCTTCTAAAAGTTTTATAGTTTTAGCTATTCTATTTATCTTTACTATTAATTTGTTATAATTTGTGGCTAGTATCTTTTAAAATGAAGTTCATAAACAGGGGGTCTAAGAAAGTAGAAAAGAAGATTGTGACAACATTAATAATCTAACAGAAAACAATAGCAGAGATAAACAGAAGAAAATAGAGGACGCGTGGGCACACACATATAATAAACACATTTTGGTAAGCTATTTAGGTAAGTCCAATGAAAAATAATAGTATAAAACTCATAACTGAGTGGAGAAAATAAGTCTAAATCCTATTAGGATAGTTGAGTTTTCCTGTTCAGAAAGAGTGTAGCTGAGGAGAATGATTGGTGCTTCTAGGTAATCAGGATTGGCCTCCCTCAAAAGGCAGTTAAGTCTTCAGGTATTGCGCAGAATGTTTGGATTTGAATGCAATGTGTTAAGAATAAATAAGTTCTTGTTAGCTGTATGCAAATTTCTAACTATAAGCTATTACTATTCTTAATCACTGCCAGTTCTACAGTTTATTGGACTCTTTCCCTTTCACCATATTACACTGGCTTGCAAATTAGAAATCTCCTGGCCTTGTAGTAAGTAGCTTTTAAATAGAAGTCTTTAAACTTAAGAAGTTTAACATACCTTACTCGCTTTCAGATGTATCAACTAATTCTCCCTTCTTGTCAATAAATGAGTTAACAAGTGACAAGAAACCTGTATTCTTCTTGTATCAAATTAATCTCCAAAAACAAATTAGCCAGTGAACACTTCCACCCTTCCCATATTCTAATATAAAACAAATGCTGCCCTAGCAAACTGTAAATCAAAGTCATTGGCTCAAATGCTGTTGAGGGGGAATATTCACTGTCTATCAAACAAGGTAGTCCTTGGATCAGTATAAGAATGGTGGTGTTATCAGAATGTCCCAAACTGTGACCTGATTAAAATGAAAAGTCTAATGAACAGAATCTAGTCAGCAACTTCCTTCATTTTTCTCTCTCCACAAAAATGTCACAGGCAGCACCTGGTGTCAGGAACAAATCACGTTCTGACTAAACACTTTTGAAATCATAAAACTTACTGCAAACTAGCTCAGAGACATCCATTTTTCAAAACTGGTGACATTAATGATGTATAGAGAGAGAGAGAGCAAAAAGCTGTATTTTGCCAATCTCAGTATACTATATTTTTCTGGTAAAATCTGTTTGAAAGAAAAACTTGTGCATCAAACTTTCTTTTTAGAAAAAAAAAGGCTCCTCTGAAGTATGGAATGCTCTTAAGGTGATGTTTCCTTGTTTAAGAGCTTGAAGTGTGCCAAAAGGTAAAATGCAATTATGTTCCATTAGCATATTTTTGGAGTGACCACCCAAAAATGTGACCTTATATTTTACTGTACAAAGCTTGATTAACTTGCCATGCAGCTTACTACTACTGTTCTTTAATATACAACAAAATGGGTGAGCTCAGAAAAAAGCAGAGAAATATGAATTGTTCTTAGAAGCAAAACCAAAAGAGAGTTTATCTGAAAATGCAAATAATTTCATATTTGCTTAATGTAAACTAAGTTTACCAAAAGTAGAGAAATCAATTTTAAATTAGCTAAAATTATGGTAACAATTGTGGTATTTGAGCAATATGTTTTAATAAACCAACTATATAATATTTTAGAACACAAAACAATTCTCACATATATGTAGGGGTTACTAGAAAATAGATTACAGAGATTTCTTTATTATTTAGTAATGATCTATCTATACTCATATCAGTTTTGATAAAGTTTATTTTAAAACCCAATGTTTATATATATATATATATATACTCTAAAATCTAATTTTCATAAAGTATAACATTTAAATTTGTCACATAAGGCAATATTAATTTTGTATAGTATGAAAATTTGAAAACACCCTAACGTAAATTTAGTTTTTAATTTATTACATTTCATTTGTACTCATATATTTATAATTCTCAATTGTATCATATTACATGCCTTATGCAGTTCAGAAAGAAGGGAATTTAAGAAATTCTTTATGAGGAATAAAAATTCCAGTGTTTGGTGGCAGGGACTGTCTTCATTTGTGAGCCTAGAAAGCATATGAAAATATGTATAATTGACAAAAATGCATGAGTTTGGGGGTTGTAGAGACCTAGGAGCAAATCTGATTGTCAGTGTTTTCTAGGTGTGTTATCTTAGAGATGTTAGTTAAACTTTTTATATTTTAATGTCCTCATATTTCCAAGAGAAATAATGTTTAACCTGCAGAGTTGTCTTGAGGTTTAATTTTAGTGTACTTAAATAAAATAAATGACACTTATAGGTGCTAATTTTTTCTTTTTTTATGTTTGTAGTGTGTGGATATGGTATTCATATAACACCAAATTCACTAGTATCTGACAAATGGTTAAATATTTGAAAACGTGTCTGGGTCAGAAAATTTTGGTTATCTAGTTGCTCCATATATATCTATAGTTCAATATGTAATAAAATCAAATAATATTTCAAATTTTTTAAAAAATAGCTACTATACTAATATACTAATAATAAAAACAAAAATGTTTCTAAAAGTTTCATTGTAGGTTATTGTTACAGATGGGCTGTTTAATAAGGCAGAGGAATTTTGCATAAATGTGTCTTGGTGGTAGGGCAGATGGCAAAGACATGTTTTTCAGAGAGTGAGTAACACAATATTTGCCCCTTCTGTTCCCCACTGTGAGATAAAATTTGGGGAAGATTGCCAAATATTTGGTTTGTCATTCAAGCCTGGAGCTTGGGGGATTATTTCTGGGGGACCTAAACCATGGGAAGTCACCCCTGCCCACCCCCAAAAAATAGAAGACTTGTTGAGAGACTTGCAACTAGTTTATCCTAGAAAAAAATTTTTCAGATCTCATGGATGTTAAACTTTGGACTTTATTATATGCACCCTTTATATTTTTGTTGTAGTCTATATTCTTATAAACAGTTCTTCTGTTGCTATGGCTTTTATTTTATTTTTAAAGTTTTTAGTCCTTTTTAAAACTCTATTTCAACTTATATATTTATAAGTGCTTTTACTTTATTTTATCTCATTCCTCACTTTTGTTCTTCTCCCTTTTATATTTTTCTTATATTATATTTTTCTTACTATTATAAAATTATCCTAGCTAATTAACTTTCTATATAAAATTTTGTTTTAATTATATTTTATGTTGTCTATTTTTATTTATTTTTCTTTTAGTACTGCTTTTAAAAAACAATAGCAGGGCATCTAGAAGAGCTGGGCATGTTTAGTTCAGCTCTAAGAGCTAAATCATGCCTTGAACATCTTTTTCTTGTTCCATTATTCTTCAGGATCCTCCTAGTCGCATGCAGTGGTCCTCCAAAGCTAAACCACTAACTCTTAAATAAGACTGACAATGCTGTAGTGAATCCTGACCAAAATTCTTTCTGAACTAACAGTAGGCTCAATAAAAAGTTCACGCTATAAGATCTGTTTAAAAGTTTCTGAATTCTCATGTATTAAAACATTTAGTCATTTATACAGAGAAATGGTACTTGAAATCCTTAGTTTCTACCTCATGGAATTACTCATTGTTCTTAAATACTTGACAACTGATCACTGCACAATGAGCTAACGAGTCAAGTGTAGATTTCCATTTGGGAA
Organism: Furipterus horrens; assembly: GCF_987537825.1. Lineage (NCBI taxonomy): Eukaryota > Metazoa > Chordata > Mammalia > Chiroptera > Furipteridae > Furipterus > Furipterus horrens. Next base: position 136,464,531 of record NW_028327171.1, read on the forward strand.
AGAACCCTATAATGTGAGGGTCCATAGTGCATTTATAATAAATAATCAATGACTTTCAAAGCATCTGACAGAATTTTTCCTAATGAGCAATAATGAAGAATGATTAAGATTAGTGAATTAAAATGAAAATCCTCTAGGTTAAGATTTTAGATTATAGGGAACTTGTTAAATTGTGTGTTTTTAATGCCTACTTCAGAGTTTAGTTGGCCTTTAGTAAGACCAAAGAATCTGAATATTTAATAAGCAGATCTTCATGAATCTGAAGTAGGGGGCCTACAGACTGAACTTGGAGAAACATGGGTCCTTCAAGCTCTCTTCTCTAATTCTGAATATCAAGGAGATTTCACCCACGTCAAATATTTTGACAAGTGGAGTTTGTAGAAAATAGGTAACTAAGAATTACTTAAGCAAAGTATCTCCTAGATTTGTCCCTGGGGATGCCAGTCAGCTATGTTTAATTCTATCTATTGACCAACAAGACCTGTTGTTTTCCTCTCAGGCTCACATAACTAACACTGAGGAGACACCCTCAGAGAAACAACAGTCCCAGTCCAGACTGTCTATGGGTAAAACTTTGGCAGTGACTTAATCAATCCTGACATCCAAATCCCCAGAAATCATCATATGAGCCAATGAATGAAAACACTATTTGAAAGACAGAAGTTAAAATGGTAGCAAACTCTACAGGCTGTAGAATATTGGTAATATCAATGTTACATATGTGTAGTGTGTCCAAGCCTTTATTCATTCCTTAAGAGTCAGATGGTAAATGGGCTAAAACCACAAAAATAAGAAATAAAATTCCTATTCTGTAAGTCATGTATCTCAGATCCAAAATAAAACTAATTTTGTTCAGGACTTCATGTTTAGAAACCCCTAATTTCAATATTTGGAGTTATATCTTGCTTTAGTTACTTAGATGAATGTTTTGGCTACTCTACTAAGTTATTTACTTCTGTTAGTTTCAGGTAGTACCACAGGATTGGGATGCCTTTTTTTATATGAATTCATAAATATTATGTGTGTATCATTGTTTTGCACACAGGTAAACTTTAGTGAGGCACAGCTCTTAGGGAATGAGCAAGTTTGGCACCTTTCATGCTATTGCACATAGTGACCATCACTGAATTATATGCTTCATGGTCAAGACTGTGATCATATCAGAGAGCACTATAAGAACCAGCAATTTGAATTCCATTTCCTTTAGCTTTGAAGGTGTTAATGAGAAACTGCAATTTTTTTGCCACAATATAATCCCAAAAAGTATACAAATGCATTTCTTAGAATTTAGTCTGAAGAGGGTGGTGCACTGTAACTACTTTCTAACAATAAAACAGGAAAAATCACACATCATGCATTCATTCTTACTTGGTGTCTTCCAGAAAAGGTAGAGTCATTATGAGGCCATCGGTTTTCCTTTCTTATGACTCTGCCCATTTATTTTTATTTTTAAATTCTGCTAGCTTTCTGTTTGGTTTGTTTCTCTCTTGATGCCCCAGGAGGAACTGCATGGTTTTAATCAATATTCCTTAGTTGGTAGCATAATTTCTTCACTAGTCCACATAATGCCTCAATTCTTATTTTTTCCTCCTACAAAAATCATCCATTATATCATATCTAAGGAAATTGTTTCTAATCTATTCCCTGCTCTTACTCATACATCTAAACCCTACAAACCATGAAAAATAATTTAATGTTTGCATTAAGATGTTTATTAAAATGTATCTCACCACAATTCTCCTTTGGCAACTAATTTACTCAATGTCATTTTAAAAATTCCATTCATGTTTCTAATTTCAAGTCAGGTTATCATTATTAACTTTTACATAGCATTTCATTAGGCTTTTATCCACTTTTTTCCTTTGTTGATGGAGTGGAAGTCATTTTCATTTTTGCCATTATGAGTTGTGAATATTTTCTTATATTTAAGTAAAAGTCACACAATTAAAAATAAAGATATTTTGTTTTATTATTTCAAATGATATTATAATCTATAAAGAAAATAAAAAAAAAAATAAATGAGTAAATTTAAATAAACAACAATTTTTTTTTTTTAATGCTTGCCCTAGCCAGGTGGCTCGGTTGATTGGAGCATCATCCTGTACACTAGAAGGCTGTGGTTCAATCTTAATCAGGGCAAATGCCCAGGCTATGGATGTGATCCCTAGTTGAGGTGTGCACTGGAGACAACCAATTAATGTTTCTCTCTCATACTGATGTCCCTCTCTCTCTCTCAATCTCTCTCTCTCTCTCTCTCTCTCTCTCTCTCTCTCTCTCTCTCTCTCTCTCTCTCCCGTTCCTTTTTTTCTAACTCTCTAAGAGCAATACATATATCCTCAGGTAAGCATTAGTAAAGATGTTTAACAGAGCATCTTAATACAAGATCAACACATATAAAGAAGTAGTGTTTTTATCAGTAATTACTATAACAGTCTTTCTTTTCAATATTGTACTTTTTAATATGTTTCAATTTTTATTATTTTCATCTCACACTCCTTTTCTGATACATTAAGAAACATATCTGAATCCAATTTGGTTTTGTTTATTGTGCAGCACAACTACTGACTATTTTTTATATAAAAATGTTGCATTTTTTCATGTTCAAGCTCTCCAGAAAGTTTATCTATTTGTTTATTTACTTATTTATTGTTAGCACTTTCTGCTGATGTTCTATTGATTAAATACCTCATCTGGTCTTTCTAAAATCATTAGTTTTATCCAGTTTGACTCCTGCCCTGGCTGCTCTGTCATCTATCTGTTTCCTTGGAGATAATGCCTTCTATTTGTTTTTAATTTCCTGGGCTCTAATATTTCTTGGATGTCTGATAGATCTTCTCCACAATGTTTACAGTCAAGAAATCCTACAGTATTGTTGGCTGCTTCTTCTCATCCCTTCAAGTCCTCTCAATTTTTTCCAAATGCCCCACACAGCCTTTCTATTCCCATATCAAATTCCATTTGCCCACCATCTTTTATGTGTCTTTAACACCTGTTGCTACAAGATATCTCCTTTTTACCTCTAGGGACTTGCATGTTTTCCCTTTTTATCCCTTACAAATATTGATGTGAAGAAGTAAAAAAACAAATTGAACGACCTTTTATTTATGTTTCAGTATAGAAAGAATTAGTGGTGGTGCAATCATATGGTTTATAATCAAACCATTCTTCGAGTTAAAGGTGACACCATTAACAGTTAGGACTACCATGTGAAAACCTGAACATTTGGTATACTTTAATCCTTCTTGGAAAAAGACTGGCAATCAAAAGGTTTAATTACTTTACAAAAGCATATGTCATTCTATCTAATGAATTATCATGTAAATATCTGCCATATATTTTGTAAAGTAATGTATTATGTGAAAAAAGCATATAAAGTTATTAAGAATTATTTAATTTTAGTGAAAATTATATTTAATAAAATTTTGAGATCACTTTGCCTTTTTTTTTGCTTTCAAATAAAATGAATGATGAGTGATTATAATGTATTAATACCATGATGCTGTCATAAATAGCTCTGTATTTCAAATTTTCACTTATTAATTGAACCTACTCATGGCAATATTTTTGTTTGTTATGGCAGGAAATAGTTTCCTAATGATTATTGTTAGCCAATTAGCTGATTTTGTTTGCATGCTTGTTTGAGAATAAAACCAGAAATTGGTATGAGAATTGGATTAGAAGTTATTTATTGTAATTTTAAAGAAACTCATGTTTCCAAGAAGAAATTACTTTTGTTATAAAATGCTAAATCCATACATTTGATGCTGACTTAATGAGGGTTATGCCTTATGCTCTGAAGTATACTATGGTAGACAGAATAATGGTTCCCCAAAATGTCTATGCTTTAGTTTCTAGAACCTGTGACTATGTTACTTTACATGGCAGTAGGAGTTTTTCAGACTCTGAAAATATTGAGAAAAAAGATAACCATGGATTATGTGAGTGAGCTTAATATAATCACAAGGGTCTTTCTAAAGGGAAACAGGAGAATCATAATAAAAAAAGATATGACAATGAAGCAGAGGTCAGAGAGTGACAGAGGATTTGATGATGCTAAGCTGGTGGCCTTAAAGATAAAGGAAGAGATGAAAAGCAAAGAAATGCAGGTACCCTCCTATAGCTGGAAACGAGAAGGAGACAAATTATGCTTTGGAGCCTCCAGAAAGAATGAGGTACAATGGGAGGCCTGCTGACACCCAGACTTAAGGGCTTCTGACCACAACTGTAAGAACATAAATTTAGTTGTTTTAAAGCACTAAGTGTGTGGTAATATGTTACAGCAGAAATAGAAAACCGACAGAGCTATTCATGGAATAGCTTCCACAGAATATATCCTCTGGGCGTTAGATACAAGTTTTGCTAAATTGTTCCTATGTTGCTTTCATTTAAAATAAAAGTATAATATCTAATGAGGGAGATAGATATTAATATATATAACTTGATAATATAGAATTAATAATATTTATATATTATTTTATATTTGTATATTTATTTTACATTAATAATTATTTTATTTTTATATTTAACATTCTATATTTAATAAACCTAAAATGTCATACAAATGTAATTAATTATATATTAAGTATAAATAAGTATTACCCACAGAGTCAGATGTATTTTCAGAACTTGTTTTATGTTTTATAACTGAATTTAAACTAGCCTATGAGGCACCATTTTAATTTTGTCTTCTCATTTCCGTTTTTCATTTTTGTCAAATTTCCAACAGAGAATACATATGGGGTATCGGTTAACTCCCCAATTTGTTTCTAAATTATCTACCTCTTTCTTCTCAATCCTCTGTAGTCACACTTTTACTCATAATCCTGATGAGGTTCTTAAATTCTCATTGCCTCTCTTGAGGCTGGAAAAACCACTGTCCTATCATCACAACTGCTTCCTCACTCAGTGCTTAGGGCATCAGTTCAAAACTCTGAAATCCTTTGAAATTTCCTCACAATATGCAAAGCCATGTTGTAAGAATTCCAAAAATCTTTCATTCTATTAAAACCAGGCTCTTGTTAGTAAAAAAGTGTTTTGACTTTTTTTTTTCTCTTCACATACAAAAAAAAAAAAAAATTCTACCCAAATCTTGATGTCTTCTTTGTTCTGGACTGCTTTATAATCCCCCTTGTGGCAATACATGCCAGTGAGTAGAGTGTTAAGAACTGCAAGAAACAAACCAAAGCCTTGAATACTTTCTCAAAAGATACTGCTCTTTTACATGTATTATGCGGCTTACACTGCCATGAGGATGACCCTTCTGTATGTAGTCTCAAGGACTGAGGAAAACAACTGGAGTCAAGTCAGAGGCCAGGAAGCTTCAGAGCTTTTTCTCTGTCATCACTTGTTCTGGGAAAATCTTCACTTTAGCAAGTATGCTGCTTTTATCTAGTTTGAAGATGTTTTCTTTTATGGTAAGAGCCTTTGTGAATCTGTTTTTGTGTTTTGCAAATAAATACAGCAGAAATTTTGTGTCAATACAAAGTACTCATAAAGTCCTGTCTCAGATTCCAGCACCACCAACACCACTACCACCACCAGCATCTCAGTATTTTGTTTGTGCTTTTCCATATAACCAGTTTCTGATTCCCAACTGTGTGAATTATTCTCCTTATTATGGGCTGAAGGCCTAGGAATGAGCTCCCTGGCATTCAACAACTTGTTGTTAACTTGAAATAGTCATTATATAGAAATCATTATGGAGTTTTTTCCAGAAAGGTACAGATCTAATTATAGGAACTAAAGGAACATGAAGAGTATTTTGCTATAGGAATGGGTGTAAGCATTGCTAAAAGGTGCCTGAAATAGATGTTTCCACAGGACTGTCCTGTGTGGAGCATTAAGATTAAGCTTTTTAAAACAGGTATGTAGTGAGGGAAGAGCACAGATCAAAGAAAAGGGTTTTGGCCCGAAATATAAAGAAGAAACTGGGCTTGGGTGATGCCGAGGATGTAGCATATGAGAGTGGAAGGTCTTGGATTGCTCAGTAATGGCACTGGGCTACTCAGTGTGTGGTAGAAGGATTAATAAAAGAGAATCATAATTTCATCCAGTGCAGGATGGAGAAGTCCCTAATTTCAGACATTCAGTTCGTTATTCTTCAGGCATTATGGGTTTTAATATGGCATGCTCCCCTACAGTTGTGGAAAGGGAGTATACTAATGCTAAATTCTTAAATCTTAAAAATGGTGCAGAAATATTTCATCATGAGCCTTCTTTGGTGATTGAATTAAAATATGGATTGAAACTAGTGTGGGTTTGTGTCTGGAGCTGAGGGAGAGAGAGATGAACTGTCAGGGGTCCAGGTAACAGCAAGCCAAGAAAGAAAAAGAGAATCACTTCAATCACTTACTGCAATGATATAATCAGTAGACTAAAACCAGAGGAACTGCTGACTCCTCCTCTTCCATTTTCTCCTTTAGAGTGGCGTACCAGTCCATGGTCAGACGGATCAGTACAAGTGTGGCGTTGTTTCACTGTTGAGGGAACCCTCAGCAAAAGACAGTGATAATTTTATGGCTCCTGAGGTGGAAGGTAGGGCAAGGGTTTAGGCTAAGAGTGGAAAAGTAATACAGGTGAGTCAGAGTGGGGAATAGTGTCTTCAATGTTTCCTCCTCTCTCGCCAACCCCCATAAGGAGATCTTAGCACAAGGGCCCAAATAAGACCTCTGTCCAAGGCTTCAGGAGTAGGGGAGCAAATAAGGATAAGAGTGTGACTGGCCAGGTGTCTCATGTCCTTGAATGCATCTTTCTTCAGAGACTGCAATTCACTCGTTGGCCATGCACCCAATCTGTGCTGGGAGGGCAGCTTTCTGCCAGGTTAAGCTTTTGAATGGTGCATGGTCAAGCCTAAAGAATTACACGTATGATTTCATCCAGGAACCAGACTCATTAGGTGCTAGGTATCACTCAACCTATTTTAAATTATTCCTTATAAAGTCACTTAAAGTAACATGTAAATAACTAATACCTTTTAATTTTACACCTCTGACTCAGCTTGGGAGAAGTCTATGAGCTAAGAAGGGTGACACTTGATGCTTATCTTGGGGAGATATAAATTTCAGTTTATTCAGAAGTGTCTTTTGATGATAGATGTTTGAATGAAATTTGACACCTAAGGTCCAAATGTTTTCCACATTTAGATTTGAGAAATTTTGTAAACATTGCTCATTATGTTTTATATTTATTGTGATCTCCATTAAAATGAATATTTTTATCACATTTATTACTACTGAAGCTGCCACCTCATTTCAAGCACCATTATAGGCAATATGCTAAGTGTTCCCTAAAGTATATGAAGGAGAGGAACATTAAATATTAAATGAATATACATATTGTCTGTATTTGCCTTTGTGTCATTCATATGAATACCCTTCAAGCAGGGCAGTGAAGGGCAATGGTTTGTTAGTTCAGGCTACAAACTGTAAAGATTCAAATTGGCAGAAACCCAAGGCTTAATAGGGTACATTTTCTCTATTCTGAGTGTTGACTTCAGTTGTGACTTAGCTGTGAGGATTTCATTTAAACAATGAGAGCAACAATATTATAACCCCAAGGACTCTTCCACTTGCTATGGATTACAAAAACTTATTTTATAAAAAAAAAATTTAGGGCAAAAAAATTTCTTTTAAAAAATGGCAATGGCTAGCAAAGTTACATTAACAATGAAGCAACATTCATAGCTCAAATGGATCTACTATACTGATCTTCGTAAAATGTACCTTAGTGTATAAGCATGTTTTTTCCTTGATCAAAAGCTAGAATAAGTTTTCTTTTTTCATTTATTTTAGATTAAATTTAATGCAATATTGGTAAATTTTAAAAGATCTCTGTTGTGCAGAAACCTCAAGGAATGTACCGTTTGAAATATCCAGTTGTCAGAATAATTGGGAATCAATGTCTTTAGCCAAACTGTAACAGAGATGTATTTCAATTATTTTAGCTGGGAGTTTTTCCTTTTTCCAAAACTAGAGTCTCATGTTGTTTTATGACCCCAAAACCTACTGTAATGTGTATCATAAGTACTTACGCAGGTTCTGGTTTGTGGTTCTTTTAGGTTTTCCAATTCTTCAGTTGCTCACAGGTCTCAGTTTTCAGGGCAATCAAACAACCCGCATGAAGCATAACTCCTTTCACAGAGGCTATAAATCCGAAAGCCAGGTTTCCAAGCATATCAGAAGTGTGTGTAAAACAAGAATACCTGTTCTCTGAGTGAAAGCCTGAGGGAATTCGCTATGACTAGGAAAGACTCTTTTGACTACCTAGAGGTCATTTTTGCTTTCCTTTGTCACACTTGTTAGACAGGAGAATCCACTTGGTATTTGAATTCTAGCTCGGGGGGGATGCTGCTGTATTTCTTCTGATGCCTTTTATTTCACTTTGAGGTGAAAGAAACCTTGGAAGCCACAAGATAGTGAAGAACAGTTAGGTAAGGAATTTGGTTTCTGTATTTGTATCTAATTTTTACCACCTTTTAAGACAGAGATTCCAGACTCTTTTGGCCTATTAGAATTATCTGTAAAGATTTTAAAATAGTACACCTTTTATGCTTGGTTCATCTCAGTTTCTCTAGAGATAGGGCCTCTGCATCATGTTTTCAAAATTTGCAATTGATTATAATGTTCAGGAGGTTGAGAATCGTTGGTCTAAAACAAATTAATTGTACTCTTCTAAATCAAGTTTTTAATATCTATAACAAAAATTTTGGATTACATAATGGTTTTTAATTTTGGGGGGGATGGCAGAAATTTTCATTCTTCAAACAAAATTTTACACTTGTGGAAATAAACAAAGATCAATCAAATGAGAAAAAAAAAAAGGCTGTGTATTCAGAGCGTGCTATGTAGCAAGGGACTCAATCATCCTCACTTGAATTTTGGCAGATACTCAAAAGCAGGCAGGGGAGGGAAAGTTTTATAGTGGGAAAAGGGAGCTCTTCAGATATTCCCTGTCTGAAGGCTGTTGACTGGGGGAAGTTGTAGGTGGGATAACTAGAAGAGATATCTTATATGATTGGCTATGGGTGAGTATTTGGCTTGTGCTGGTTATTCTAAGTTGGAAACAGGGAGAAAATTAAGAAACCTAATAGTTATTAATTAAGCCCTGGTCATTTGGTGTTAATTGTTATACAAGTTATTGTTTAGTTTCCTGAATTACTATTAGAAATAAGTAATATGGCCTTCTATAATTCCAGTTTATAGTGTGCTGGCATTTTGGGTTGTTTGTTGTGTAGATAAGGAGGTTGATTTCCTGGGCAGGCTGCTGCAGGTTGTGGGTCAGAGTTCTGTTTTTATATATGATATGGCTATTTTTCTTGTGTATGGTCAGTCTGTCACATTTATAATCCATTTTCCTGTCACATAAAATATTAAAAAGAAAAGAATAAAAATGAAAAAAGAAAAGAAAAGTTTAAACCTTGCCTCATGATCTATTCCCTACTTCAACAATCAGTTAACTCCTTCCTCTCTATTTGGGGGGAAACGTGAGCTTACCTGAATCTACCTCCTGAGTGAATGCAGTCTGCCTCTGTGTGATTGCCTAGCTTATGAGCATTATTACAGCATCTCTGAAACATGCTTTCCATTTCCCCATATTGACCCAATTTGGATCAACTCTTTCATCATCTTTCCTTTAACACGAACTTGGCTATTAGTAAGAAGCTATTGTTAGGAGAAACAAGATGGCGGAGGAGTAAGTGGAAGCTACACTAACTTCCTCCCAGAACTAGTCTGGATTTACAATGTAATTTTGGAGAAATCATCTGGAATAACCAACCGAACACCAGCTGGAGAGAAGTCTTATAACCATGGAGAGACAAAAAAGGCTGCTACATCACAACGTGACCGGTAGGGAGTGCGGAGACCCGGAAGGGCTGGCTGGGCTCACACGGGTGGCAGCTGAAGGGGCTGAGAAACAGCTCAGCAGCTGGGGATTCCCCCTGAGAAGGGCAGGGTCTAAACCCCCAGCTGGGCTCCCCAGCCTACAGCAACAGAGTGGAAAGTAAAATAGTATCCAGCTGAGAAAAACGAAAAGCCACAGGGTTTCTTGCTAGCCGGAGAGAAACAGCTGGAGAAAAAGAGCTCTTAAGCGGATCACATATGAAAATATTTTGGCCCCCACTTACCCTGGGCTCAAGCAGAGGGAAGGCAGAGGGGACTGGAGATGCTTGGGGAGAGTTTGGTGTGGTGGCTTTGAGGGGAGAGCTGGGGAAGCGGCCGGCTGGGTCCCAGTGCTGACTCATCCCCACACTGCAGGCAGACCATTCCCGGCCAAGTGGCATCAGCCTGAGGGGAAGCAAAGGCCCTGCCTACAGGAATTAAGCTGCCACACCCACGGTCCTTAAGCCTGACGTCTAATCACAGATTGAATAGATTAACAACTAAAGAAGACTGAAAAGGCTGTAGATCACTGGAAGTCTCCAACAGGCTGCCTAGGCCCAGACTGGTACAGGATCTGACACCACCAGGGGCAGATCCAGGAAGTGCAGATCATTCTAAGAAGCACCAACAAACAATAGGAGTCCCAAAAATGGGGAGACAGAGAAACAACACCCCATCAAAAGGAAAGGTAGAGTCCCCAGAAAGAGTGCTAAATGAAATAGAGGGGAGCCAACTATCAGATATGGAATTGAAAGCATGGATTATGGAGAAGCTCAATGAGCTCAGCGGAAACTACAAAGAACTCCAGAAAAACTACAGTGAACTCCAGAAGAACTATAAGGAACTTACTGAAAATTATACCAGCATCAAAAAGGACTTGGAAGCTATCAATAAGAGCCAGGAGGAAATGAAGAATACGATCACTGAATTGAAGAACACAGTAGAAGGAATTAAAAACAGGCTAGAGGAAGCAGAAAATCAGATCAGCAAGCTGGAGGACAACGTAGACAAAAACTCACAGACAGAGCAACAAAATGAAAAAAGGCTGAACAAGACTGAAGAGGCTCTAAGACAGCTGCAGGACAACATGAAATGGAATAATATCCGTATCATAGGGATTCCAGAAGGAGAAGAAGAAGAGCAAGGGATAGAAAACCTCTTTGAAAAACTAATGACAGAAAACTTCCCTAACATGAAGAGAGAAAGAATCATGCAAGTCCAGGAAGCACAGAGGGTCCCAATGAAGATGAACCCCAACAGGCCCACTTCAAGACACATCATAATTAAAATGCCAACATTCAAAGACAAAGAGAGAATCCTAAAAGCAGCAAGAGAGAAACAACTAATTACAAGGGAGCTCCAATAAGGCTATCATCAGATTTCTCAGCAGAAACACTACAAGCCAGAAGGGAATGGCAAAATATATTCCAAGTAATGAAAAACAAAGGCCTACAACCAAGAATACTCTACCCAGCAAGACTCTCATTCAAAATGGAAGGTGAAATAAGGAGTTTCCAAGACAAAAGAAGGTTAAAAGAATACATCTCCACCAAACCAGTATTGCAAGAGATGCTAAAGGGTCTGCTTTAAGAAGATGAAGAAAGAGAGAGAGACAGAGAGGAACACGAGTACAAAGAGGGAAAATGACAATGAATAAGTACTGAAAGAAAGAAGGAACTTCTACCATTTGCAACAACATGATTGGAACTAGAGAGAATTATGCTTAGCGAAATAAGCCAGGCAACAAAAGAAAATTACCTTATGCTATCACCTGTTACAGGAAACTAATGAACAACACAAACAAATGAGCAAGATTGAACCAGAGGTATGTAAATGAGGAATAAACTAACAGTAACAAAGGGGGAGATGGGAAGGAGAGAAGTGGTAAGAAGGGGAAGGGTCTAGTTAAAGAACATGTATAAATGACCCATGGACATGGACAACTGGGTGGGGACTGATTGTGGGAGAAGGGAGGGACAGGGTGCAGAGAAGCAAGAGGGGGAAAAAGGTGAGACAACTGTAATGGAAAAACAAACAAACAGAAAAATTTTTAGTGGGGGGAAAAATAAAAATATAAAGAATAGAAATGCAAGTTCAGTGAATATTAGAAGGACAAGGTTTTTCCTTCACACTGTATATATTTTCTCCCTATCTGATCCCTCCAGAATTTGGCATTCTAAAGAAGTAAGTAATAACCTAAGTTTCTTTGCATAAAACTAATAAGACCAGTTGTTAATAACGATTTTTTTTTACTAAGACTTTGACTGGAATGTCATGTGTAAAGGAGACATGCTTGGGCTTTGGTTGTTACCAAAAAGCCCTGAGCAACTGGGACTGACTTTCAAAGGTAATAAAAGTCCACGAGATAAAAGACCTGGTACCTTGGATGGATGAGCGGTCCATAGCAATCTTTCCAGGAAAGGAACGAAGGTTGTTTTCCTGAAAGATGGCTAGAAGGGACCTTAAGGCACAATGGAAAACCAGAAGGACCTGGAAAAGACAGGTGTTTACAGGCAAGGCTGAATGCCAGGTATGTGGCTCAGCTTCTGTGCCCTGAAGGGCACACTGAAGGTCACCCTAAATGTTCCTTGCGTAAGTTCCAGCAAAGCAGAACTAAAGATCATAAGTGATCATTTGCTGCTCTTGTTGTGTTTATGCAAATGAACAGGATAAATTAAAAATGAACTTAATGCAGTCCCTTTAATGACAAGGAGGGTAATCTTAGGGAGAAAAATCAAGATTCAAGGAAGATCACAATGCCCAGTGGTAGACTATAAAGTAATGCAGCTAACCGTCTTTAAAGTTTCTTTTCATTTAAAATTTGTTTTCATTTGAAAGTTAAACTATGTCTGTGGCATTATCAGAGATGTTTAATTTACAGGCAAGACGAATGTCAAATGCCTTGCAACTGGATGTCTTTCCGATAAGACAGTGCTACAGATCTATAAACTTGTGTGTGGGTTATGTTACATAAATTAACATGTGTTTTCTGTTTTCAAAGGGCATAAGCCTACGATCTCATTACCTGAGTGACTGTTTGTACGTATAGGCCTCACTTAATCCTGTCTCCAAAGAAGCCCTTCTTTTCCCTAATGTGGGACATTGAAAAATTAATACCTGTCTTTTGTCATCTAGTAGTTACGGATTGAATGATGTCCTTTAACCCTGTTGCCCCCAGAATACAACAAGGATGCCAGTCTGTTAAACCAAGCATGCCGTTGTCCAGAGACAGCCAACCAACATGGAGTCTGCACGATCCTTCCCCTTGTAGGAAGGCCACCCTCCCCTCCACATCCCCACTCTTATTAGGGATTTCTTGACCCAAGGGTAGGTAGGACGACGACCATGTTCAGCTTGAAGCAGCTAGAGGAGCTCGAGACCTTCGTCCGTTGTCCTTTATAAGATTGTAAAGGGTCTTAAGTCTGAGAGGGAGGGATTGTTATTTTTTATTGTTAAAATATTTAACTAATTAATTAATTATTTAAAAAAAAAAGAAGAATATATGAAAGGGTGAGCCATGGGCATGGACTTGGGGAGGGGATTGTCGGGGAAGAGGGGTGCTGGGCGGAGGGGAGCAAAGGGGAAAAAATTGGAACTATTGTAACAATATAATCAGTAAAATATAGTTAAAAAAATAAATAAAAGAAGCTATTGTTGAAGTTTTGCAGATTATGGAGGTGGTGTAGGGATAATTTTAGCAAAATAGAAAAAGATAACAATTTAATTCTATGAGTTTTAAAATTCACTGGCCACCTTCAATACAGGACATTTTTATTGCTCCACTTCTGAGATTCAATTTGGTACCATGTTGCAGAGTGAATTCTGCATGTCTATGCCTCCATTAATCATCTTTTTCTTTCACTGGCCACCTTCAATACAGGACATTTTTATTGCTCCACCTCTGAGATTCAATTTGGTACCATGTTGCAGAGTGAATTCTGCATGTCTATGCCTCCATTAATCATCTTTTTCTCCTGTGTAACCCAGAGTTACTCCCACCATCATACTGGCCACATTCTGTTCCATACACATAGCAGTAGGAAAATGAACATGTTTCTTGTACATATTATGGTGTGGTAAAGATTTGCATATTTTATATAAAATTGTCTCACTTAGATCAAAAAGACCCTTACTTTATCAACCAAAATGGCTTATTAACATATTTTCTGAAACATGTGCCTTTACTTCTAAGGCAATTAATACAACTCACTTTGATCATGAAAGCAAATATTGTTTTTCCTTTCTCACATTTTTCCTCTGCTTATTTATTTATTTTTCTGTAGGATGAGTAATTGACTTAAAAGACTCACAAAGTCCTTTTCAGATCTGTAAGTATGATTCCCAATGAACATATTCTGCTGTATTAAAACTGGACATAAGCTATAAAGAGTTATTATGAACAGCTATAATTAGCATTAATTTTTGTATAGCTACCCTATATTAAACTTCTTTCTTTAACCTTTACTTTACCAGCATCAGCATCTACTATCAACATCAACAATAAATTATCATTATCGTTCTCACACTGACATTTTCTCATGGTAAAAAGTAAAAGCCTGGCCGTAGTGAATTACTTCCAAATCTTGCTCATTTGCCCAGTGGCTCCTCCTGATACCCTTGCACTATTGCATGTGCCATTTCCTCTTTTTTTTTTTTAATTTCCATCTCTGTAACTCCTTATTTAAAATGAGAGAACAATTTGTAAACTTGTGTTTCGCTCAGAGCAGCTTCTTTGTAAGCTGTTTATAGCATAGCAATAGTTTCTACCACATTTTTCCCCAAGAAGAAAAAAATTTTTACTGTCGCACTTTGTTCATGTAAATCACCCATCATGACATGGGCAACACGTTGAAAGAGTCATCAAAAAAAATAAATAAATTCACTGAAACCAAACACAGCCTCACACAACAATGCCATCTGGTATACTGATACAGATGGGTTCCTAGAACACTCACATAGCAGGGAAAATCTGTACTGCAAGGGGTCTGCCCATCAGATAATCATATGATAAATATATATATACACACACACACACATACATATATGTATATATATATATATATATATACATATATGTATACACCTCATTATCCATTATTCTATTGATGGACATCTAGGTTGCTTTCATATCTTAGTTATTACTAGTAATGCTGCAGTGAACTTAGTAGTACATAGGTGTTTTTGAATCAGTGTTTTCAATTTCTTCAGGTAATTACCCAGAAGTAGAATTGCTGGGTTTTATGGCAGCTCTATTTCTAATTTTTTGAGAAATCGCCATAGTGTTTTCCATAGCGGCTGTAAATGCAGTTTATTTTCTTTCTTATATTTTTCCTCTACTTATAAAATTCAAATACAATGTATAAAAAAAACAGAATTACCAAAGATGGATGAATTTGAGTATAGAACACAGGTGGAAAAGTTTTCTGGACAGGGACAGGGAGTAAATATTTTAGGATTTGCATATCATGATTTCTGTTACAACTGGCCTCAGTTGCAACCCTTCAAATGCACAGTCAGGCCATATGGCAAACATAGAAAATACATAAATAAGTACATATGGCTGTGCTTCAATAAAACTTTATTTCTAAAACTCAGAGCAGTCTGGATTTAGCCAACAGACCACAGCTGGCCAGCCCACTATATAGATAGACTGATTAGAGCCCCATCTATCTGCCTCCCTGAAAGTTTCTCCTAATTCCAAGGAGAATGATTTTAAAAAGCACATTAATAAATATTATATATAAATAATTTAAAATTTAAAGAATGTCATAATTTCAGTGAAAATTTGTTTAAGATCAGAAGTATTTCTTAGCTATATTTTTCATAAGTCTCAATTTAAAATTCATAGAAATAAAAACTTCTTGCATGGCATTTTCCAGAAGAACAGAGTTTCCTTATAGTATAACCACGTGTGTATTTCTTGCCCCAGTTGGATTGTGAGCTTCTTAAAAGTGGATATTTATCTTTTTTTCCCCAATGCCAAGCACAATATATTGTGTAGAATGAGGGGTTATTTTATACCGAATAAATGCCTTGAAAAATTCTTATCCTTCCTTATTTTAAGATTGTCAGCATTTTATCTGAATTATCAGGTTAGTCCCCAATAAAACATGCAATTAAAATAGATATGAAACTTTACTTTTTAAAAAAAGTAATTGAGTGTCAGAAAAAAGTTATTTGTTTGGCTAATTAAATCTTAATTACTTAAGAAGTATTTTGTGTCTAGAATATAGCCCCAAAATAATTTAAAAATAAAAGAAAACATAATTGTTTATGTAGTCATAACACCTTGTTATTTTATCTAAATTTCCTTTGAAAATAGAGCTTTTCAGAGGAATCAAGTTGACTTGAATAACCATTTCCCAGACTATCTTTCTGATGAATTTTGCTCATGACTGACTAGAGACTCAAGCTGACTAACAGGTTTTTACTGCACATAGACTAGAGACCCATATCAAGTTAAAATTTCTCCCCAAAATTTCAGTTTCTTTAGGGAACACCTTTAGCTTTTGGTAATTTGTTCAAAACCAAAACAAATGCTTCTCAGAATGATCAGTTCTTAGGTTCATAAGGTATGTGCACTCATTTAAAATCAAGCAAACAAATGAAAAACCAAACTTGAACAACAAAACTAAAATACAGTTCTCCTACTCAGAGTGCTTTTATTTATTTTATTTTATTTTATTTCACTTTTGTTATTTCTTTTGGATAAAGGACATCTTCATAACTGGCTACAAAAAAGGAAAAGATCAAACCAAATTATGAACTGGTCCTAAATATTGGATACACCAATATTCATTGTAAAATGTATATTCTAAAAACTGAAGTGTTTGAAAAACAAAATCAACTGAAACTTATTTTTGGGTGAACGATTAAGTTAGAAATCCTCAACTAGGAAAAAATTGTGATGTAATTTCATTTAAATCACTGTCACAAGTTTATTTTATACACATACATATGCATACACATTAGCAATATCTGATTAACTATTGAATATCCTTCAGCTTATAAAAACTGGCTCAGAAATGTCTGTTATGTGAGAAGATAATTTAGCTAAAATAACTACAAGGATTTTGTATATTCATTATAATTTCTTTATTATTATTATTTTTAGCAATTATTTTTCAGGGAACTAAGAAAAGTAGCTAAAGAGAGAATAGTTAGGGTAGTAAAACTGAGGGCTGTCAGGTCATTATAACACTGGGAGAGAGTAGAGAACTGCTTGGATGTAAAAGTTGCCTGTACCTCTCTCCAGCAGTGTACAGAAGAATAAACTAGGAGTGATGGAACAACATATTCGCTCAGTAATGAGAAGGAGTGCTCTTGTTACCTGTAGAAGGTGGCTTCTGAACGGTTCCCAACCATTTCTGCCTTTTTGTATTCATACTTTGTGTGATCAATCCCATCTCTTTGAATGTGCTTTGTGCCTACACACTTACTTCTAACAATTAGAATTCAGCAAAATTTATGAGATGTAACTTCCAAGATTAGGTTATTCTATAAACTGAATATCTGTATCCCCCAAAATTCATAATTTTAATAATTCTCAGTGTGATAGTATTAAGAGGTAGGGACTCTGGGAAGTGGTTAGGTCATGAGGTGAGACCTCATTAATGGAATTACTGACTTTATATGAGACACCTCACAGAGTTCACTTATCCCTCCTGTCCTGTGAGGACATTGCAAGAAGATGGCTGTCTATAAACCAGGCAGCAAGTCCTCACCAAACATTGAATCTTCTAGTGTTTTGATCTAGGTCTTCCTAGTCTTCAGAATTGTGAGAAATGAATGTTTGTCACTTAAACCACACAGTCTATGGTATTTTGTTATAGCAATCTGGACAGACTAAGATAGTTTAAAACAAGATTGTGGTTTTTTCTCTCAGTCTTGTTTACTTATTCTTAGGAAAACAAGCTGCCTAGTTATGAGATGTCTCATGGAGAGGTCCATATGACAAGAAACTGAGACCCTCAGTCTAAGAACTGAATCCTGTTAATAAGCCAGTGAGTAAAGTTAAAAACAAATCATCCCCAGAAAAACCTGAATGACCACATTACCAGCTGATTCCTTGACCCTGGACAAGAGAACCCAGCAAAGCTGCAAGATTCCTGACCTACAGTAACATGAGATACAAAATACCATTAATACAGGACATGGATTTCATAAAGTCAGAGGATGAACATTCATCAAAGATAGATACAGTTTTAGTGTTGGTATGCTTGTGCCAGGCGGTTGAGCATAGTCCACCTAGATCAGCCTTATAGAAGAAACAAGGTAAATTATCTTCCTACTTCCACCAGAAAATGTTTTATTGGCAGTAATACAAAAAAGGGAATGCAACTTCATGTCAGTGGTACATTTCACTGGATGTGCTAACATACGGATATCTAACCACCTCAATATAAAGTCTATTAAAGTTTACTTGCAAGCTTCTTGTGTTTCAAAGATGGGAATGAAGGTGCTTGCTGCTCCTTAAGAAGTACATACTACAGAATTAGGGGGATTTGTTGAATTTGAACAATTTGTTGTATTCAAGTTGCAGTGGCTCTTTGCAGAGACTTTCTGAGGAACTGATAAATATACATGGGTGGGAAAAACAGGTTTAGAGTTGTTCATATGGAAAAATATATAATACAATATTAATAATATACAAGAATAAACTGTTTTGTGTACTCACAACTGTACACCTACATTTGCCACCACATATAATACCTTACTTAACCTCATCTTATTTCTTTGTCACCCTTAATATTTCAAACTAAATCTGATTGCCAATAGATTCCTTATAGTCTCACTCAGAGGCTATTTACACTTATTTTGATGTCATTAGATTTTATCCGTGTTTGATTTTTCCACATTTGAGCAATACAGGGTTGGTAGAATTAGTTACATTATAATCATAAAGATGTGGCAGCTTAACAATGGAATATGTATTAGTTGATAAAAATATAAATGTCCCCAATATAGGTTCTGGGTCTGAAACTGTGGTAGGCATTGGAAATTTAGTGGTCAGTAAGACTGGTACAATCTCTACCATTCTAATGCTTTCATTATTACTTAGTAGAAAAGAGCTTTTTTTTTTTTTTGTCAGGCAGACCTAGTCCTTTCTGTTTTCTACACCTATTATCATGACCTGGAGCAAATTTTTTAACCTTTTTGAACTTTCATTTCTCCTTCTATAAATTTGAGATAATAAAAATGCTTTCCTGATGAAATTGCTAAAGGGTTAAGTGTGATAAAAACAGTAAAATTCTTATAGAGAGATCATAGTCAGCATTTAATAGAAAGTAAGTACTGTGCTGTTGCCTTATTGTTATCTGTATCTCCATCATCATTGTTAGAGAACGAAAAATACCTTTTCCCTGTTCCTAATTTCCAGAAAGAGGAAGTTGTCCCATAGTCTCTCTACCTTTGGGAAATTAAAATAATTTATTAAGTCAGAAACTGTGACAAAAGGAAACACAATCCATGGAGAGAGACCATTTATATAGAAAGAAGAGCAGCCAAAGCAGCCAGCTTCATCAGGTGCCCACACATCAGTTTCTAGAAGACAGTGGATGAAGCTAAGTGTTTCCTATGTATGCAGTGGCTACATCCCAGGAGAGGAAACCTGACATTAGGAGACTCTGAACTTGTATGGAGATGCCAGAACATCTGTCCTGGTTAGATTTGGAGACACAGCATATGCCTGTAGGAATGGGGAAGAGAAGGCATTAAAATTATTACCCTGGAATGTTTCTGGGGAGGTGTGTCTTCAAAACCCTCTTGACGAATTCACTACCTCTAACTTCCAGGGCTGGTTGCTATTCCAACATGTCCTTTGCTATAAAGGCTTTACTGTTCAGGTACATGAAAAATCTATGTAGAATTATCTTCTAATGTTATAGTAGGCAGCTAGTTAGATATTAATGAAAGAGAAGGCAGTCAGACATCTAATTAATCCAGATTAACTAGGAAATGACAGCTTCAGATACTCCAGGGTAGTTAGAATTGTTCAGCCAAAGGAATTAGCATCCTAGTAAACAGAAAAGGCTGGTTTTTAAATATCCCCCCAAAACAACCACCCAATTTCCCAGATTAATGGTAAGGTAGAAGAAATTCCACTGCTCATGTATGGGCGATAAAAACCGGATGACGAGGTGAAGTTACGAGGCATGTTCAGTAGGAGCTAGAATGGTGGCCATAATGGATGGAGGAAAACCTGGGGGAAAGATTGGATGGGATATGGCCACTGGCCTGGGAAGACCCAGGAAGGAGATTAGATAGTTTGAAAGAAAGGCTACACCTCCTAAACCCAAGGAAATCTAATCAAAGCTTAACAAAGGCCCCATTGTTTCTCTCTCTTCAGCAGCTGTGTGGGCTAAGTGCAGCCTCCATTATGATTCTGATCCCCATTATGGGCCAGATGGAAATAGAGACTAAGATAGACTACTAGAGCTTTTTTGCCATGTTGGGCTCAGCAATGCCTCTTTTCACAGTGGCTTTTCTACCAGGATCATTGAAACTCTAGAGGGAAGTCTAGCCAAGAGAGTTAATGAATATGCCTGATAACGAAGTTCAGGAAGAAACTCCAGTTTTATCTCACACAAAGTCACATTATATATTTTAGCAATGATCAGTCATAAGGTTGGCTCATTTTTTTTTTTTTTTTTTTTTATTGTCTCTGCTTTCTTACTTAATTTTTTGGACCTGTCAGGGAAAAGGGTACTAATTCTTGGAAGCTCCCTAAGAGATCAGACCAATTATTTTTATGAGTCTACATAACAGTTTATATTATAGCACCAAGTTATTAAAGCAATCAATTTTGTTTTATATAACTTATTTTAAGACATGGAAGCAAAATTTAGTTTAGAAAACATTTCATCCCACATTATGAGAATAAGATATTGTGATGTAAATCAGTAACTTTCAGGTGTTTAAAAATTTTGCTTACATGCTATTTTAAAAAACTTCCAGACATTGGCAATTTTAAAAGGCCTTGCATTAAATAACCCTTATTATTAATGTTTGAATCTGTGTTGCTTTCTTAACTAACTTCTTTTTAGTCAAGGAAAATACTAGGATGGCCTTGCCTTTTGTCTGGAGACAAGAAAGGGCTCTATTAACATGTGATCATTAAGCTGGAAATTGAAAAATAACTAGAAATTGGTCAAGCCGACAGGGCTAAAGTGAGGAGAAGGTTATAAGCAAAAAAGAAGTGTGAAGATATAAACCCTCAAGAGGAAATGATGTGGATCTGAAAACAGGCCAATGTGGCAGAACTTTTGGCAGAGGGAGCAAGTGAGCATTAGAGTGTGGTTAGAAAAGGAAGCAGGAGTTCAGGCAGAGAATGGTGTTTTTTATCTTAAGAGCTATTAAACTCTCTGAAAAAGTGCACTGTTATTATTAAAAAATGGATTGCAGAACAGGAATTGGTGAGACCAGTGAGCAAACCACAACAGCAGTACAAGCAGGAAGTTAAATTGGTCTGGGCAGAGTAGGTGGCAGTAAAAACAGAGGAAAGCAAGTAAATTACACATATATTTCAGAAAAAAATATATACTTATGTTTATTCTGCAAATGAATCTTGTGTCTTATACAACTAACAAACATCAGTGAATGTTCACCAGTCGCGTGGAACCTGTCATCTATGGAGCATTTTTCAATTTACCTAGCCTTCAGTTTCTTTTGGAAAACTAGGAAGAGACTGCATAGAACACTATTTTTCAAGTAAAACATAAGTTCAGATTAAATCACCCAAAGCAGGTAACTAATTAAAAACAGTTTTTTTAGGCAATTACAGCAAATCTACACTTTTCCTGGTTAAAAGTCAGATGTGGAAGGCAGGGTATTAATTTTGATATGTATAATGTTTCCTGTGGGGAAAACAATTTTAAAAAATGCCTGGAAGCCATAAAGTTGGAATCCATTCGATGCTATAAGAGACACCATTTTAACAATGCAAATGACATCCACACAACTCCCCTATCAGCTAACAGCTGTTGGGAAAGGGCCTTAGAATTTCTAGCATTGAGTCCAATTAAGGTGTAAAATCTTGACTAATAATTTAGACCATGGACCACATTTTGAAGTCTTAAATAATTCCTCATGCCTGTTAGAGACACTTCATTTTTAATGATATCTGTTTTATTTAATTGAGTGACATTCATCCTTGCATTTAGAGTTCTTATTGGGAGTGATGTGGTTGTGATAAATGTATGATATATTGATTCTATAAGGACAGTTCCTAATACTTACTCTAAAGCTACAGGGATTACACATGTATAGCTGGAGAAGTGACCAACCAGTAGATGGTGCTTGGGATACTAAAATTTTAACAATAAATAAATAAATGCTATGAAATAATTTATTTACACATCAGTCTAAAACTCTTATTAAGCACCTGCTTTACATCTGGCATTGTGCTTGATGTCGGGAATATATGAAATTTAAGTGACTTACTGTTTAATAAGGTAAATAGAAAGTTTTTAATTATAATAATAGTTCTGGGACTAAATTAGAAGTAGTTAAACAAAGGAAGGAGTGGTCATCTGAGGTGGAAAGAAAAGCCTGTCATTTGATCTCAGTATTAAAATGAGTCAGTATTCACTAAGTATGAAAGGGCATGCTCATATATTCAAAACAGAGGAATCAGCATATGAAAAATATATTATGAACCAGTGCATGCTTTGAAAGGGAAATGAAATTTTGGCTTGATTATAAGGTATTTAAAGAATGCAACAGGACTTCCAACCAAGATGGAGGCCTAGACTGACACGCTCCATCTCCCTCCACAACTAAGAAGGAATACATCTACTGCAAAACCAGAAATAATCATAAGTTCCAGAAAATAAAGCTACATGAAAGGTGTTGTATTAAGTGATGACCGAGGACACAGAAGTAATTCCAGCAGGCAGAATGTAGATGAACGGGGGGCTGCTGCACACTCAGGCAAGTCAGCCACGAGCAGAGCAAGCACCATCCTTTTATTGAAATCTGAGGGTGGCAATTACAGAATACATACCATAAAAACAGGATACCAGGGTTCAAACATTAACTAGCTTGGAGACAACACCAAAACTATAAGTCCTTAAGGCTAAGCTTCAAACAAGATGATAAGACAAGGGATCAATGGAGTACTCAGCAAGATCTCTTCATTCTCAGGATGCCATAGCTTAGTGGCCTGGAACAGCTTGAAGCTGCTGGTGTCAGCAAGTCCAGCTTGCTTATCTGAGTCACAGGACACCTGGATGGAGGGGCATTGAAAATGCCCCTACCCAGAGACTTGATTTCCACCAACTGAAGGCCAATGTATGAAGATATAAAGAAGTGATACTCGTTCAGACGCGTAGGAGGGGCAAAGCCGAGGTGGAGAAGTCAAGCTGTGCTGGCAGCAGCAGCTGTGGCGATGGTGGATGGATGGCAGTAAGCACAGACACCCGTATTTAAAAAGAGGAGAGAAATACCCGAGGAGCACCCCCGACTGCAGACCAGATCCATCAGCTCATGATTTCAATGTCAGGGAAGGCAGACCCCCATTGCCTTGGACTGTGAAGGCTGGAGGGGGTGAGGACAGAGTGAGAAGTTCCCAATCTCTCACTGGAGAGTAAATGCAAGAATCCATCTTAGACCCCCCACCCTCTCAGAAAATGCCACAGCATGGTGAGAAAGGTCAGGTAGTAGTAACGAGTGCATGGGGCTCCACACCCTATAGCATAGTAGATGTGACAGCCCCGCCCAGGAAGCAAAGGTAAACACAAAACTGTCAGATTGGCAGATATCATGATAGAGATCCCAGTAATGCAGCTGACCAGCCAGAAAATATTTGATCTAACAGATCAGCAGATAGGAAATCTTTCTGAGGCACAGTTCAGAACTTTAGTTATAAGCATGCTTATAGACCTAAGAGCAGATCTTAAACAAGATGGGGAAGGAATGAAGGATAGTACTGATGAAATGAAGGAAAACACATATGAAACAGGTAGAGAAGGAAGGAAAACCAGGGATCAAATCAACAAATTGGAACGTAGGGAAGGAACAGTCAACCAGTGCAGAAAGAGGAAAGGAAAAGTGAGGAAAATGAGGAGAGACCCAGAAACCTATGGGACAGCTATAAGCAGGCCAACATCTGAATCATAGAGTTGCCAGAAGGTTAAGAAGAAGAACTAGAAATTAAAAAATTATGTGAAAAATATAAGGAAGCAGAACTTCCCTAACTTGGGGAAGAAAATAGACTTATAGGTCCAGAAAGCACAGAGAATTAAATAAATAAATAAATAAATAGCTGGACCCAGGGAGAACCACACCAAGACATATTATAATCAAAATGTCAAAAATTAGGGATAAAGAAAGAATCTTAAAAGCATCAAGAGAGAAGAAGAGAATTACATATAGAGGGATCCCAATAAGACTCTCAGCTGATTTCTCAAAAGAAACTATGTAGGCAAGAAGGGACTGGCAAGAAATATTCAAAGTAATGAAAAGCAAAAACCTACAACCACGATTCCTCTATCCAGCAAAGCTGTCATTCAGAATAGAAGGGCAAAGAAAATGCTTCCAGGACAAAGTAAAACTGAAGGAGTTCATTAGATCCCAACTACTGTTATATGAAATGTTAAAGGTACTTGTTTAGGAAAAAGAGGAGCAAAACTATGAACATTAAAATGAAAACTGCAACACAACAATGAAGAACAGAAGCTAGGGAATCAAAACAAAGGCAAACTAAGTAGGGAACAAGAGTGGGGAAAAAATCATAGGTATGGGGAACATATTGGGGGGAGATCAACAGGGAGGGGGAAGGGTGGAAGTGAAGGAGATGGTGCAGGAATTAAGAAGCATAGTAGGAGGGAGTGGAGTAGATAGTAAGATGTTGAGAAGAACTATATGCACAACCAATGGGCATGGACTAAGTGGGGGGACAACTGGAGAGAGGGGGATCACTGTGTGGAGGGGAACAAAGGGAAAAGAAATTGGGATGACTGTAACAGCATAATCAATAAAGCATATTTTAAGAAATGCAACAATAGTTGGGGCTTTGAGTAAGCAGGGACAAAATCAGAAAGGACTATGTAAACCATGCTGAAACTACAGACTTTATTAAAAGGTCACGAAGTCAAGTGCATTCAGAAGTGGGCAAGAAAATTATAGTATAAAGGGTGTCAGGCAGTAAACAATAAAAAACTGCTCATTACATATTGAACTCAGTGAGTGAGACCACTGATTAAACATATTCAAATATAATGTTCTTAAATCACAGAAGAATGCCAAACAAAATGTATCTGAACAATAAATGCCTTCAGGCATTTAAACTCCCTAGTAATTCTAAGGCAAGGATAATTTAATAAACAATTTCAATAATGTCAGTGACATAGTTAGATTTAGTTTTAAAACAATTACTCTGGCTATGAAGTGAGGGAATATAAGTGAAGCAAGGCATCTATGAAAGGAGATATATTATCCTATATGGCTATTGCAATATTTTTAAAAAACTAGTCCATATTACAATATATAGGTTATTATAATAATTTAGAAGGTATGATAGTAAATTGGACTGAAGTAGATCAATGGAGATAAAAATAAGTGAATATTTCCAAGAGCTATTTAAAAGACAAAATAATTTTATGATAATATGGTAGATGTAGTGGTGGGGAGAGGAGAGAATTAAGGATAACCCCCTATTCTGTGGCTAAAATTCCAATCACATATGGCACTGTGTGCTCAAATGGGCACTATTAGATTAGGATATATGGGAAGGAAGAACATTGCCCAAGGTTAGGTGGTTTAAATCAACACCAAAAGCACTCAGATAAAGATTATAAAGTTAGATTTAATTAAGTTCTATTTTTTAATTTTAATGTTTAGGTGGCATCTAGTATCTCTAGAGAGCTGCATGTAAAGGTGTGGCCTATAAAAAAAAAAGAGAACTAATGAAGAACTTAAATTTGCAGTTAGTAGAATGCTAATAGGTGAAGTCATGAAAGTGGATGAGCCCTCCCTCAGGGACTTAGAGTGTCACCACTAAAGAGTTTGGTAGGGACTCAAATAACAGAAGTTAAAGAGATCCAAGGTGGTGGCAGAGTAAGTGGAAGCTACACTAACCACCTCCCAGAACCAAGCAGGAATTACAACTAAATTATAGAAAAATCATACTGAATAATCAACTGTAGACTAACTAGAGTAGCCTTATAACCAAGCCCTTACAGAAGAAACCACCTCACCACAGCAAGACTGGTAGGAAGTGCAAAGACGTAAGAGGGCTGGCTGGGTTTCTGCAGTTGGCAGCTAAAGTTCCAGAGGCACAGCTCAGCTGTGAGGGGTTCCCTCTGAGAAGTGTGGATTCTAAACCCCAAGCTGGGCTCCACAGTTTAGTGCATCAGGCCGGGAAAGGAACCCACATAACATCCGGCTGTGAAAAGTAGTGGGCTTTCTGTCCACCAGGTATAAATGGCTAGAGATGCAGACACCATCTTAAAGAACCAACACACTTTTTTTTTTTTTTTACAACCACTTAGCCTGGGTTCCAGAGAAAGGATGGCAGAGCCGACTAGAGCTATGTGAGAGGAGTCTGGGGTTGGTGGCTCTGGGGAAAGAGCCAAGGGTAAACCACCAAGATCCCTGTGCTCAGTCATTCCCCATACTGCAGAAACCACCTTTCTCAGGCAGAGCACTTTCCTCCATGAAGTATCATCCTGGGGTGAAGCAATAGCCCCACTTGCAGGAACCCCTCTTACCCCACCCTGTTGAGCTTAAGCTTTTTTGGGTGTGGGGTATAATCAAAGGCTCCTTCAGTCATTAAATGTAACAGAGATCCTGCAGGTAAAGGTCATTCTCTGGGTATTTTGAGACTTTAGTTGGCATCCCCAAAGCCCTCTGCTGGTAAGTCAGCTTTGGTGCTCAACTTGGTCTTTTCCACACTCACCCTGGCTCAGCATAATGAGCCACAAGCTGAGGGTTACTGATAGCACCAAACAGGTTTCCCAGGGCCAGTCACATGCTGCATCTTACATAGGTCGGCACCAGAGTCTTTGCAGATATACTTAATACAAAGAAACAGCCAAATGAAAGACAAAAAAAAAAAAAAAAAAAATGGATCCCATATGAAAGAACAAGAGAATTTGCAACAGAAGAACTAAATGAAAAGACAACAATTTGTCACATATAAAGTTCAAAGTAATGAGTATCATCAGGATTCTCAACAGTATGTAAAAAAATCCCATAGAAATCATAAAAAGGACCAACCAGAAATAATGTAATATCTGAAATCAAAAACACCCTGGAAATAATAAACAGTAGGTTAGATGAAGCACAGGATTGAATAAGTTATTTGGAAGACAAGGTAGAAAAAAACACCCAATTAGAGCAGTAAAAAGAAAAAAAATAATTTTAAAAAATGAGGATAGTGTAAGGAACCTTTGAGATAACATGAAGTGTAACAACATCTATATCATAGAGACACAAGACAGAGCAAGGTATTGAGAACCTATTTGATGACATAATGAGCAAAAAATTCCATAACCTGGTGAAGGAAAAAGACATAGGTCCAGAAAGTACAGAGTTTCAAACAAGATAAACCCAAAGAGACTCACACCAAGACACATCATAATTAAAATAGCAAAGAATAAAAACAAGGAGATAATACTAAAAGCCACAAGAGTAAAGCAGGTAGTTACCTACAAGGGAGCTCCCATAAAACTGTCATCTGAATTCTCAACAGAAACATTTCAGTCCAGAAGGGATTTGCATAAAAATATTCAAAGAGAAGAAAAGGAAGGGCCTACAAACAAGGCCACTTGGCCGAGCAAGGCTAGCATTTAAATTGAATGAGAAATACAGAGCTTCCCAGACAGAAGAAGCTAAAGAAATTTGTTACCACCAAGCCAGTATTGCAACAAATGTTAAAGAGCTTACAGGTAGAAGAAGAGGAAAAAGAAGAGAAAGAAGAAGAAGAAGAGGAAGAGGAAGAAGGAGAAAAGAAAGACAAATACAGAAAAACAGTTAAATAAAATTACAATAAATACATATATATCAATAATTACTTTAAATGTAAATGGCTTAAGTGCTCCAATCAAAAATCTTAAGGTAGCTGAACAGATAAGAAAAAAAAGAAATCCATTAATAGTTTGTATTCAAAAGCCTCACCTTAGAACAAAAGATATTCACACTAAAATGGATTGAAAAAATATTCCATGCAAATGGAATAAGAAAAATGCTGGAATAGCAATACTTAAATGCAACAAAATAGGCTTTAAAACCAAAGCTATAGTAAGAGACAACGAAAAACATTACATAATGATAAAGGGAACAATCCAACAAGAGTATATAATCCTAGTAAACATTTATATACCTAAATATATAAAGCAAATCTTGATAGACTTAAAAGGAGAGACAAAAATATAATCATAGTGGGGAATTTCACCACCCCATTGACATCAATGGACAGATCTTTCAGACAGAAAATTCTACAGGATATGAGCCTTAAATGCCACACAAGACAAGATGGATTTAAATGATATCTACAGAGCATTTCATTCCAAAGCAGCAGAATATGCATTCTCTTCAAGTGCACATGGAACATTTTACAGAAAACAAAACAAGTCTTAATAAATTTAAGAAAATTGAAATTTTATCAAGCATCTTCTCTGACCATAATGCTATGAAAACTAGATAACAATCTTAAGAAGAAAACTGAAAAATATACAAAGACATGGAAACTAAATAAGATGTTATTAAATAATGAATGGGTCAACTATGAGATAAAGGAAGAAATCAAAAGATACCTCGAAACAGATGACAATGAGAACACAGCAACCCAAAATCTGTGTGACACAGGGAAAGCAGTCCTAAGAAGGAAATTCATAGCCTTATGAATCTATATCAAAAAACACACACAAGAAAAGCTCAAATAAATGATCTTAATTTACACTTAGAGGAACTTGAAAAAAGTAGAACAAACAAAGTCCAAAGTGAGTAGAAGAAAGAAATAATAAAGATCAGAACAAAAATAAATGAAATAAACTCCATATAAAGAATGCAAAAGATCAATGAATCCAAGAGCTTTTTCTTTGAAAAGATAAACAAGGTTGACAAACCTTTAACCGGACTCATCAAGAAAATGAGAGAGAGCCAAATATATAAAATTGGATATGAAAGAGGATGGGTAAAAACTGACACCAAAGAAATAAAAAGGATTGTGATAAAATATTATGAACAACTACATGCCAACTAGTTGGACAACCTTGAATGAAATTGATAAATTCCTAGAAACATACACTGTTCCAAAACTAAATCAAGAAGAATAAGAGTATCTGAATAGGCAGATTACACCTAGTGAAATTGGAGCGGTAATAAAAAAAAAGTTTCCAACAAACAAAAGTACTGGACTAGATTGATTCACAGATGAATTTTTCAAATATTCTGGGAAGATGTTACACCTCTCCTTTACAAACTATTTCATAAAGTTCAAAAGGAGGGAAACTCCCAAATGTATTTTATGAGGCCAGTATTATCCTAATTCCAAAACCAGAAAGAGACACTACAAAAAAGAAAATTATAGCCTGATATCCCTGATGAACATAAATTTTAAAATCCTCAAAAAAAGAAAAAAAATTAGCAAATTGCATACAGCAATAAATCAAAAAGATCATATATCATGATCAAGTGGGATCTATTCCAGGAATGTAAGGTTGGTGTAATATTTTCAAATCAATAAATGTGATTTAATTCACCACACAAACAAAATGAAGTCTAAAAACCATGTGATCACATCAATAGATGCAGAAAAAGTAATAAAATCCAGCACCCATTTATGATAAAAATTCTCAGCAAAGTGAGAATAGAGGGCACATACTTAAACATATTAAAGGCCATATATGACAAAAACCACCACCAACATCATATTCAATGGACAAAAACTACAAGTGTTTCTCGATCCACCTCTCTTATTAAGCATAATACTGGAAGTCTAGGCATAGCAATCAGATAAGAAGAAGAAATAAAAGGCATCCAAACTGGAAAGGAAGAAATAAAACTGACATTATTTGAAGATGATATGACACTGTACATACAATACCCCAAACATTACACTAAGAAATTATGAGAACTGGTAAGTGAATTCAGTGAAATAGCAGGATACAAAATCAATATCCAGAAATCAGTTGCATTTCAAATGTCGGTAATGAATTATCAGAAATGGAAATTAAGAAAGCAATCCCATTCACAATTACCTCAAAAGGAATAAAATACTTAGGAATAAATTTAACCAAGAATCTAAAAGACCTGTACTCAGAAAATTATATGACACTGAAGAAAGGAATTGAAGAAGATACAACTAAATAGAAGCATATACCACATTCATGGATAGGAAGAATTAACATCATTAAAATGTTTATACTACTAAAAGCAATCTACAAATTCAACAAAATTCCTATAAAATACTACCGGTATATTTCACAGAACTAGAACAAATATTTTAAAAATTTATATGAACCTACAAGTACCCTAAATAGCAACAGTAATATTGAGAAAGAAGAACAAAATTGAGGAAATCATGGAAATTATAATATAAAGCCATAGTAATCAAATCAGCATCGTACTGGCATAAAAACACACATAAATCAATGGACCAGAATAGAGAACCCTGAAATAATCCCATACCTTTTAGTCAATTAATATTTTACAGAGGAGGCAAAAACATAAAATGGACTAAAGATAGTTTATTCAATAAATGGTGTTGGGAAAATTGGACAGATACATGCAGAAAAATGAAACTAGACCACCTCCTCACACCAAACACAAGAATAAATTAAAAATGGATTAAAGACTAAAATGTTAGGCTCAAACCCTCAAAAATCCTAAAATAAAAGATAGGCACTAAAATCTTGGTCATTGCACTTAGCAATATTTTTCCTGCTATATCTCCTCAGTCCAGGGATACAAACGAAAAAATAAACAAATGGGACTACATCAAGCTAAAAAGTTTTTAAAGGAAACCATCAACAAAATGAAAAGGCAACCTACTTAATGGGAGCATATAAGGGGTTAACATCCAAAATTTATAAAGAACTTAAGAAGCTCAACACCAGAGAAATAAACAACCTCATTAAAAATGGTCAAAGAATCTGAATAATCACTTTTCCCAAGAAGACATACAGCCAACAGACATATGAAAAGATGCTCAACGTCACTAATCCTCAGCGAAATGCAAATTAAAACCACAATGAAATAATATCACCTCACACCTGTCAGAATGGCTGTCATCAATAAAGCAAAAAACAACAAGTGCTGCACTGTTTTTGGGAATGCAAATTGGTGCAGCTGCTGTGGAAAGCAGTATGGAGTTACCTCAAAAAATTAAAAATAGTACAGCCTTATGATCCAACAATTCAACTTCTGGGAACTTATCTGAAGAAACCCAAAAGACTGATTCAAAAGAATATATGCACCCCTATGTTCATTGCAGTGCATTTACAATGGCCAAGATTTGGAAGCAGCCCAAGTGTCCACCAGTAGATGAGTGGATAAAACAACTGTGGGACATGTATACAAATGGATACTACTAAGTTGTAAGAAGAAGAAATTTTTACCCTTTGCAACAACATGGTTAGATCTGAAGGACATTATGCTAAGTGAAATTACCCAGTCAGAGAAAGGCAAATAGCATATGATTTCACTTATGTGTGGGAGCTAATAAACAACCTGACCTAACAAGTAAAATGGAGGCAGATTCATAGATAGAGTGCAGGCTGGCAGCTCTGGGGGATGAAATTTGGGGGATGGAGAGATCAAGCTAAAAAGAACTCATGGACCTGAACAAGAGTGTGGTGATTGTGGGGGGGTGAGGTAGAAGAGTGTATAAGTGGGATAAGTAGTAATAGGGAAAAGATACAATAAAAATAAACTATTAAAACAATGTTAAAGAGAGATCCATGAGGAAGATAAACACAGAGTACAGGAAAGACAGTCCCTGAAAGGTGGCATGTTAAGATCATAAGGAGCCCAAGGGACAATAGTTTGTACTGAAAAGAGTATTCATATCATCAAATGTTTAAAAGTAGAAGCAAAATAGACTGAAAGAGGCCTATGTGCTTAGTAACAAGAAGGGTATGGAAGACTCTAGCGAGTTTAGTTTTCAGCAAGTAGTAGAGATATAAGCCAGATGGTAATTCAAATGTGAGTGTCAGGTGTGTAAAAGCAGGTGGTAAATATAAACATGTCATACATGAAGCTGGAATGGAAAGGAAAGACTTTAACACAGAAGCACAAAGTATTAATAGAAGGCCTGAAAAGGAGAGATCAACCTCAATGGGAAGAGAGATTTACACAGAGAAATCAAAATCACAGAGGTACCAAGACCTGTATTCAGTTACTGGCTTTATTTTTTTATTTGAAAAATTCCATCTGCTCCCCTTAAGAAGTAAGGATAATTGCAACCTATTCATTGTGCGATTCAATTAATCTTAAAGCTACCCTGTGGAGACTCTTCTATCATTACCCCTGCCTCCCCCACAAAAAGAGCACACAAATAACTGGAAAGCATAGGAGTTTTTTTTTTTTTTTAAACTATGTGACCCATATACATACTACAGCACATGAAAAAACATTGCCAAAGTTTAGGTGGTTTAAATAAGCACTGAATGACCACAGCTGATGTTTAGAAAGTCAGGTTTAATTAAAATCCTATGGATTTGTGAAAGTTTTTAATTATTGTTGCCATTTTATCCTTAACTAAATTTCACTTTGTTCAAGCACAGTAGAGTCTTAAGCATCCTGGTGAAATACACATAACCCGTGCAATTCATTAAAAAGCAGTTTCTCACTGAGAGCTTAGAAGTGTCAGAATTTATGAACATCCAAGCCCATTTGATTTGATTTTCCCTCTGAAGCATGATTGCTAATGCACAAATATTATTCACTAGTGTGCTAAGAGGTGTTCACTAAAGCTGAGCTGTGGAATTACCTTAACTCCAGCAGAAAAGTCATCACTCTGCTCAGGCAAAGAATGCTGATGAGGAAAAGTCCTCCAAAGAATTGCGATGATATAGAACAGCCCCAATAAATTAAATGCATTTTGCTGCTTCTGTTAATGTGCATGAGAAAAAATAAATGAATCTGTATCTTTTCCATTAATCTGTTCAGAAGATTTTAACTCTAATGGAAGTGGTGGAGAAATTAAAGAGCGAGTGTGCAGAATATTTACCTTTTAAATTCCTTTTGTTTGTTTCTATCACAAAGATGAAGTATCCAGTCTAAACTCTGGCAGTATGGACACTAATTTTCATCATATGGCTTAGTGCTCAAGAAATAGTCATTTTTTACTTTGTAAGAAGATTAACTACATTTCTTATGTAAGAAGAGCCCAGAAGTTGTCAGCTTAGGGCAGATACCGAGTTCCATGTCATTTACACGCAGGCTTTTCCTGCATTCCTTCCTGCTCTGCCTTCCTGAGAATGTTGTCTCCTGACCACTGGCTTAAAACAGCTGCTTGTGCTCCAACCATTGTATTCACATTCCAAGTAGCTGGAAGCAGAAAATGAGAGGAGTGTACTTTTCCCCTCTTTTATTTAGTTTATTGAAATCATCAGGCTCGACTCGCAAAGTATAGCTAATAAATTCACACAAGCTAAAGACAACCTTGTAACCATCACCCAGGTTAAGCTGTGGAACACTATCAGCACTGTAAAGTCCTCCTGAGATCCCTTCTCATCATTACTCCCACTCAGAGATAACCATTATTCTGCACTTTAACACCATAGATTATATTGCTTGCTTTTGAAACTTATATGAATGAAAACATAGAATATGCTTCTTTGTATATATTTTTTCTCAAAGTCATGTTAATGAGATGTAGTCATTGTTGCTTCTAGCAATGATTTATTTCTCATTAATATATAGCATCACCTAGTAAGAATATACCACAATATATAGGTCAATGTTTTCATTGACTAATGGATGGTTATTATAATTAGTGATAATTATAAGCGTTCTTTTATGTGCCTTTTTGTGAATATATGCATTATTTCTGTTGGGCATGAACTTCAGAGTGTGAAGAACAGTTTATAATTTGTGATCATGATCATCTTTAGGAGATATTGCTAAACAGTTTCGTCACTTTCATCAGTGTCTGGAAATTTTAGTTGTTGCACAGCCTCCACAACACTTAATAGTTTCTGTATCTTTAATGTTTAGCAATTCTGATAGGTATTACATGCTTTTACTATATAGTTCTCTGATGTCTATATTTGAGCACATTTTTATACATTTAATACACATTTGAATATCTTATTTTGAAAAGTATCCAATAAATTTTTTGCCAACTTTTAATAGTCTATACTTTCCAGACTGTAGAAGTATCTATAAAATTATAAAAGTTCTTTAAAAAGACTGGATATGAGTCCACTGCTGTCACATGTACATTGAAAGTATCTACTTCATCTCTAAGTGGGCTTGCACTTTCATTATCTTAATGTTTTCTTTTATGAACATAAGTTCTTAGTTTTAGTAAAGTTTACGTGATAAATATTTTCCAATATAGTTAGTACTTTTTGTGTGTCATTTTAAAATATATATATTAAGTATATTTTATTGATTACACTATTACAGTTGTCCCAATTTTTTCCCATCTCCCCACCTCTGCCTGGTACCTCCTTTCCCTCCAGCAATCCCCCCCCCCCTTAGTTCATGTCTATGGGTCATGCATGTAAGTTATTTGGCTTCTCCATTTACTTTACTATTCTTAACATCCCCCTGTCTATTTTTTACCTACCAGTTATGTCTCTTGATCCTTGCAACTTTTCCAGCATACCCCCCCTCCCCTCCCTCCTGACAACCCTCCATATGACCTCCATATCTATGGTTCTGTTCTAGTTGTTTGCTTAGTTTGTTTTTGTTTTTAGATCCATTTCTTAATAGTTGTGAGTTTGTTGTCATTTTACTGTTCATAGTTTTGATCTTCATTTTCTTAAATAAGTCCCTTTAACATTTCACATAATAATGGCTTGGTGATGGTAACTCTTCTTTTCTCTTGCCGCTTTTAAGATTTTCTCATTATCTTTAACCTTTAGCATTTTAATTATGATTTGCCTTGGTATAGTCTTCTTTGGGTCCAACTTGTTTGGGACTCTCTGTGCTTCCTGGACTTGAATGTCTATTTCCTTTGCCAAATTAGGGAATTTTTGCTTCATTATTGTTTCGTAAATCTTCAATTTCTGGCTCTTCCTTTTCTCCTTCTGGCACCCTTATAATTTGAATGTTGGTACACTTAAAGTTGCCTCTCCTCATGTTTTTCAATTCTTGTATTTTCCTTCTGTACTGATTGACTGTTTATTTCTTTCTTATGTTCCAAATCATTGATTTGAACTCCAGCTTCCTTTCTTTCATGTGGATTTATATTCATTTCACTTAGTATAGCCTTCACTTCTACCCTTCTGAGTTTGCCTTACTCAAGCATATCAGTCAAGTCTGTGAGCATCTTTATCACCAGTGTTTAAACTCTGTGTCTGTTAGGTTGGCAATCTCCTCATTTGTTAGGTTGGCTATCTCCTCCTTGCTTAGTTCTCCCACTGGAGGCTTGATCTGCTCCCTTTTTAGGGCCATAATTCTCTGTCTCCTCATCTTGACGAGCTCCTGTATTTGTCTCTATATCTTAGGTAGAGCTGTGACACCTATTACATTGGAAGTTGTGAATCTTTAGGTATTAGTCAGTGCAGGGTGACCCATTTCACCACCTATGGCACTGTATGTGGGGAATGGGTCAGAGAGGGAACAATGCTGCTTGCTCAGCCCGTGTCCCTTTTCCAGTCACTTCGCCTGCTTCCTGTATGCAGCTGGTGACCCTTTAGCTATTGTCCTAGTAATGGTTCCCAGAGTGGGTAAGTTTGCATACATTCTAGGACTTTGGGGGACATCTAAAAAGACTCTTCTGAGAGAATGGCAGTTTCTTCCTTTGCCCCAGCTTTCACTGGTTTTCACAGCCAGAAGCAATGAGGCTTTATTTTTCCTGGAGCTGGAACTGTGAGCTGTGTGGTCTGTCCTGGGAATGGGGTCACTCCCTAAGTGTTCCTCCCAGCTGTTATAATGTGTGATCACTCATTCCATCAGCCAGCCACAGCCACAGCCTTGCCTGCCACCACAACATTGCATCCTCTCTTTCCCGGTTCCCTGTCTCCACCTCTCCTACCTGTCTGGATTAGTATTACTTCTTTATATCTTTGTTTTTTGGACTTCCATGCAGTTCAGTTTTCTGGTAGTTCTGGTTGTTTTTGTTTTGAGGTAGATGTAATCCTTCTTATGGTTGTGCAGGGAGGCAAAGCATGTCTACATATGACTCCATCTTGCCAGAAGTTTCTTGTGTCCCTTTTAAGACATCTTTGTTTTCTCCAAAAACATGTTATCCTGTTTGTGTCTAGCTAATTATTTTACATTTAAATGTAGACTGTAATCTACCTGGAACTGATTTTTATCTATGCTGTAAGGCAGGGAAACACATTATTTTTCCATATGAAAATTCTAATGCCTAAGAATCATTTGCTGAAAAGCCTCCTTGTTCCCATACAATATAGTGTTATAAAGCCATTGACTTTATTACAAAGCAAATAACAATATCTGTGTGGATTTGGGTTGTTTCTGGGCTTTTTCTTTCCCTATTTCTTTGGTCTACTAGTTATTTCATGTACCAATATCACAGTGTTTTAATTGCTGTAGTTTTATGATATATCTTGATTTCTGGTAGCATAAAGTGCACCAGCTTGTTCCTCCTTAAATTTGTCTTGGTTATTATTAACTCTTTATGTTACCACATATGTTTTAAAATAAGTCTGTCAATTTTGATTGATTGCATTGTAGTTACAGATCAATCTGTGGGGCATTAACATCTATAATTGAGACTTCCAATCTCTGAATACAGTATTTCCTTCATGAATTTAGGTTTTATATATCTGTTATAAAAACTTAGTGAGTTTTATTTCTTGTGATGTTGTAACCGATTTAAAATTAAATTTTCTGTTAGTGACTGATATAAAGCACTACAATTACTTCTATTTTAACGGCATTTCTAATGACCTTGTGATATTCTCATATCAATTTGTTTAGATTATTGTAGGCACTATTATGATATTTATAAATCTAGTTTTATATATCTTGTTCCAATTATTATTTTTTTAAATTCTACTTTTTAATTTTTCCTTATTATACCAATCTAGGATATCAAATTCAAGGTAAATAAAAATGTGGACAACTTTTTTCCCATTTCAGAGAAAAATTATTTAATTTTGAAGTTCATTGTCAATTTTAATAGGTATTAAATAATTTTATTTTAAATTTCACTCGATATCAGTAGTTATGACTCCATATTTAAGTTTATTAAAAATTATTCTTTATATATTAAGATAATTATGTCATTTTCTAGTTTAAGAGGTTATTGTGATAAATTACACTGCTTAATTTTATACTATTAAACAAATCTAAAATATCTCAAATTAAGTTGTCATTTTTATAAGTCTTCAACTTACTTCTGGTTTGTACTGCTCTTAAAATGTAGCCTTTCAGGAGTCCCAACAGAGGGCTTAGTGTATGTAATAGCGTCTCTTTTCCTGTGTAGAACATGAACTCCATTTTTCCTTCCTTCACATCATAATAAAGAAAAAGCTATTATGTTCAACAATTTTACTTAACTTTCTTGCTTATCTGCCAGCAGGTGCCACAGGAAAATGTTGGATTCATTTTCTGTTCTTCCTTTCTCACCAATGTATTTGCTGCTCATTTCTTGGCTTCCATGGAAGAAATAAATAATCTTTTAATTTTTGACTACAAAATATTGCCATGAGATTCACAAAAGCTCTGCCTTCCCTGTTTCCACCTGGGCTCTTATCCTTAACACTATGGCAAAGAAATATTAAGTGCCCCTAGAGAGAAAGTGATTGATAAAATATTGGCTCACTTTTTTGTGCTTCTCTGAGTTCTTGGTTTTCCAGTTCTCGTTGCTATGGCAACTCATTTATGCCATCAAACTTTTTTTTTTTAATTCTAGTTTATCTAACTGCTACAGAGAGAAAAATTGATCTGCTACTATATATCCAAAGAACTTCTTGACACAGTGATTTTTCATTTATCCTCTAAACCTCTTACTCTACTTTCCAAGGTTTTTCATTACTTCCCACATATCATCATCCTCTTTTTCTAACAATTTTTTTTATTTTTAAAAATAATTTTAAAAAATAATATTAGTTTTTCAATATTTAAAATAATAATAGTTTTATTAATTTAAAAAATTGAGATTAATTACACATAACATAAACTGTATCATTTTAACTATTTTTAATTGTCTGGTTCTGTGACATTAAGCATATTTACAATGCTGTGTAACCATTGTGACCATCCTTCTTCAAAACATTTTGATCTTTCTGAATTCTGGACTCATTAAAAACTAACTCCCAATTCCATCACCCCAACCTCTGACAACCATCAATTTATCTCCTGTCTCTATGAATTTGACTACTCTAGGTACCTCATATAAATGGAACCAACAATATCTGTCCCTTTGTGATAGACCTATTTCATTTAATATATCTTCAAGGTAATCTATATCTAATGTATTTCCTAGGCTATTTTCTACCCAGGTCCATTAGATTTCTGAAACCATAACACAATTACATGTTAGATATCCAAGTAATTTAATGAGTTACCATTAGTTGTCAATAAAAATATATTTTTGCATTTAAAATATATCTTACTAGTCTTTCATGTGATGACAGGAATATTGATCTAAAGAATCTGTTATACAATGAATATTATTAGTATACTATAAA
Organism: Furipterus horrens; assembly: GCF_987537825.1. NCBI lineage: Eukaryota > Metazoa > Chordata > Mammalia > Chiroptera > Furipteridae > Furipterus > Furipterus horrens. The sequence goes on from NW_028327171.1 coordinate 136,503,187, forward strand.
TTATTAATTACACCCTGACCAATCCAATAGGCAAACTAAATTCCAGATTTCTTTTTATATTCTTGTTATTGATCTCTTCCTAGCATTGTTCTCTGTGTCCTTATTTGAAGTCATAGTTTTAAGAAACCTAAATGAAGGGATAAGTCAGCATTCAAATTAGGCATACAAGCAATTGCACCAATGTAGCTAACTATGTTTGTTGTTGATGGGTTAAGTGACCAATCTTGCTGATAATTGGATACCTGCAAGCACAATTAAGGAGTTATAAATGCAGTAGCACACACAACATACTTTTCTGGATATATTCAAATTACATTCACAAGTAATAGTATTATATGCAAACTTACTCCCTTCCTGAAAATAAAATTGAACTTAGAAAGAAATATATTCTACTGACCTTGGGTCAATACTCTATTACAGTTAAGAGTAATAAAGTAACAGATTATTAGGGAACATTTAAATGTAAGATGAGGCTGATTAGAAAGATATAGATGTAGATGTATTTCAATAGATGTAAATATAGGTGTTTATCCTCCCTGCACAGGGAGGTTAATAGTGCTATAATTATAGTGAAGTGAGTGATATAGAACCATTAATTTTATTTTATTTTATTTTTTACTTCATTTTACCCCACTGTAGAAATCAGGATCTGGCAAACACTCACACCCCTACCCCCACAGACCCCCCCACACACACACAGAGTAACAGATTACATCCTAAGCAGTAGCTCGGTGGTCACTCTCCAAAACAAATTTGGCTTTTAAAATAGGATAGAAAACATTCAAGTAAAGTAGCAAGGACCAAATAGTATATTAATGTATTTTCCAGAAGAATCACATTTTTTAAAGAATCTGGATTATGATTTAAAAAAAGAGAGAGAGAGAGAGGATGCAGTTGATCTTTGGAGAAGAGACTTTTCACATTACACTAAAAGTGCCATTCTGTAACTCTCAATAAGTTTTCTTAAACATTTTGTTTGTTTTGAATTTGTGAGTTTTGCAGACTGGAAAAATTGTTCAATATTATTCTGACATGGTGCTACTGCCACTTAATAGTTATAAGGTTTTAATAAAGCATTTTCTTTTCATGAACTACTATTTATCTATCTACAAAACCTGAATGATGCTATATAACTTTCAAAAAAATTAAAGGATTAGAAACAACATATATAAAGTCTAACATGAAGCTTAGACATACTTTATAAGTGGCAGCTATTATTCCTATCATTATTTATTTTAATTAAATTATTTTCTTCCTGTTTACCTCCCATTTCAATATTTTGCATAAGGAGGGTCTGGTCCAATTCATTTCCTCTGTGCTTTCTCATCACCAAATGGTATCTTTCTCATGTAACATATTAGTAGGAAATAATAAAGTAACTGTGTTAGGCACACTTCTAAGATGGCGCTCAACAATTTCTGCCTCCTGGTATTCCCCAACCGCCAGCATACTCCTCTCCTCTAGAGTTTAGGCAGGATCTAGTGACTGGCTTTTAATACAGGTTCTCAATTAAAAACAAAAAACAACAATAAACAACAAAAAAAAATACGATATTTAAAAAATGTTACTAAGTGTTTGGGTAAGCCACTAAGTTGGGAGCAATTTGTTATACAGTAATAGAAAACTATTGCAGATTTATTTGTGACATTTTTATTTCCCAAACAGTTTTATTTGTAATGATTCTTCTCCAGGGTATTTAAAAATACATTAGTTTCTGTGGTTAAAGACATGTCTTCTTATTTACAAATGGCCTCTTATAGTTATTTCCTCTATACCTCCATATCCCAGAAAGAATGATCAGGAAGTAATTTTCTTCAGAGTAGATGGCAAATGAGATTAAAAAAATATGCATAATACTTGAGTAGAAATCTAAAATTCTGTATTTTAATGAATCAATTATATAATAAAGAAGTCAGAAAACAATTTTGAGCATCTAATTTTTTAAAAAACAGCCTGAGAAATACAAATAAGAATAAAATATTGTTCTCTCCCAATGAGGTTACATTCTCATTAGAAAAATGAAACCTACATAGATTTAAAGCATACTAATACTCCAAGGTAACAAATGACAAATGGGTTTTACAGACAGTAAGTAATCTAGAAATAAAGAGAAGAAAGTACCTCTCCAGGGGGTGGCAGAACAGGTGCTAGTATTTTTTAAATGACTAGAATTAGAAATCAGTCCAATTTCCACTCTTTACAAATGCTAGTGCCTCCATCCATGATAGATAGCTTCATTATTTATTATCCTCCTTAGCACAGATAGAATTATATATTGCTTATGAATCTAGGTATGTACAAAAAGATTAAATAATTTCCTCAAGGCTAGAGGCAGTGTTAAAGTTAAAACCAAGGTTGTAAAACTCTGAAGTAAAGAAATACAGTCAACTTCCAGCCAAGATGGAGGCATGGACAAACACACTGCATCTCCTTCCACAACTAAGAAGGAATACAACTACCTCAAAACTAGAGACAACCAGAAGTTCCAGAAAATCAAGCTGCATGGAAGTCCAACAAAAGAAGATTAAAGAATACTCATCCAGACAGGTATGAGGGGTGGAGACAGGATGGAGAGGACGCGGTGTGGTGGCAGCAGTAGTGGTGGCAGCAGCAGGCCAGCAAAAATCTTAGTCACACATTTTAAAAAGTTGGGAGGGACACCTGGGGAACGCTCTCAACTCTTGACCAGACCACATAGCTCACGGTCCCAGCGCCAGGGAAAATAAAGCCTTATTGATTTTAACTGTGCAATCCAGTGGGGTTTGGGGCAGAGGCAGAAACTACCAGTCTCTCAGCGGAGTCCATATGCTTAAAGGGCCCCCATAGGCCTAGAAGTTCCACAGACCCACCCACTCTGGGAACAGCAGCCAGGAAAACAGCTAGAGAGGTGCCTGTCCCATACAGAAATGGGAGAAGTGCCTGGAACAGGGGTGAGTGCTGAGTAAGTGGTATTGTTTCCTCTCACACCCCTCCCCCACAAACAGTGCCACAACGTGGTGAAACAGGGCATCCAGTACTGATGACTACCAAAGGCTCCACCCCTTACAAATGTAACTGGAGTGACAGCTCTGACTAAGAGATAGGGGCAAATAAACACAGAAGCCTGTCAAGATGAGGAGACAGATAAGTATGGCCCAAGAGAGGGGAATGGATCAAGGTTCCAGTGGGAGAACTAAACAATGAGGAGATAGCCAACCTAACAGATGCAGAGTTCCAAACACTGGTGATAAAGATACTCACAGGCTTGACAGATGCTTAACTACAGTAAATGGATAAGGGAAGAAATGAAGGCTATGCTAAATGAAACAAAGGAGAATCCAAACAAAGCCAATGGTAAAGGGAAGGATACTGGGGTTCAGATCAATGATTTGGAACATAAGGAAGAAATAAACAGTCAACCAGTACAGAATGAGGAAACAATAATTGAAAAAAAAAATGAGGAGAGGCTTAGGAACCTCTAGGACAACTTTAAACGTGCCAAATTCCAAACCATAAGGGTGCCAGAAGGAGAAGAGAAAGAGCAAGAAATTGAAAATTTACCTGGAAAAATAATGAAGGAAAACTCCCCAAATTTGGTGAAGGAAAGACACATACAAGTCCAGGAAGCACAAAGAGTCCCAAACAAGCTAGACCCAAAAAGGACCACACCAAGACACATCATAATTTAAGTGCCAAAGTTTCAAGATAAAGAGATAATCTTAAAGGCAGCAAGAGAAAAGAAGAGAGCTACCTACAAAGGGGTGCCTGTAAGACTATCAGATGATTTCTCAAAAGAAACTTTGCAGGCAAGAGGAGACCAGCAAACAGTATTCAAGGTGATAAAAAGCAAGGACTTACAACCAAAACTACTCTATCCAGCAAAGCTATCATTTAGAATGGAAGAGCAAATGAAGTGCTTCCCAGACAAGGTAAAACTAAAAGAGCTCATCATCACAAAGCTATTATTATATGAAATGTTAAAAGGACTTACTTAAGAAAAAGATGATCAAAATCATGAACATTAAAATGACAATAAACTCACAACTATCAACAACTGAATCTACAAAATAAAAACAAAATCCAACTAAGCAAACCAGAATAGGAATAGAATCATAGTATGGGGATAATTTGGAGGGTTATCAGCTGGGAGGAGGAAGGGATAGAAATGGGGAAATGGTGCAGGGACTAAGAAGCATAATTAGTTGGTACAAAATAGATAGGCAGAAGTTTAGGAAAGGGTGAAGCCGAAGAACTTATATGCATGACCCATGGACTTGAACTAATGGGGATGGGATTGCTGGAGGGAGGGGAGGTACTGGGCAGAGGAGAGCAAAGGGGAAGAAATTGAGATTACTGTAACAACATAATCAATAAAATATACTTAAAAAAAGAAGCATAATTGGTTGGTGCAAAACAGAAATATGGAAGTTATGAACACTGTAGGAAAGGGTGAAGCCAAAGAACTTATGTGCACAACCCATAGACATGAACTAAGAGGGGTGAGATTTTGGAGCAAATGTGGATACTGGGCAGAGGGGAGCAAAGGGAAAAAAATTGTGATACTATAATAACATAATCAATAAAATATACTTTAAAAAAAACGAAGAACAGTGAACCAATTAATTTTTATATTTGCTGAAGAAAAAACCCAAAATGATAAAAATATATCTCGAAATATAAACAACATCAAAAATTAAAATCTGTTTTAAATAATTTTATTTTAGTTTTCAATAAATAATTTTGAATCAAGTTTCTATTTTAAACCTCCAGAGAATTACAGACTGGTTAAATAAATGTCTTTATTTGGTGATACTGATGAGATGTTTCTAGTAATTATCACTTAACAATTAGAAAGGCATTGATGCTCTGAGAGGAAATAATACAGAAAAAAGTGTCAAGGAGATAAGGAGGGTATGTGTGATGTCACAGAAATAATGAAGTATGTCATTTTAAACAGAAAGAAGTGATTTCTAAGGACAAATGCAATGATGAGATCAAGCACGATAAAGGCTTAAAAAGTGCTTGTTGGATTTTGAAATTTGATTGCACTTTATGACTTTAATAAAAGATAACTTTAGTATAGTCATGGGCAAAAGTTGGAATTCATTGGATTAGAGAGTGAATGTGAGGTGAGATGAGGTGACAAGGAGAATAGACACTTTTGACAAGCTTAGGTAAAGAGCACAGGAGAGCTTTTGTTTTTGGAGAAGGACTTAGGCTCAGAGAAAGACAACCTTATAGAATGTTTACAAATTGGAGAAAGAGCTCTAAAGCAAGACTTAACATGCAGAGCCAGGTGCTTTAGGTAAACAAGGGTAGACTGCCTTTGAAGAGGAAAGGGACAATGTCTGAGAATGGAGAAAAGTTTTGCAAAGAGAAAATATATAGACAAATAGGTGGGTTGTCTGAGAAGGGCTTTGTATTTGAGAAACATGATAACTGATAGCTTCAAATTTCTCTCTGCTCCTACAAGGGGAGTTAAGAAATAGCAAATAAGAACAGTAATGAAGAGACGTTAGAGGACATGCCAAGGCAAATAAAGTTCTTGGCTGTGGTGGCCATCAGCTTTTGTACAATTTCTCCTATCAGTACTCAGCATCATTAATATTTTATTAAATCTTGAACAAGTAATCCTATTAATGCTTGCATGTTTTTTTTTTTTTTTTTTTTTTTTTTTGTTTTGTTTTGTTTTGTTTTTTCTTATAACTACATGTGACATCCAGATCTTTTGCCTGAAAAAGTTTGCTAAGCTCTGGTCTGGAGAGAGCTCTGAAAATTCAAAGTCAGAAAGTCAGCTGCATACTGGTCACTGAACAATTATTTTTAATCCCAGTTATACTCCTTCCATCACGTCAAATTAATTGGCTCTCTTTATTCTCTGTGGTATAAGCAAAAATGATGCAGATGCAAAAGAAATTGGCAAGCCCTAAATTATATGCCTTATATGAATATATTTAACAATCATTTCTCTTTGGGCTTAGAAGGAAATGGGTGTGGTCTCATATATGCTTTATATAAGACTAGATTTTGCCTGTCATGAAAACATTCATTTACCTTTACTTTTTATCCTTCAGCCTCTTTCTCATATTGATGCTATTTTTTTGTGGAGCAACAGAAAAGCATGAAAAGTTATAGACATGGAAAAAAATAGGAAGAATTTGAAACCTAGAACTATTCTCCAGATATATTTTAGTTTACATTGAACATCAGATGCATTATTTTAAATGAAGCAGGAAATATTTTTCATTTTATTTTATTAAAGGCAAGGCAAATTGTATGTATGTAACTGGGGATAAAAATTACATTTACAAGCTAATTTTAAAATATTTTCTTTTCCTGATTAACAACTGAAGTCAGAGGCAATTCTTGTAGAGCAAGACAATATGTACAGGGAAAAAAAAAAATTATCTTAGACCCAGAGTTAAGAAGTGGAGATTTGAGGCTCAGATGTGACATTGACTAAATTTTTTATTCGGGGTAAGTCGTTTAAACTCTTTGAGTCAGAGCTTCCTAATTGTAAAATGAGGATAAGGTCTATTGTCCAGGAAGATTGTGTAGAAAAAATAATAATAATGGCACAGCATATCTGAAAGTATATGCTGTAAAAAAAGCACTCTGATACATTTTCTTATTTGAGAAGCTCTGCAAGAAAATTCGATCTATAATTATTTAATCATTTTGTTTTCAATATTTCTTCAATTGTGGAGATATCTGGTCCCAGGTTATAGAAAATTTAATATAGATAGATCAAGCCTAAATTCACATGAGGCAATCTTTTAAAATTTTCTATTGTACAATACACAGAAGAGAAAAAATAAAAACTAAATCCTAGATCTATCACTAAAGGACAATGTGACTTGTTTTTCAATCTTCCTTCCCAGCTGTTATATTTCATCTATACACACACGCATCATATTTTTCTCACTATAAGATGCACCTGACCATAAGACATGCCTAGGTTTATAGGAGGAGAACAAGAAAAAAAAAATTCTGAACCAAATGGTGTACTAAAATATTTAATAAAATATAACACAATAATATTTCAACCATGTAAAGTGAACAGCAGTCACTGTGGTATTAAGAACAATCATCACTGTCATTAACAAATGAGGAGAGACTTTAAGGTTCAAGTACTCTTCTGGTTTTCTGGGAACCCCAACAAGTCATCATCGCTAGTGTCAGAATTTATGGGGACCTTTAATAACAGGCATTGAGGGAGTTAAGAGGTATCACTAATTGTAACAGTCACTGAGAGTATCACTATCCTAGTTACAGGTTCTGGCGGACTACCCCCAGGGCCTGTTATGGATAGTGATACTCCTTAATCCCCTCAGTGTCTGTGTTACTACTAGAATAGTGACCCCACCATAACTCCCTTTATATATTACAAATTCAGCATTTATGGCTGCTCACTCAGCTACTGCTGGCCTCCTCACATAGAAATCTGAGGTGCACTGGAAACAGTATGGAGGTAGACGAGACAGCTGTAGCAACAAAGGGAGCCATAGCCAGCTGAGAACATGTTACTTCAGCTCCACCCATCTGCCTCTCGTAATTGGCAGAGCTGAAGACACAGTGATTGGTGATTGGAGGCAGTTCTACTGACACAGACCCCATCTAGTGTCAAAGACAGTTGGCAACTGGCACTGTGCCTCATACCCATTATTAGCCTCAGCTGATTTGACAGGTCAGCGGTTGTAGCTGGGAGTGTCAGGCAGCTCTCTGCACTCCCCCAGGTCCCAGGTGATGGGCAGAGGTGGACGGCAACTGACCGGATGCCCTGAGATTCAGCAGTAAAATGGGACATTTAAGCATCCACAGGGGTTTCGCGTGGGCCCATCGCTTCCTCTTCTAACAGCTGTCACCAAAACTGACAGGTCAGGTAATACACATCACAGTCTGTGATGCAATATTTGCTCCATATGATGCACAGACATTTCCCCCCACCTTTAGGGGAAAAAAGGTGCACCTTATGGAGCGAAAAATATGGTGGGGTGTGTGTGTATGTCTGTGTATCTTCTTGTTAAATCTACAAGTAAAATATTTTTCTGTGTTACTGCAGCCTTTATTGTCATAAGTTTAAATGGCTCCATTGTGTGGAGTTATTGTTATTACTGGTGATTTAGTATATTTTCAGTTTTTTACTATCCTATACAATATACAAAAATCTTTGCTGTATTTAGCATTTTTAATCCCCATTGAACTTATTCCTTAGTGTTGTATTACTAGAAAGGGTTACATGCTATTTTCTTTTAACCTCAAACCTTTAATTTCACTTATTTTCTTTCAAAGATAGTGTCTCTTTTTAAAAAAAAAAAATCAATTGAATGAGTTCATATCCTCAGTAGACTACATTAATTCCCAGAAAACTTTATTCTTCATAAGATTTCAGACTGAATCTTTTACCTTTGAAACCCACCTGGTTAACTAGCATAGAATTTCAGAAAGAATTGGCACCTGATATTTGTAGAATAAAATGTTTATCAGTTCAAAAAGCTAGTTCTTTCTCCAAGCTGGAGATGTTGATCTCTTCCAATGGCTATGTAAAGAAATGGTGTCATGCAGAGTCTATGATATTTGTCATCTAAGGGAGATCATTTCAAGGCTAGTTGGGCAAATGACAATGTAAGCAGAGCACATCCACAAATTAGATAAACAGATGGGCTTATATTGCCAGAAGTAATTTGTTCTTGGAGGGAACATCCAACACTAGTGACTGTCATATTCTGACAGCAGAGTGACATTTGGGTTTGGAGTCAGAACTGACCTGGCCTGTTTCTGAGGGACAGCATCTCTGAAGTAAATGGGTAGCAATTATTCATTAATATAGAAATTTGGTAAATTATTTCTCTTAAATCACATTTCCTTAGTTATAGTATTCAATCCTAAATGTGTTTTCTTTTCATAAGCAGTGAAAACAGGAATTCTCACTGTTGCTAAAACTAATCTTACTTTATATACAGTTCTGTTATCAGTTCAAATAATTGCAATTGGGAGAATTTTATTACAATGGGACCCATGGGCTAAAGTACAAATCTGATGTGACAGATTACCTAAGAATGTTACCTTAACATTCTAGATGAGTGATGTATTTTTATTTATATTTACTTGTATTGTGAACTGTTTGAGGAAAGGAACTATTTCTGATGTTGTATCTTCTTCCAAAACCCAGTTCTAATGTCATAAACAGATTCTTGGTACTGCTTGCTGGTAGGTAAATGGCTGGATGGCTGAACAAATGGATGGATAGCAGGAACAATCATTCCCCTTACCTCTATTTATTGCCAAACGTGTTCCATTTTTTAAATTTAGTGCCTAAACTTCTTTAAATTATGAAATATTAGTAACAAATGAATCATTCTTTAATTTACTTTTTCATTAACTCAGTAGCTGTGTTTTGAATCTGTGCCATGTTCTCAACACAGCAACACTGAAGAAGTTCAATTGCTGCTCTAAGATTATAATTTAATAGAGACACAGCATGTGTCATTGAAGTCTCACAGAGTGCTAACAAAGTACTTATGATGAATGCCTAATTTTAATGGGGAAGGTGGGAGAGAAAAAGACAGATGGAGACAGCAAGATAGATAAGGGCTTTGGGTAGTAAGTCTAAACTATTCAATAATCTCTTTGAATAAATATTGTTTGGGGTGTCAGCTATGTGTCAGGTACTATTGATAGACTTCAGAGTAGCAATAACAAACAAGAAAGACCCAGTTGTTAGCCTTAGAAACTTCATTTGAAGGGCAAAAATTTGCACTATGGTTGAACTAAAAGATTGGTTCAAGTAAGTCAGGCAAGGGGTAAAAGGCTTCAGGGGATAAGAATCTCAAATCCCTGAAATCAATAGATGATTGATTGATATAATTGATAATGCAGAGATCAGGTTTTCCGATACCTTCAACAAAACCTAACTAACCTAAAATAAATTAGTCTTGATAAAGTCGGTTGAGCATTTGAGCCTGACATTTTCTCAAAACTGTCTTTTTAATCTTTTATGAAGTGACTGTAAACTTTTATTTTGCAGCTGAGGAAAATTAAATTAAGAAATAAAAGAAATTTTAGCAAAATCACAGTGCAATCATATGGTTAAATAAGGATCCAAAAAAAGACTGCAAATTCTCATCTTTTTGACCACTTGCATTTTTAATAAACCTCTTAAACCAAAATGAAAAGAGGAGACAAGGTGCTGAAAGTTGTCTTGGCAATAATCTAGCATTTCAGCATTTGATTACAAAAGAAAAATGCAATAAAATAAAGCAGTGAAAATGAGAATTCCAGAGAATATATAGTTAAATACATTCATAGCTTTAAGAAAGTGTTTCTTGCTTCTTTTAATATGGATACTCAACCTAATTTCCTCAACAAAATCTTTTTAGTTCCCTATTAAACATCCCTGTTCTCAGCATAACTCATTGCATACACTGTACTTAATATAATTTATAGGTGCCCATGGCTCCAGAAAGTGAATGACCTCTGTCAATACCGTACAAATAAGACATAAGGCTACAAGGATTATCAAATCAGAAAAATAAAATTCTTTCAGGTTTTATATGGAAAAGTGACAGATTATAGATTTATTTATTAAAGCTAAAATATAATGGTTTGAATAACATAAATTCTGCCAACATATTGCCTGTAATACCTCTATCACAATTAGTGTCCAGAATAAAACTGAAAGAAAAAAATATCAAGCACATTTGAACATTATGAAAAACTCTCTCTGCTGGTTTATGCTAGGAGAAAGTCAATAAAAGTTCAAACCATACTGTGCTACTAAATCTCAATTACTCTTTGTGGTACCATTAAAAATTTATTTGGGAAAACATATTGATGATTTCTCTCTTCTTGGATTTGGTACTTACCTGGTGGATTAGATATAGAATAGAAGACTTTGTAGAATATCAATTATTTCAAGATTTTTGTTCAAGGCATTTTCCCTTTATCAAATTATAATTTGTCAGGCATATAACAGCAATTTATAGCTTAGCCCTTTGAACAATAAAATGCTCAAGCTATGAACAAATCATAGAAGGTCAAACCCAGCATGAATCAAATTCGTATAAAAGGGTAGGTAAAATTTTGAGAACTATATATTAGGATAGTTCTTCTTTGCCAGCTATGAGAGTAAAATGAAAACTTTTTTTTCTTCTGTACTTATACTCTGACATTAACTACCTAGTTAGCACAGACTCCACAGGTTAAGGGCTCAGTCCTGCAAGACTGCACCCACTTCAGATGGAAATATCAAATCTGGGCCCCTATACTTCTGACCAGCTCCTTATACATCAGGGGTTCCTATGACTCCCTCCTAAAATTCAATAATTTGCTAGAATGGTTCACAAAACTCAGGAAAGCACTTTACTTAAGATTACCAATTTATTTTAAAGGATACAACAGCCAAATGGAAGAGATACATGGGATAAGGTATGTGGGAAGTTATGCGGTGCTTCCATGCTCTCTATAGGTATGACAGCCTCTTAGCACCCAGATGATGTTGACCAACCTTGAGGCTCTCTGAAGTCTCTTGGTTTGGATTTTTTTTATGGAGGTTTTATTAAGTAGGCATAGTTGACCAAATCATTGGTCATTGGTTAGTAATTCAATCCCCAGAACTTCTCTCCTTTCACAATGGTCAGGGAGTGGGGCTAAAAATTCTAACCCCTTAATCATATGGGTTTTTGCCATCCTCCAAGTCATCTTATCAGTATAAACTCAGGTGTGGTTGAAAGGAGCTTATTTTGAATAACAAAAGACACTCCTCTCACCCCTGTCACTCAGAAAATTACAAAGGTTTTAGGAATACTATTCCAGGAACCAAGGACAGAAACCAAATACATATTTCTATTTATGTGACAGAGGTGATTTAATGTAACCATTAATCACTGGGTGTACATGAATTCCAATAACCAGATTGTACTTTTAATAAATATGAGCTTCTTAGGTATTTCTAAGAGTGTGACTCAAAATATTGATGCTGTGTGATGAGTATTAAGTTTTGAAACTGAAGAAGATTAAAAGGCCAGACAGGGCTAGGAAGAAGAAAAATAAATGTTTACATGGTTAAAAATGTCTTGCTCTATCAGATATGAATATTTTATATATACAAAGAATAAAAAGGATGAAAATTTAGGTCTACCTCAGCTACCTACATGCTACATCAATTTGATATATATTGCATAAGTAAATGTAGGGGAGAGTTCTGTGTGGTTTCGAGAATTGTAGCCCAGCCACAAGCTACCCACCCCACCTCGGAGGCCTGTAAGACATGACAGGAAAGCCCAGGAAGGCAGAGGCAGACATGACTCGAAGGCCACTCAGGAGGGTCTCATGGGAATTGAATATAAAAAATGCATATTATGATTTAGAGTTAGCTCTGCTTTTCTTATCTCTTAGTTAACTATACACAATGTGTAGAAAAGAATGTGTGAAGCCTTGCACCTGACGCCAGAATACAAGGATGTTTAACAGACTTTGACACAGTGTTCTCTATATTGATATCTGTAATCAGTAACTGTCAACTGTAACCCAAGCATCTAAAGCTTATTGATGATTCATAAGTCTTGACCTTGTATCTCCCAAATCCCCTCCTCAATAAAAGGGACTAGGAGAAAGTATTCAGCACACTTCTCCACTAGAGATATTTGCCTCCTCTCCTCCCTCCAAACAAAATACAGTGTCTTGGGTAAATTTGTTCTCTCATCCGTGATCCTGAAACCTCTAACCTCTCTCTGCTGGACAGGGAGGTTCCCACGAAGCCAGGGCATTGGAGGCAGACAGCCTCAGGTAAACATTACTTATATGTTAATTGTTAATTTGTATAAATGTGTAGGAGAGTAGAAAAACAGAAATGTGGTCTCCAAAGATGAGAAATGTGAAAATATATTTAAAAAGTAAATAAAAATTGTTATATATATATATATATAGATAGATAGATAGATATAGATATATATATCCATGTTATTGAAATCATTTCAAAATTGCCTTCATCTATCACGCAGAACTACAATGTATTCTTAAAACTTCAGAGGATCAAAAGATAGATTAGATGTTTTATCACACTCAGATTTTTTTCATTTGAAATCAATTGGAAAGAAAAAATCGAGTAAATGTATTGATCTTCCACAATACAAGTAGTAGTATATTTTAGTTTACAGTTACTTTAAAATTCATTGTTTTAATTAGTTTGTCATTCTTAACAAAAAAATTAAAAGTAATTAAACAACAACAACAGAAAAGATTCAGAATTACGTAGAGGAGAAAAATAAGGCTATTTCTTCCCCCCCCAGCTTTTCCAATAGTTAACTATATTAGTAACATATTTTCATTGTATAAAAATCTGAAAATTTATATAAGCCAAAAATGAATTAGGATATTTATATTTTTATCCCAGAGATAAAAATTACTACCATTTGGTAATGTTTATCCCAGATACTTCATTACATATTATTTGTTAAATATTTTTATATCACCAGGCAGCCCATAATTTTTCCCACCAAACCTATCAAGAACATGGTTATTCTATATTATAAAAGTGCCCTCCAATAAATATCATTTGTAACAGTGTATAATTATTCTATTTATGAACTAGTAATGAGCTATTAAAGTGTTATAATAAGAGAAATTTAGAGGAAATGTAAATGCCTAGAAGAGGCCAAACACGTAACTTAAATCTCTGAATTAGACAATAAGGGCTTGTAAAACAATCAGAGAATCCAAGACTAGCCCAGTGGATTTTTAGTTTAATTTAAAATAGAAACAAAGAAAAATCTCAATGGCAGTCAAATCAAAGCCATCTTTGGTTAGATGTCTGAAGATTGCTACTTTGTCATAACTTAAACTAATAAACTAATTAGGAAATTTTAGGTTGGCAAAAGACAGTTGGACAAAAGTAACCAGGATATAGAATGCCTAGATAACCCAACTTTACTCTAAATAAGATTAAATAAGATTTTTAAAAAATGAATACCTGTTCTCAGCCTATTGGAAATTTAAGAACTAAAACTCTTGTCAATCTATTATATACTTACATGTTTCAAAGTTAAACAATACTGAAATTCATCTTTTAAGAAATAGTAATACAAAATCTATGAGAGGATACAGGCATATCTTGTTTTATTTTACTTTACAGATGTGTTTTTTTACAAATTGAGGACAGAACCCTCCACCAACAAAAATATCATGACTCGCTTTATTGAGATACTCACTTTATTATGGTGGTCCAGAACACAGCCCACAGCATCTCTGGGTTATGTCTGTATATACATGAACACAAATGATTAGAATAGTTGTCTCCAGAAGAGTAAATGACTAGGGGACTTACTTTTCATTATATACTCTTATCTTTGACAATGAGTTTAACTAAGATTAATATAGGTATAGTTTTTCTTTTTACTGTATGTTTGTTATACTTTTGAATATGTAAACTCATAGTCTTCATTAATTTAAAAAATGTCCTAACAATTTTATTCATTTCCCAGGCTGCCATAACAAATGACCACAAACTGTGTTGTTTAAAAACAACAGAAATATATTATCTTCTGGAAACCAGAAGTCATAACTCAACGTGTCAACAAGTTGGTTCCGTATGGAGGCTCTGAGGGACAATTTGCTGCATGCTCACACTCCAGCGGAGTAGCACCCAGTAATTTTTGGTATTCTGTGGATTATTAATGCATCACTTCAGTTTCTGTTTCTGTCTCCACTGGCCTTCTTCTCTGTGTCTTCATATTTTCTGTCTCTCATAAGGATGGTCATCATTAGACTATTTCTCACCCAGGGTGATCTTTTCTCAAGATCTCTATCTTAGTTTAATCTACAAAGATTCTATTCCAAATAAAGTTACCTTTGAGGTTTTGAGTAAACCCATCTTTGGGGGCAGGGCACCATTTTACCCATTACAAGTATTATCTCTTTAAATATTATCTTTTCTCTATTGTTTTTTCTGGAATTCCAATTAAATGACTATTTGATCTTTTTATACTTTCTTTAAAGTTTTACAGTCAATCTCATATTCTCCATCTCAATGTCTGCATGTCTATCTGTGATATATACATATGTATCAGTTAGCATTTACTATTTATTAAAACACCATGAGCTTATAATAATAGTTTATCCAGCTCAAGGTACTATATATTAGCAGTTTTGTCAGGGCTCAGCTGGTCATTACTTCTCCTATGGGCTGGGCTCAGCTGATCTTGGATGCGATACATTTATTTATGTGGCTGCAATCAATTGCAGGGTCAATTAATGCTGGCTGCTTTCCCATAGTTAAGCCTGGAACTGATAGCATAATTGGGATCTCTGCTCACTCTGGTCTCTTGATCCAGCATCTGAGCCTGGGCTTATTTGTGTCATGAAGGCAGAGTTCTAAGAGTATAAGCAGATGTTTTGTAATGATTTTTGAAACATAGATTTGAAACTTACCCGGTATTGAGTGTTATGTTCTCTCCAGTAAATTGTGACAACGCCTCCCCTGACTCCTGTAAATGTTTAATTTTGATGAATTTCTTTATAAAAATCCCACTAGCTTATATGTTTTACAATTAGAAAATAATGGGGCCACTTCCTGTCTTATGTTTTAAATTCAGTTTTTAACATTCTTAATGTGAGTGGTAACTATCCAAGTTGTGTATATACCATTGGTTTGTTCTTTTTTTTTTTTTTTTTTTTTTTTTTTGCTGAATCATGTTCCAAAATTTGATTATTTATTTATCTGTTCAGTAACTTTTAAGTTTGTTTCAAGTTTTTGGCTAATATACTTTTTAAGCCTGTTATGAATATTCATATAGAAGTTTCTATGGACATAAGTTTTCATTCTCTTAGATCAATTCCTAGAAAAAAATGGCTGGGTAATATGTTGGTATGTATTTAACTTTTTAAGAAAATATCACACTGTTTTCCAAAGGGCTACTCCATTTCACATTTGACCACCATTATATGGGGCATTTTAATACGTGGGTATAATTGTATTTCCATGATAACTTATTTATTGAGCATCTTTTAACCAAGGTGTTCAAATATTCTGTACATTTCTTGTGGATTGCTTACCTTCTTATTAAGTTTGCAGACTTCTTTAAGTACTCTTGATATACATGGACAAAATGTTATTTGCAAGTGCTTGGTTTTCTGTTTTACTTTTTTTGTTGTTGTTTGTTTGTTTTCCCAGTCTGTTGCTCTTGTTTTTATTATCTTAAACATAATTTTGAAGATCAGTAATAAATGAGAGACCTAAATTTTAAACCTAAAATTCAGATGGAAATATATGAGAAAATTTTTAGGACTTTGGGATAGGCAAATATATATTTTTAGATATGACTCGAAACCTATAACCCACAAAATAAAAAAATGATGAGTTAGTCTTCACCAAAATTAAGAATTTCTCATCCCTGCTCAGGACACATACAAGAATATCCAAGAATCTCTCTGTCTTCTGTCTCCCCCCTCCCCCCACCCAATTAATCAATTGGAAAAAATCATGAAAAAGGATAAGGTCAATGCAGTTCCTGTACACTTGAAGGCCCGAATTTTTAAAAAACTTTTTATGTCATCTTGATTTTTGAAGGATATTTTCATTGGGTATACAGTGTCAGATTGACAGGTTTTTCCCCCATGTTACACTTTCAAAATATTGTTTTCCTATTTCCTGGATTGTGTTTTCTTCCAAGTAAATTTTTCTGTCATTCTCATCTTTCTCTTCTGTGTATAATGGGTCTTTTCTTCCCACTTGCTTTTATATCTTTCTTTTTATCACTGGTTCTAAGCAATTTTGCTATGATATAATTTGATATTATTTCTTATCTTTGTGTTTGCTGAGTGCTACATATATTTCTATTATTTTAAATATTCTTGTATTGGGTTTGAATTGGGTGTAAGATTCAGTTATCTCACTTGGACACAGTTTTATTTTTTCAAGTTTTGCTTTTAAAGTTTTTTTTTTTCCTCTCCACCCAAAGATATGTTTTTAAGAGAAAGAGTGAGAGAGAGAGAAAGAAAGATGAGAGAGAGAGAGAGACAAAAAAGAGAGAAACAGCTTTGTGAGGGAGAAACGTCAATTATTTGCCTTCCATATGCACCCTTACCTGGAATGAAATCCATAATCTAGTAAATGCCCTGACTGGCAATCAAATCCACAACTGTTTGGCGTACAAGATGAGGCACCAGTCAGCTGAGCAACCTGGTCAGGGCTGGTTCTAAGTTTTGTTAGGTATAACTAAGCTGACTTTATTTCAATGTTAATTGTTTTCTTACTATTTAGTCAAAAACCCTTCTGGGTACTCTACATGATGCCCAGTAACTTGTTCGGTTCTCCACTCTATCTATTGGAAAAAGAAACTATTCTTGGGCCTGTTCAAATCTCAACAGCAATTCCTTCTAATCCTTCTTGGTGGTTCTTTGTTGGCTCATGCACTGATGCGTATTCATTGGAACTTCAGTGGGAGAATCTGAATATAACCAGAGCTCTCTCTTTGGACAACTGTTACTTCTTTAACTTTTGCCCTTTGAAATCTTCACATTTTAACTTCTCTAGCCTCTTTATTCTTTCTCCTTCCCTCCAGGAGACTGCTGAGCTTATCCTGAGTTTTCTCTCCTTACATAATATTCTGGAAATTCTCTCTTGTCAGTCATGGATCACTGTTTTTTATTTCCTGATATCCAATGTCATGAAAAACATTGTTTCATATATTATCTTATTTTTCAGTTTTTAAGTGGCAAGATAAATCCAATCTTTTATACTCTATATTAGTCAGCAATGGAAGTATCCAGTTTTTAATTTTAAAATATTTTAGGAATCTTTATTTTTTAGCAAATCTAATTATGCATATTTAATTATGCACTAGTTAACAATGATGATACAGTCTGAGAAATGAATTAAGTGATTTTATTGTTGTGTGAACATCATAGAGTGTACTTTCACAACTCTAGATGGCATGGCTTACTACACACCTGGGCTATATGGTATAGCCTATTGCTCCTGGGCTACATGCCTTATAGCACATTATTGTGGAAAGCAACACAAGATTAAATCAAGGAAGCACAAGAAAAGATAACACAATCAACAGGTGCTGTAAACACAAAACTCATGGGTTTGCTGCCAGCATAACATGGCATTCCATTTTACAACAAACTTTTAAAAAATTTAAAGATTTTATTTATTTTAATTTTAGAGAGAGGAGAAGCAGGGCAGAAAGAGAGGGAGAGAAGCATTGATGTAAGAAATATTGATCAGTTGCCTCTCGAATGCACACTGACCAGGAATCAAACCAGTGACATTTTGGTTTGCAGAATGACTGACACTCAACTACCTGAGCCACACCAGTCAGGGTTGGTTTGTTCTTTTTTTTTTTTTAAGTAGAAAGAGTACATCTAAAACAACAATAAAAATACAGGATAGGAAATACATAAATCAGTAACAGTCATATTATTACCGCGTTATGTACTGTACATAATTGTGTATACTACATTTTTATCTCACTGGCAGTGCAATAGGTTTGTTGACACCAGCATCACCACAAACATGTAATGTATTGCATTAGATGGTCACAGTGTCACTAGGAAACAGGAATTGTTCAGCTTAACTACAATTTGTGGTTGATTTGGAATGTCATTATGTGGTATGTGACTGTACATGAAGTCTTTGGTGGATCTAATTCAACTGAAACCCAATCTGTTTTGTACTTTTTAGATTGTTTTTAGTCTTTATTTTTATTATATTAAGGAAACTCTTTTAAGTTTGACTGGAGGGTAAATTCTTCTAGAACTTATTTTCTTTTCCTTCTGATAGGTTTCCTAAGATTTGAGCATTTTTAAAATAGTTTCAGACTTATATCAAACTTGCAAAAATAGTAAAGATAATTCCATATTCTAGTCATCAAAATTATCTTAAAAATTGTATATATATATTATGTATATATCAAATTAGATATAGATACATATTCATATATATATGACTTTACCAATTTGAGTAATTTCTAGTCAATATTTCTAGCCTATGTAAGTATTTTAAGTTCAAACACCAACTTTTTCTAATTCAGGCCAATAATTGCATATACTTTTTCCTAAGCGTCTTATTTAAGCAGAGAAAAAATATTATCTTATGTTTGTTTTAATGGTAGATATTTATACAGTATACCTTTTCACTGAGACTATAGTGGTTTAAAAGTTACGGATGTGGCAATCTTAATTTTGCTAGCCCAAGACCTTTTCTCCTTTCTCCTAATGATGATCAATACCCATGGTTTTAGGTTTCTGCTATCAGCAGATGTCTATAAGATAGCTATGGTTTTATTTCCTGCTTTCCTGCTTATGACTTTAATTTCAATTTTATTTACATTTTTGCTTCCTTGGATTTTACTTTAATTCATTAAGAACTCTTTTCTGCATTTAATGATAGTTTCTCAAAATGTATTCAGAATTTCTACATGTTTAATAGTACATATTTTTTCATAACATCAAAGCTGTCATATTGTTAGAACAAATCCAAATAACAGTTGTAAGGGTAACATTTTCAATTATTCCCTCAGATATAATTTTCATTATTTTTTCATAAATATGGAAAATAAAAATTAACAAGACATTATTTTTAGTGTTATAGTCTTTTCTTTCTAATGCACTGATAAAATCGTCGTCGTCGGCAGCCGTCCGTCTCAAGAGACGATGGTGTAGCTTCTCAAGAGTCTATCTGCACCGCCGAGAATGGCTGTGCAGTCCGACTCGGGAGTGACACGGTATCTGTCTCCTCCCGTGTTGAATCGACATCTTGCGATGACGCTGGAGTGTCCTCTCCAGTGAAGCTGAAGCTACAGAGCCTGGGCAGGGTGATATGGAGGCTCTGCTGTTGCCCATGCAGCAGACCCCCCCTCTCTTCGCAGCTGAAGGGTCCAAGGGAAAGACGGAGTCAATACAGCTTGGGTTCAGGTGCGCCGCAGGAGTTGCCGGTGTTGACTACAACGTCAAACCGCCTTAGGGACTCCGGCTCCGGATTTTCTGTCGGGGTTTACTCCCTTAGCCTTTCCCCTGAAGAGGTATGCCGCAAGGCAGTGGAGGTTTTTTGGAGTCAGAGTTTTCCTTCTCTGATGTACCCTGACTGGAAGATCGAACCAGCGACACTTAGCTCGCAGGCCGACGCTCAATCCACTGAGCCAAACCAGCCAGGGTCACTGATAAAATCAATGTATCTTAATTTATATGATATCAAATAGTTAATTTTATTGATATGCTCCATCAATTTCACCAAATACTTCTTCAGACATTTTGAAGATAAATTTTATATTGGGTGTGCATATGTTTTGTTGTTTTCCTAACATTCAAATAAGTAATCATATTTTTAAAGTTTCTTGCACTGACATGTTATTTTATAAATAACAATAATAAATATCATAGAAACATATTAAAAACTAGTGCTTAAGTGACATTTGATACTAAGAATGTGGGAAGTTGCTTAGAATAATATTGGTTAGCTTAGAAAATGAGTTTTTAACACAGAGCAAATTTGGAAGTGCCAACTCTGAACTATTCCTTTAACATAACATGATTTGACATTTTAATAATTTACCTACACTCTTTGTACTAATTTTTTATATTTAGTAAGCAAGCTTGTCTTTCTATTTTAGTTTCCCATATGATTTTCTCCTAGGAAAATAAGTTGATCAAGGGAACTATAAATCTTGCCTGCTTAGCAGTTATATATCCTTTTGTAAGTTATTAAATTAGCATTCAGATTTTCATCCATTTTTATGAGCTTGGCTCTATAAGACCATCTGGGAAAGATTAAAAAACTAAAAATGAAACCTGAAGTATTGTGAACACACAGACTCTGGGATACCATACACATTACCAGTTAGTCAGTCACTCCTTAAATGACTCCCATGCATTAGTGAACTAAGCAGTCATTCATTTCTGCTATTAGTTATTCAATCATACAACTAGCCATCCATCCAGCTAGGCAGCTAACCAGCCAGCCAGCCAACTATCCACCCATCCATCCATCTGACCATTTATCTATTCACTAAGTTGGCATTTATTAAATATCTCCTATATATCTAGCTCTATCCTAGTTGATAGTAATAAAGATAATTATCTCCTATGATCCTTCTTCAGAAGAAAGGCAAATATGTGACACATAAAAATAATTATGTATTATAAATACAAAGAGTTACAAAGGAGAGAGTGATTAATTCTACTTAGCTGTCCCTGTAGTACAAAATAAAATACAAAACAAATATTTGTAACTCTCAATATCATCACCACTTTTCACTTTCTCTGAAACTGACCCTGGGGTTATAAGAGAGTATGAGTTTCCTGGGCATATTTTTAATATAGGTAAATATGTAAATAAGTGGAAAGTAAATGAATAACAGTAAGCAAAATTTTAAATATCACACCACAATAGCAATAGTTTTGAAATGTTTGTTTATTTAATGTCCATGAAAACCTGTTCAGAAAGTATCCAGCTGTATAATATGAAAAATAGAGGTATTTATTGAAGAAGATACAAGATACAAGAAACAGTGTACACAGAACAATGATTCCCCAGTACCCTTCAAACTTGGCTCCTTGGGACCTCACATAGTTCTCCAAATAACCATCAGCTACTCCATCATATTTTCCTGAATCTCATTGATGGTCTGAAATCTCTTCCCTTTCAAAGGTGATTTTAGTTTTGGGAAAAACCAGAAGTCTCAGGGCACCAAATATGGGCTGTTAGGGTCTGAGTCACCTGAGTGATTGAATGTTTCACCAAAAACCTCTGCACCAGACATGATGTATGAGAGGGCACATTGTGATGAAGCTGCCAATCACCAGTTCCCCATAGCTGAGGCCTTCTGAATCATTTGAATAGTTTCCGTGGAGGAATGTTCAAGTTTCATGCAAAATCTAGTGCAGATTTGTTGCTCTACACACTCAGTCATTTTGAATGTGATGGCCACACAGTACACATGCTCACTCAATGGCATCTACTGCCCCCCCTACCAGTACAGTGAAGTAGTCATTGTTCACGCATGCACATACCAATCAATGTTGCACAAACCATTCTCATTATATTAAAACTTGCTGGACAGTTTTTTGGACAGACTCATATGTGCCCTATAGATCTGTATATCTCTATCTTTACCTCTCTTTCTGTCTATTTATCAGAAGATTACTTATTTTTAAAAACATAAAGGAACAATTTTTTTTGAAAGAGACTAAATTTGTGTTCAATGATTATGGGATAAAACTAAAAGTAATTAGAAATTTAACTGGACACTTTGGTCATGAGCCAATAGAGGCATACCTCAGAGATATTGTGGGTTTTGTTTCAGACCACCACAATGAATGGAGTCATAATTTTTTTTCTAGTAGAGGGTTTTGGCTTTATTTTGTAAAACCACATCTGTGAAAGACAATAAAAGAAGAAATGCTATGTTCTGAATTCTGAATTTCAACAAACTATGGGATCTAAAACCACTGACTTGATATTTATAAGAGTATTTTACAAAATTTGTCTGAATTATCCCATTACAAATTTGTGTTTTTATATGTTTGGGCATGGATTAAAACTTTGGATGTTTAGTTACATTGTAAGGATACATAGAAAACATATAATGTCTTTCTATTACAATGCAGAAATGTTTTTACCAGTGTTGTAATTTTTACTTAATAGCTGCAATTGAACAAAGAGTAATTTATTGTTTTAAAATATTTTACTAAACATACCAACAAAAATATTATGCAAACTAGTTTATTAAGTTAGAACAAAATTTAGCACATTTAAAGTATGCTCATTCAAAAATCACAAAGTTTAAGGATTTAAATTTTATTCATGCTTACTGAACATTTCTTTATATATGTATAAGGCGTAGTGTCAGTTAATGTATATAACATAATATATCTTGTTTCATGGAGAATCAAATATAATAACTGTAAAAAATGTAAAAAATAGAAGAGAGAAAGGAGGCAAAGGATAGTATGGAGGAGGAAGTAAGTAACTGTTCTTGAGACAATATAGACAATATAGAAGAGGTCATGCTAGGAACTGAGCTTCTGATTACAAATAGAAGTTTCTCAAGTAAGCTGCTGTGGCAAAAAGGGGTATGAACAATACAGAAAAACAGAATAGCACATTCAAGAAAATATATGTAACCCTGGCTGGTGTGGCTCAGTGGATTGAGTGCTGGCCTGTGAATGAAAAGGTCACCAGTTTGGTTCCCAGTCAGAGCACATGCCTGGGTTGTGGGCCAGGTCCCCAGTTGGGGGCATGTGAGAGGCAACCACACATTAATGTTTCTCTCCCTCTCTTTCTCCCTCCCTTCCCCTTTCTCTAAAAATAAATAAATAAAATCTTTTAAAAAATAAGAAAATGTATGTAGTTCAATATCCTAAAATGCAAGGTGAAGATTTACAGCAGGAGGTAGGAGATGAACCTGAAATGTAGATATAATTTAAATCTGTATGATCTTGTGTCTCATGCTAATCATGTGGATAACGATAAGCCACAGAGACACAAATAAAGCTAGAAATTTAGGTAAAAATAGTCACACACACACCTCATGACCTCCTACACACTTGTCACCTTAGCAAAAAAATTTTTAACTTATATTTCCAAAAAAGAAAGAAAACAATGGAATCTTCTCAAAGTTACAAAAATTTTAGTTTTTAAAAAAAAAATTGAGTTTTTCAAGACCAATTTCCATTTTGTGCAAATAAAGAAATTAAGCTTCTTAGAAGTTAAGTGAGATTCTTAAGGTCTTACCACCAACCAGATACAGGCTGGACTAGAACACTAATTGGTTCCCTAATTAACTGTCCAGAGTTATTTGTAGATTCAAAATCACTGCAACTTGGGAAGAATGTTGCAAGATATCAATGCTTAGTATTGCCTTGCCCCAACCATGATTCCTCTATAATGGGTCTTATTTTTAGCTTTCATAAATGACAGATTTTAAGGTTCCTTGTCCAGATGAATATTTGACATATGCTTTGTTAATAAGAGTAGCATTTGGGTTTAATGTGCCTTCTTTTAATCTGTATTGAATTGAAAACAAAATTAATGTTTCTGGTGAATATCTGTGCCCCAACCCCCGTGTGGAAGTTCGAATACAGAGCAGTTGCAACTTGGCAGAGGCCCAAGATTGAAACAGAAGCAGATGCCAAAGGTTTGATGACAAGAGTCAGGGTTTTGGCTTATCTATGAAGGAAAATTAACACATAGGCTTTAAATGAAAAATATCCTATCTTCATGCAAAATGCAGCAACATTAATTACAAGACTAAAGTCTATTCATATCTTATTTTAGAAGAAGGTGGGTTATTTTTCATTCTTGGTGCACTGATTGTTATTTAATAACCGTCCTGAATTTTGCCCTCAACTGCATTTATCAACTGTGAGAGTTGCTCAGAAAATAAGTTTGTAAGGTTAATTACCATCATATTATGCAGAACGGAGAAAATTTGGTGGTGGTTTTATATAATGCTGGCATGTAAGAAAACATTTCTCAGGGCTCAGCCCTGATTGTGACATAGTGTTTCTTTAGTTAAAGATGGCTATTCTCTCACCTGTGTGCTCCACATGCAAGATAGATGCCAAAATGTCATTAATTTTAACTCATATTTTTTCAACTGCACAAATCAAGATCGATTTGCTTATTTAATAAAAAATGCTAATGCTTTTTTAAATTAAATTGCTATTTAGAAAGAAACTTTGCCACTAATAAAAGTAGACCAGTTTTAAAATGAAATGTATAGTGTGTGTGTTTCTGTATGTGTGTGCATTTGTGGTTATGTGACAATAATAGACTGCTCAGTCCTTCTTTTAAAGCTGTTGATACATCATTGAATTTGTTGACTGTAGCTTTCAGTTTTCATTTTGATACTTAAATGGAATATATGCTTTAAATATTTACTTTGGTTACATGATTAAAAAATGAATGTCAGTCTAAGTACTTCCTGGAATTCATTAACTGAATGATTTGCTGCATCTCTTAAAGAAAGCAATGTGTAAGACTAGAAGACTCTAAACAGAAGTATATGTATATCTTAACAGTCAGCTATTTAATGGCCACGATTTTCCTACATTACTTAAACCTAAGATAATTGATCAGTCTATAAGATTATTGCAGATCCATTCCCATAAGCAAGTCTTTTTTTTCCTTTTCTTTCTTTTTTGTTTTGTTTTTTATTTTTATTTTTTGGAAATTAAAATTTCATGAAAATAATAGAAAAAGGAGGATTTCTTTGCGACATTTTTACAATCTGAGGAAAATTAGGGAAATTTTTACATAGCTAAGATCCCCAAAGCCTTAAAAAACAGGAATCCTATCGACTTCTCCAGTGTCATCTGATGCTACTCTTCCCCTGGCTATATTCCTGCCATACCAATCATCTTTCTGCTCCTCTAACATTCCAAATTTTTACTTCAGGTTATTTATTTTTACCATTCCCTCTACCTGAAAAAAATCTTTCCTTAGATCTTGAATAGTCAGCTCTTGGTTGTTACTCAAGGCCCATTTCAAATGGCCTCTCTCTAGAAAGGTTATCCTGATCATCTACTCTACAGCACCCCCCTCCCTTGTAGCAATCGCTTGCTCTTCACACTTTGTTTCCTAGCTTCATAACACTTCAAACTATTCAAATTTATTTAATGTAGCTATGTTTCTTTTTTTCTTGCTTATTTTTTGTCTTCTGCTTCTAAAATGCAAGGACTTTGACAGTTCTAATGACTGTAGTCCCATTTATTTAGAATGACAATAGCTCAAAATTATTGGTTGTATATAAGAAAGAACAAATGATAGCATCTTATGTGTGAAGCTTTGCACAATGTATCTAATACATTTATTTTATAAATTGGTGGTTATAAATTCAAATGCCTACAGAGATCAGGTTAAAATAAAAAATGAATGAAACAGACTAGTTATGATGAGTAATAGGAATTCATAGGAAGGTGTGAAGATTATGACAAACTGAAAAACATCTGCCCCACCTAGACACAGCTCTAACACTTATTGTGATAAATCTGGGCTCCAAAACCACCAATTTTTATGTATAATTCTTGACTTCTAATGTTGGCAAAATAGATATTTTTAGAGCTGTTTATTGGCCCCCCAAAAATACATCTCTAGGCTGTATAAATGTTGCTGAACATCTTGTTTGCAGTCCCAACAAAAAAATTAAATGTGATGGTGACAGAGGGTCAAAAAATCCCAAGAAATTGATGTGACATCACTCCAAATAAGATATGTATTATATAACATTTCTATCCATAGAAACAAATTTAATTATAATTGAAACTTCAAAATAACAGTGTTTTGAACAAGATAAAATTTACTTTTGTTTTATAATGACACATGGTATGTTGGCTCCGTAGAGCCAGGAATCTGGTCTTCAGTTTAATTGCTTCACCATTCTTACAAATGAATTCTAATTCTCTACCAGAGATGCATATTCCAACCAGTAGAAAAAAGGAAGGGCATGGGAGAAAAGTAGTAAAGATTATCTCTTACCCATCTCTTAAGAAATTGTTCCACAACCAGATACATATACTTCCTACATACAGTATTCCCTCACTTATTGCAGGTATTATGTTCTAGAACCCCCCGCAAAGTAGGAACCTTACATTTATTCTACACTCTTAAACCTACGTAACTTTAACAAAATATGTGTACAGTACCACAAAATCCCACAATATAGGGAAAAATCCGCGATAAATAATTAAATATATTTTTAAAACTTTTGTGATACAGTGAGGCCACAATAACTGAACTGCAATATAGGGAGGGAATACTGTATTCAATTTATTTATTCAACAAATTTTTTACTGACAGAAATTAAGTATGAACATGTGACACATTTTGTATTTGGCCCCCAGGATATAGCAATTACAAGGCACCATTCTGATAGGGAAACAGCAGTGAACAAGACCATAATATCTACCTCATGAAATTTATGTTTAGATAGAAGAGAAAGAAAAATAAAAAGGACAGAGAAGTAAAACATACAGTGTGTTATACACTGGTATGAGGAAAGGAAGAAAACAAATCAGGAGAGGAGATGGAAAGAGACAGGCTTGAAATGTCAGATGGGATGTTCAGGGAAGTGCTCACTGAGAAGACAGTTGAGTAGGCATAGGATGGGACTGAGGGAATAAGCAATATAGATAGAAAAAGAAGAACACTGAAGGCTAAGTGTTGCCTCACACTGCCATTTAGAGGCAGAGAGGGTTAGGAGAAAACTGAGATGAGTGTGCTACAAGCCAAAGCAAAGAGTAAAGAGAGGTCTGAAAGGAAGGTTGAGAAATGTAATTTTTATTCAGGGAGACCATGCCTCCAGCTATAAATCTCTGGTGTTATTACTAAGAAAGGGACTAAGTGTATAGGGGTGGGAAAAAGTAGGTTTATTCTTGTATTACTATTTATTCTTGTATTATATATTTTTCCATATGGAAACCTGTAAACTTACTTTTGCCCATCTCTGTATATAAAACTATCAGTTCTTCAACAACATTTATGTTCCAAAAAAGTTGAAAAACTTCTAGATTTCACAGGACTACTGAGTATTTATCACCTCTTCCCCAAATTAAACCAGCATTTTGCCATGACATATAAACTTTAGAGATTAAAAAGAAGTGACCATTTTTAGTTCACTACAATAATAATTAGAACTAACTCTAATCATCTATTATGTGCCAGGTACTGTTACATGTACTTTATTTATTTCTAACTTACTGAGGTGTATTTTACATTAAGTAAAATTTTAGTGTACAATTAATTTCAAGTTTAAATGTGCAATTTGGGGTATTTTTGGTAATTGTGTACAGTTGTGTCATTACTACCAAAATCAAGATGTAGAACAATTTCATCACAATAAAAGGTGTTTTTCTGGACATATTTGATTTTATTCCTCTCACCCAATACCAAATCTTAGGCAATCACTACTCTGATATGTAACAATAATCTTGCCTTTTCAATAATTTCATATGAATTGAATCACATGGTATGTTATCTATTGTGTTTGACTTTATCCACTTAACATTGAATTCAAATGTACTCAGACTGTGTGTGTATTAATATTTTGTTTCTTTTTATGGTTGAGTAATATTAGTTAGTATGAATATAAAACAATTTGTTTATATATGTACAAGTCCATGGACATCTGGGTAGTTTACAATTTGGGGCTATTATGCTTAGTAGTACTATGAGCATTTGCTTGCAAGTCTATCAGTAAACAACTCTTTGGGTGAACATATGATGATAATTCTTGGGTAAAAGGTTAACAAAGAGGTTGCAAACTCCTATAATAAATGCAAGTTTAACTAGCAAAGATACTGAAATATCTGGTTCTAAAGAGATTGTATCATTTTGCATTCCTATCAGCAATGCATGAGAATTTAAATTACTCTACATCTCTATCAACAGTAAGTATTTTAAAATTTAGTCATCCTAACAGATGTGTAATATCTTTTATTCTGCCTTAATTGCATTCCTCTAATAAAAAGTGATGTTTAATATGTGTTCATATTCTATTTGCCATTCATATATCTTATTTGTGAACTGTGTTCAACTTTTGCATGTTTTCATTATTTTTTATTTTACTGGGTAAGTGTTCTTTATACATTCTGAACACAGCCCTCTCAGCTAGTTACATGTTGTATACAGTAGTCCCTCTCTATATTGCCTCACTGTATCACGGGATTTTAAAAAATATTATATTTAATTATTTATTGTTGATTTTTCACTATATTGCAGAATTTGGGGCTACTGTATATGTATGTTGTTAAAGTTACGTAGGTTTAAGAGTATAGAATAAATGTAAGGTTCCTACTTTGTGGGGGGGAGGGGGTCTAGAATGTTATACCCGCCGTAAGTGAGGGAATACTGTATATATTTTCTCCAAGTCTGTGACTTACCTTTTCATTTTTTAACTGTTTTTCAAAGAGTTTTAATTTGAATTAATTCCATTTTATTATTTTCTGTTTTATATTTTGTGCTTTTTGCATCTTGTTTAAAATATATTTTTTTAATCCAACATATTGATGATGTTCTTGTAATGCTTTTTTTCTAGGTGTTTAATTGATTAGTTTTTTTTTTTTAAATTTAAGCCTATGATCAATTTCAAGTATTTTTGGTGTATGGTATGAGGTATGCATCAAGGTTCATTGTTTTTCCACCCAGATATTGTTATAATAAAATTGTTTATTAAAACAAATATATATTCTCCATTTGTATTGTATTGTATTGACTTGTCACCTTTGTCACAATTCATTTTATCATATAAGTGTGAATCTATTCCTGGCCATTCCATATTTTGATTTTGATGCCTACTGTATCTGCATATCATTGTCAGAACATGGCAGCAGTAGGACTGCCCGCCCAGACTTTTGACATGCAAATGAATTGAATGCAAATTAACCTAGTTCCAGCCTCTCCCATAGGAAATGAAAATGGACTTTGCTCATTCCCAGAAGAAATGGTGATGGACGTAGGTATGGCAAATGTGCCTCACACACCCTAGGCTCCGTTGGAAGTTGCTCTGTCCAGCAGAGGCTTTGTGACCACGGCGGAACAAACTTTTACCCAGGACATTTTATTATGTCTGGGGGAAGGAAGGTGACTGCCTCTCTAGTGGAGAACAGCAATTAGACCTTCTTCCCTCATGCCTTTTATTGAGGAGGATACACTTGAGAGATACAAGGTCAAGATTCATAAGTCATCAATAGTTTGGAGGCGTTAGGGTTACAGCTAACAATAACAGATTACATGTACGAGTACAGGGGCACAGTGACCAGTCTGCATCATGGTCTATCAAACATCTTGATGCCACACTGGCATTAGGTGCAAGGTTTCATACATTCTTATCTAGAGACTGTTTATGTTATACTACAGATAAAGAAAGCAGAGCAAGTTCTAAAGCATAAAAGCTTAATAAACATTTTTCAAATCTAATTACCATGGAAACCCTCTGAGTGTCTTTTGGTTATGTCTCCCTCGCAGCCTTATGTTGAGACTTAAAGACAGGCATGGCCAGAATGCTGGCAGCAGTCATGCTCAGGCCGGGGCTACAATTCCCTAAACCATGAGGAGCAGTTCCCTACACCTAGCATGATATAATGACTGGCCTGGTGAGGGTAAGCAGGGAGATGTAAATAACTTGCCGAAAGTGTTTATGGGTAAACTCCCCCTAACTGAAATGTATGTTCAGAAAGGTGTGGAGATGGTGCCTGCAAGCACACAAGCAGGTGATTTCTACGAGCCCTTGTTGGTGACTGGGAGTCTCCACTCCCCCTTCCTTCCTCCCTTTCTCCCTTCCCCACTTTCCCACTGTCTTTTTTCCATTTTTTCCCTTGCTCCAATGGGCCCCGGGAGTTTCCTCTTCCCTCCAACCCCTTTCCCGCTCTTCCCTCAATAAACACGGTGTAAAATCTTAGATTGTTCTCTGGGTGATTTCTCAGAGCAGAGGCAGCCTGACAATCATATGGTAGTTTTATACTAAATTTGGAATTAGATAGTATAAGTCTTCCAATCCTGTTAATTTTCAAGAATGACTTAAATACATTATTTTATTTAATCTAAACAATATACTCTGGTGTAGTTTTTATTGTTCTTACCATTTTACAGATAAAAACAACTAAAGCAGACAATTTAGATATTTAAATGAAAGAGCCAAGTTTGAACATTGACAGTGTGACTCCAAAATCATACTTTCAATCATTATGCAATTTCATCTCTTTGAATATGAAAAACATAATTTTGTAGCTGTATAT
Source organism: Furipterus horrens (assembly GCF_987537825.1). Lineage (NCBI taxonomy): Eukaryota > Metazoa > Chordata > Mammalia > Chiroptera > Furipteridae > Furipterus > Furipterus horrens. The sequence goes on from NW_028327171.1 coordinate 136,533,901, forward strand.
GGACATCAAAGACTAAAAGACAGTGAAGGGCAAGGACCTTCATCTGTATTATGTGAGAGTGAGAGTGTGCATACATGTATATGCAATAGGCACATATGCAAATTTCGAAAAAAATTGCTGTCACTGAGAAAATACAAAATGTACTCATTAACCTCAAAAGATTTAACTTAACAATTTGTGCTTAGTTTCCATGTTCTTTTTAGCCTTCCTGGTAAAGACAGATCCAAATTCTTAAGTATATTGCCACCTATGCAATGTTTTAAATTCTTGCTCAGTGCTTATGACATCTCTAAAATGTTTGAATTGCTACAAATTTATATAGTAATGTTTGTTTATATATTCACTTAATGCAATATCAAACTTTTATTATGAGACAACCATTCCTAACACAATATGAGAGTCAGAAGTAATAGTCATAGGCCTTGGTGAAAGAAGAGAAGGATAAATTTCAATAAAAGTTCAGTGGGTTGCTATTTTTTTTAAAATAATTATGGTATGAAAAAAAATTACTCTAAATACCTAGAATTCTGAATTATTGACTCTTCCTGGGCTGTCAGATAATATATCCTAGAGAAGTTTCACTGAATGGACAAGGGTAATGACACTGAAGTCATCAGATATGGCATCAAAGAACATGGCACTGTCAAAGTGTGGCATGTGCCTAAAATGGAGATATATGTAAGTAATCACTTGAGAAGCATACAAGTATTAGAAATACTTCTCCAGAGCCAACAATTAATTTATAGCTACATTATCAGCATAGTTACCAAAGTCACAAAATAAAATAGGAACAAATGGAGTTGACAATATGTCCATATAGATAAAATCTTACAAAACTCTCTTCTCAATATTTGAACTCATTGCTAAATAATTAATGGAAAATATAATCAGTTGATAAGCAAAAATGCACATTTTAGTCATGTGCTAAAACATAAACACAAGTACAAGGTTTGTCTGTACTAGGCGTGGTGCCAACTTCAATGGCACACTTTGACATAGATGTGCAGAGGCAAGACTGAAGATGAACAAGGAGTGAACTGTTACAATAACCCTAACCCATGGAGGAATTGTTAAGTGCCTATACTGGCAGTGCCACTGAATATTTCTGAGGTAGAATCAGTATGATACAGTAATCATTTGAAGAGGTCAGATGTTTGAATTTTTCACATCATGATTCTCCTTGTTTTAATAAATGTTTTTCTTAAAAGAAAAAAAAAACTCAAATGGACTTTTAGAATAACACTTTTATTTTTGTACTTACTTTAATGTTAATTGGGTAAATCTCCCTTGACTAATAGGATTAGAGAAATAGAGTGCATAGTTTTCTAGTCTAGTACTTTGCAATGATTGCAGGCCCATATGGCCCCAGCAATCTCCATCTCTACCACTGAAAGGATGTCCCATAATGTATTTATGAGTTCCACCTTCAGCATGCTAGAAGTGGATGACCTTCAAAATAGCAAGATGGACCACACCATAGGATGAATTGCCATGTATTTTAAAATGAAGCATCTTTAATCTTGAGAAAAAAAATAATGGTTTGAATTATACCATGTATTTGTTCTCTGAATACAATTATTACTGGCTGTAGCTAATGTTGCCTGAGTCCCAGGTACATACCTATAAAGATCTATAGCATCAGCATGTACTGAGAATTTCTTTAATGGTATGATCAAGGCTCTGAATGAGAAAACAGGAAACAGCTTAGTTCTTTTGCTCAGTATAATGCAATTTAATAAATACATCTTCTGTGAAATGATTTGATGTGTGTGTGTTTCAAAATGATAAGTTAAAAGATCAACAGAAAAAAAAACACTCAACAGATTGATGTCTTGGCACAATATCAGGCTATTATTTTGACTGATGTTGGCACTCAATTACTTGGGGTGACTATTACAGCATTGTGTAGACATATCTTAAAGAGGGACATCAAGTTCAAAATGAAAATATCCAGAATATAAAAAAATCCACAAAATATAGAAAGCTCAAACTCTGGGATGAGATCATTTTTGCATCTTAGAAATGAGCCATTTTCAACTAAATATCAACAGAGGAGTTTAGAAAACTAAAAGAGAATCTGAAACATCTGATTGTTTAGTGCTGCTATAGTCATTCACGTTTTTTGTAATTCTAAAATGTTCTTAAATTTTCTCTACCTTGGTTTCCTTATTTAAAGTTGAATATTACACATCAAAACTATTACAAATGTAATATTACATTTATATTGTATGTAGCCTCTTGGGAAAAAAAAAGTGTCATCTTTCCTTGGTTCTTTCCTTTGTAACTAATAGAAGCTAAATATATAATATCCTAGGAAGAGAGAAAATTCCCCATCCAGTTTATTCACTACTGATTTTGGCCACAATTGTTCTGACTAGAGAAGGAAAAGATGTATGTGAACACTATTGTGTAGAGGTAGAACTGGGATATAAGAAGAGGAGCAGATCAAAGTTGAAATATGAAGGAGGACAGGAAAGTGACTTAACCAGACTACAACTCTCTTAGCTGGCTTTGTGACTGACAAGCCACCATTAGCATATTCTCACGACTTAGAATTGCAGAGTCATAAAACTAGCCTTAGTCAAATGATAGAAATTACCTGATATTAGTCTTTAATGATATCCTTTAATTTCACCACACAGTAACGCATAAGAAGTAGAAACCATTTGGCACAGAGCACAAATTACATTCTCAACTTTTTCCAACCTTCAGAAGCTCCTTTCACAAATGCGTGGGTATCTCTGTGTAAGAAAAATAACCTTTCCTGTTCCTTCCTATCTCAAGCTATTTCCTATAATTTCTCCACTTTTTCCATGTTTTCTTTCCTATCACTTCTTCATTTCTTAATAATTTTTAATCTGGTTTCTGATTCTACACTTTTATGGAAGTATAGTCACTAATATAGCCTTAAAAAAATCTTACCTTTCTTGTTTCTTTCTCCCTAGAGGCTTATTAGCATTTAGCAATTTAAATAGCACCCCTAACTTGAAATTCATCTTGCTTTTCCTCTGTGACACTGAATACTCTCATTAACCTGATACTTTTCTGGATAAATTTTCTGTCTCTGGGTAGTTCTGCCTTCCCCTGCCCCTAAATTTAGCATTTCCCAAATCAGATTTCTGTTCTCTTAACATTTGAAGGCTAGGACTAACTTTTATAAGACTGATTCTCTCTAGCCTGCCTGCTACAAAGCTTCACAGAGGCAGGCTACACTGAACCATTCCTGGAAGAGGCCTGCTTCATCAGTTCAGGGCAACAGTTCCACCAGGGTAAGTAGCTGTAACCACATCATAGGCTCACTGGCTTGCCTCCTGTCCCTGATCATACCAGTGGAGGCACTAAACCTCCCCCAGCCATGAATAATGGAGCGACAGAACTGAATTCTGCTAGAATTATAGCTTTATTGTCAAGGCCGCTTCCTGATCACCACAGAGCATGGAGGGCTCTGGATTAAGCTTGGAGTCAAGGCTCTGCCATATCACAGTGTTGTTGGATCTCAGTCCCTGATCAGGCCATGGGAATGCTGGCATCTCCCTAGTCACGAAGCTTAGAAGCCCCCCAGACCAACGATCAGTGTCCCTCCGCAGGAGTCTAATATGCAACCTGCTGAGACTTTCCTGTGCTGTCACAGAACGGGAAGAGCCACAGCGGGCTTGCTACAGAGCTTGCTGCTGTTCTCATGTTGGTGAGTTTTCTCTACTGATGCTGTTCCAGAAGACTGATGTGTTTGCTTCCTGAGAGTTCACCTTTGTTTGATCCATAACACTCTTCTCCTCAAGGAATTCATCCACTCCCACGACTTCTCCTATACTCACACTGAGTTCAAGGACAAAGAGTATGATTTATTAAATCTTGTGTCTCCACTCCCTAGCATGATGTACAGTTAATAGCTTTGCTCTACCAAACTCAATAGGCAAGCTGTACAAAATCATGAGCATTTTTTGAGTAGATGAGTGAGAAATGCCATCTGAGCACTTTTTTAAACGTTCATTTTTCCTTCAAAAAATAGCTCCTTTTATTTACTTCCTATCTTTGTGAAGAATGCAGTAATTGACTCTGTCATCCAAGTCCAATACCTTGGATTCATTTCTGAATCTTCTCTCCATCATTTTCCATGTCAGTGACAGCGGGATTCAGGAATATAATGCTAGCTATAAATTTTGATTGTTTTATATTGCCATTTCCCATTGAATATCGTATAATCTCTGGGTGGGATGAGAGTTTGTACCAAATAGTTACCCAATAGTAGCTTTTTTACCTTCTGTTTTTATTATACTTTACTCTTGTAAATATCTGTCTCCTTATCTAAATTAAAAACTCTTTAAGGACAGTGACCTTGTTTTCCCACAGTAGTTAGAACATCTTTGTACATAATTGCTGTTTAAGAAATATTGGTTCATTTTGCTTAGCTGATGGTAGTGTTGAGATCAGGCATCTTTCAGTTATTTAACAGAAATTAAAACATGATGGGAAGAGGATCACAGGGCAGAGAGGAGTGAGAAGAAAGTAGGAAGTGTTCTAAGACATGTCATCCATTTCACAATTTTTATAGGAATGAGATCTTCTTAAAGAGCATTAATGCCACTCTGGCCAGCTGTTCTGAAAACACAGTTTTCAGTTCTACTCCAGACAGCTGAGCTTTCCAGTCTGATGACAACCTGATCTCTAATCAAATCAAGGAAGCCCTCTGCTTTTTCAATTGCCGGGAATCACAGAAAATTCAGACATGGGAATAATATTTACCATATCTCTGGCACATATAAAATTTCTCTAAAGAAATCTCTAGACAGAACATAAAAGGACACACCAGACTGAATACAAAGGCGCACGTGCTCCTGGAGGGCTACAGCTCTTACAAATGTTTGACCTTGTTTGCAGAGTTCAGGGCAGCATTACTAGAGTCCCTCATCTGAAATTAATGCCATCCATCTACATACTGGCAAGTGTCTAGTGAGGCAGAGCCCAAGTAATCAGCTTGCAGACTAAACAGAAATCGATGCCTGAGTTATCTGGGTTTTGGGAGCAAAATATTTTTATATGTGCTCTTCAGGTGGACCCTTCTATTAGCAATCTCATTTCATAAAATTGCTAGTAAATGTATTTAAAGAATAAAAAATATTTATCCAGAATAGAGGTCTGGATTCACTTGTGAATATTGCAGCAATATCACATGTGTCTGGGCCTATATCCCAAAGTCCATAGAAAAACAAAGTTCAGTAGATATAGTGTTGCATTATTTTAGCTTTCTTTATGTTTATATCAGACTTTCAAGACACAAGTTTGTTTGACTTTTCAAGAGAGTATGGTTATGTTTGATGTGGTATTTGTAGCTCAGAAACAACACACTCATGTTTTATATGATAACTTATTTACTCCTTTCTTTAAATGCCCGAGTCCTCATCATCTACAAAAAATAATAATAATAATAACATTCACATCCCATAAAAAAGATCCAAGAAATGACTCTTCCTACCTCTCCAGTTTTATCTGCAATCACTCCTTATTTTGAAGCCTCTATTCTAGAAATAGAATTTTATATAATTCTCTCAAATACCAGGCCATCACACACCCACCTGCCTTTCACTTGGTATTCCCTCTGCCTAGAATGCTACATACTTCCTATATAAGTAATAAAATTGTAAAATGTATCTGTTTGACAAATATACTTAGATATGAGGAGATTCCTATTCTTTATTATGAAAGACAGAAGAAGAAAGAGAAAAGGTATAGTCATTCTCTTCCTGTGATATGGAGGAAATTTTTACTCTACCACTTCCCTCTGTGCAAGTTATTAGGCCTCTTTGAGTCTTACTTCCTCAGCTATAAAAATGAGGCTAATAATGTACATGGCATGTGGATGTTGTGAGAATTGAATAAGGTCATATAAAATGTTATTGGCAAAATAAATACCAGTGTTTGTGTTTATTTTAGACCATCAATTATATGACTTTACAACTTTTTCCCACTAAGACTCTTGATTCTATTAGTGTTATTTTCCCCTTTAGGACTGTCCAAGAACCAACAGGCAACAATATTCTATATAATTATATTTTGCATTTGTTATCGGCTTTGTTTAGATCAAGATTATTCATTATTAAAAAAAATGTCATCTAATTTGGCTTCAGAGCTTTAGCAAACATGTATAGAGTGAAGGTGGAGTTATTATCGGAATGCAGAGACCTTAGCACAACTGTATTTCACAGGAAAAAGAGTCAGTGGATAGGCTCTTCATCTTCCTCCTTGCAGGACTCAAGATCCCTTCTTCTTACTTTTCTATATGTCTCTTTTCCATCTTCTTTCTGTGGCTTGTCTGTTCCATGCAGTTTGTAATCTCTGCTTTATCATGATTTCAGCTCCTCTGCCTCTAATAGCACAGAATAAGAGTGTCTTTGTTCCTTAATTTCATTTATTTATTTTTAGAGATATAGGAAGGAACGGAGAAAGAGAGGGAGAAAAACATTAATGTGTGATCGCATCTGGCACACCCCCAACTGGGGACTTGGTCCGCAACCCAGGTCTGTGTCCTGACTGGAAATCGGACCAATGACTGTTTGGTTTGCAGGCCAGTGCTCAATCCACTGAGCCACACCAGCCAAGGCCTCAAATTCTTCTTCTCTGGCTTAAGCATCCTTATTCCAGCCCATTCTGTCCAGAGAAGTTAGGGTTAACTGGTATAATAGGTCCCCTGATGGACACCCAGTAACCCAATAACAGTTTCATAGATGATTTTGGTCTGAAGGTAAGAGTTAATATTTCTATTAACAAGTTCACTTTCTAATCTTACTAGGACTTGAGACTACCTAAAACTCTGATGAAGCTTCCAGGATCTATCAAAGGAATCTGGCTGGACCAGGGACAGGGTAGAGAGCTGGTAGGTCCAAAGATTGACCTCAGCTCATGGATCCTAGGAAACTTTCCTGTCTTATTTGGTTCTGATCTACTTTCTAGAAAGCTTTTTTCTGTATCCAGTCCTAACACTTTGTCTCATTTACGTTATGTGGGCCTCTTGAAGCTTTGTGTCAGAGGAAGGAGAATACAAATAAAAGGCAAGTGTGGCTTTCCATTTTTTGCCCTAGATGTAATCTACAAATTTCAAATAGTTGTTCAGGTAACTGCAAGTGACAGAAAACTCATACTCACCAGACTAGATATTGTGGTTTTCTCGTCAACATCCCTTTCACCCTCCCTATTATGTACACCCCATACAATGAGGGTAGGTGGAGCTCAGATTTGTTTAAACCACAAAGCCACAATTAGTGCTTTAGGAAATCTATTTCCAAGCTCATCTGTGTTCGCATTCCTATGGCCATAGAGGTTGTGTAAGAATCAGCATTGCCCAAACTTGGTTAATAAGAGAGAAAGGTAGATTTTTATGAAGATAAATGATTTTCTGACAGATTTGCTAGAAAGGAAGATGACTCTTGCTTTGGACGTGGACACATATAAATCAGGTTGCACTGGCCTTTTTATTACTGTAAGGAAGATAATCTTTAGATGAAGCTGTGATTATGAAAACAGATAAAAGAAATCAAAAGAGAATGGGTTTTTATGACATCATTTACTAGTCAAATGAAACACTCATAAAGCTCTTCTTACCTTCATACATTTTAGCTGTGTAAGCCAATTGATAGGATTTAGTATTTAAGTCACTTGTAGTCATATATCTTCTTGCATATAAAACTATTCTAACCAATACCATGGTTTCAGCGTTTAGAAAAAAAAAAGTTGTCAGTTTACACAACTAACATTTCCCAAAGTAGTCTCTCTTGAGGCATGACTGGATACTGAAACTCAAATGATTAAATTAGGATTTGCTTCGTCTCTTCTATTTAGTTGGGTTCATTCTCTAGTTTCATGCAGTAGCCCTTGGAAACTTTAGCAGCTTTCCAGCATGGTCAAAATATGGCCATTGATTTTACAAATTCTAAGCTTCAAGTCCAGTGGAAAAGAAAAGAATCTCATGACCAGAATTCCCAACCAATGTTTCTCATTGTTTCTCATATATTTTGAGTGCATCTTGTACCTATGACTGAACAATCAGTGTGAACAGGAAACTATGCTGCTCAAATAATCAGATGTCTTCCTCCGAAGCAAAGGATGAAGTGAACTACACTAACAGAACATGATACTTGTAAAGGAAGATGTGGTTCTCCAGACGAAATTTGTATGGTGATCAGAAAATGTATGAATGAATTCTAGACAGCAACAAAACAAACATCTATGACAAATACCATCATATCAAATTAAGCTACATTAAAATAGAAATTAACATTAAGTGACTTTTCAAGTCGTATTCAGGAAATTACAAATCAGCTGAGACTAGATCTAAGGACTTTGTTGTCCAGTTATCAGAAAGGAAGTGATATATCAGTAAGAAAAACAGCTAATGCCAGGTTTCTTTCAGAGTATCATTCTGAGACATTTTGTTCCTTTTCTTCATTTTTGTGGGGTGTGGCGATAGGTGTTCATATTTATCAAAAGATACTATAATCTAGGGAGTAAGTTCTTCAAATATGTCACAATGTATCTCTGCAAACTGTCTTTCTCTATTTCTTTGCATATTTGTTCTCTAATTCATTTAATTGTTAGATTCATATATGGATTTCTTCTGCTGCCTGATATGCATCAGTAATAAGGGATGTTGCTTTGCTCCTGCGAGAACATTGTCTTGATAGGAGGACTTAAATACAAATCAGTTATTTATTTCTTGCAGAGCATCTGACATTTTGACTCTCATCTATAAAAGGCAAGAAGAGGAAGAGAAATGCGTATACAGCCTATTCTTTTCCAGGGTAAGGAGTCACTTTTCATTGTACCTTCTTCTAATGAACAAGTAACTGTCCTTTAATAACAAAAGGCAAAAGAAAGAAGAAAAGACAATTGTACAATGAGAGCCAGTTTGATAGCTAGATTCAGGGAGGAACAAGAACGAAAATTAAACACATCTGAGTTCAAAGGTTTCAAGGCAAGGGCCAGTGACACAGATTTTGAAATCATAAGGCTTATCCTTTGACTTCTAGAGCCACTGCTTAGTTGTTTCATCTGAAACAATAAAAAATAATTGTGTTTTGCAGGCAACTCACATATTGGTATCCCAAAGAGTTTTTGAAGGAGTCATAAAGGTTATGCTAACACATATTTTTTTCTTATAGAATATGTTGGAGGTTTTATTTAAAATCCTCTTTAATAAAATATGAACATAAATTCTAAGATAGGAACTATATGCAGAACAGAGAATGTCTAACATAAAGACACAAGAATTTTTATTTTAAATATTTTATTGTTTATGCTATTACCATTGTCCCAATTTTTCCCCTATTCTCCCATCCACCCACCCTGCCCTCCATTCCCACAATTAATCCCCACACCATTGTCCTAAGAATTCTTATATCTTAAGAACCTTGAAACTCTAATTCAAAAGAATACATGCACCCTTGTGTTCACAGAAGCATTATTTACAGTAGCCAAGATTTGGAAACAGCTTAAGTGCCCATCAGTAGATGACTTGATAAAAAGCTATGGTACATTTACACAACAGAACACTAGTCAGCAGTAAGAAAGAAGGAATTCTTACCTTTTGTGACAACATGAATGGAACTATTATGCTAAGTGAAATAATCCTGTCGATGAAAGATTATAAGTATGATCTCATAAGTGGAATGTAATGTACAAAATAAACAAACAAAATAAATGGGAGGCATAGAAACATGGAACAGATGAACAGCCAGGAGAAGGGTGATGGGATGTGGAGACTAGTTGAAGGAAGGTGAAGTGGTTGGTCAAAAAATATAATATGCATGACCCATGACACCAGATATTGTCTTAACAGAGGAGTCAGATAGCTTCTGTGTAGGGATAATTTTGTGTCACTAATTTTCCATTAGTGGAGCTATGAAGGGAGTTGAATTGCAAACAGAAAGAATACATCTCTGAAGTTTATCGTCTTTATATGCTATTCATGTGGGAGGAAAGGGGGCATATAGTGATGGCAATGGATGTAGAGGGTGGGAAACACAAGATGGTATGAGTTTCTGACCATGCTATTGAAATAGAAATCTTCCATTTGCATACTCTTTCATCCATTATTCTTCAAATATTATGAATGTTCCCTATGAGCCAAATGCAGCAGTACTTATTTGATTCTATTGGGAGTTCTCTTATAGGACACTAAGTATACTCATTAGAAGAAGTGATCAGAAAAGTATAAGTAATTGTGTGTAGTATGTGCATACATACATATATATATTTAATTTGACACAATATTTTTAACTTTTTGTTTTGAAATAATTTTGGATTTATAGAAAGGTTGAATAAAGAGAGAGAATTAAATCTAAGAATGTATTTCAAGGAAATAATCAGACACATTTACACTAATTTATCTATAAGGATGTTTATTTCTGAGTTATTTATGAGCAAAATTGTGAAAATAATTGAAGTAGTCTCTTAACTAAGTTTAGGTTTACATGTTAGCAAAAAATGTGAGTCTACATTATATCTTCAGTGACAGAGCGATCCTATCTACTTTCTGGATGATGCTTTGAATTTCACTGGTGAAGATAGGGTTTAAATGCTTACACATCACAACAAAGTAACCCAATGACTTACAGTCACTTTGAATGTTAATACTGGGAATATATTCTTTTAACAGGGGGGTTTTGAAGAAGGCAAAAGACAGTGAATGAAGATAAATCACTCTTGAAGAGAGAAAAAAGACTAGGAGGGAAGTTGTTTAAGACCAAAACAAACTTCTCTGATCTCTGATTCTACAGCTTTCCTGAGAATTGATTTACATTCAGTTATGCAGAAGGCCATGTTTTGAGATTTTTAAATGTCTTCTTTCTCTTTTATCCCCAAATACAATAGTACATTTAATTTATTTTATTTCTCCTGTTGATTAATAGTTTCTCCCATTAGATTGGAAGTTCCATAGGGATATGAGTAATGGTTCTGTTTTCTATACAATTACTTGCACATTTGCAAGTAATTTACATCCAAAAGCATTTGAGTCAATGTACATCTTTAAAAATAATAAGAGAAAAAGCTTTGGAAACATATGGATCCCTCCATCTCTTCCCTCCTTGCTGCCTTCCCTCCCTCTCTTCCTTCTTTCCCTCTAGAAATAGTTGCTTAGCAGAACCTCAACAATATGTGAGTCCCTGTACTAAGTTTAATCAGGAAAGTTAAATTTTTCAGCCTCAACATTTATCAGTGATAAAGTGAAGATAAAATACTTTTTATCTTAAAGAGTGGTTTAGTATATTCAATGCAATGAAAAATAACGTATTTCAGTCCTCTTGCATTTTTTAGTTTCTTAACGTCGCAAATGATAAATTACAGTTAGTAGTATGATAGTAATGTATAATATTGTATTCTTTTTGCATTTATTTATTTATTATTCATGCCACTGGTATTTATTGAGCAGTCACAATGGTCCATACACTGTTTTATAGATTGTGAATCCAAAAATGACTAAGAGTTCTTGCCATATGAAATCTCACATTATACTTAAAAATGTGTCATATGAGCATAATATTCTTGTCTGACCAAGTTATATGAGCCCCCAAATATTATATTGTTCTAAATGCAGTGAAAAATCCTTAAAGCTAAGTTAGTCGTAGTCATTCACTAAGGTTGCAAGATGACTGAGTAATTTATTACTTCACCAAACTTAGTGTGATATAGTGAAGATCACCTGAGTGAAGGGAAATTGTTTGTTTTTCAAGACTCCAACTTTTTCAGGGGAGATATTATTCCAACTTGCTCTCAGTTGACTCAACTAGACCACTGACCAAGTGCCATATAAACTGGTGCTAGGGTTTGTATCTCAGAGTTTAAAACGTGAGAGCCTTTCTTCAAAAGCTTCTGGGATCAGACACTGGTAAGCAGATCTAGGTACCCGCAGGATGCAGTGAAACAAAAAATAAACAATACATAAGAATAAAATCAAGCTTTCCATTGAACAAAATGAGAATGAACTATATAGAATATCAGAAACAATTCTGGGCAGATGTTTCTCCTCCTTACTAACCATCACTCACATAAAGTATGGATGGGTCTTTCAGGTTAAAGGTAGAGTACTGAGGCAGACTGTTGATTCCTGTAGTGGCCTTAGGTTTCTGGAGGAAGAGAACAAAGAGCACATGGACTGGAGAAAGGGGCAAGAAAAGGTGCCTCATGTCTCCAGATGGGAATTCATAGAAATGGCTTCTAGACAAGTCCTGCTAAATATAGAAAATACCTTCTGTCTACAGTGAGGAGCATGTCAGCTATCAGTGCAGTGTGAAGTCAACTGACTTAAGATAAAACATTCAGTCAAAATAGAGGTTGTGATGACCTCTATAATATACAAATTAGAGAGAAAAATGAAGAATTTTATTGATTATAGAGAAACACAGACAACAGTATGATGATTGCCAGAGGGGAGGGGGGCTGGAGGGAGATAGAAGAGGGTGTGGGAGGATAAATGGTGATGGAAGGAGACTTGACTTGGGGTGGTGAACACACAATGCAATGTATAGATGATGCATTGTAGAATTGTATACCTGGAACCTATAAAAATTTTCTTAACCAGTGTCACCCCAATAAATTCAATAAAAAATAAAAATAAATAAATAAAATAAAATTTCCTGTACCTAAATAGGGACAGTTTGTTTTCTCAAATTATTTTTCTAAGAAAATTAGAATCTTAGGAAGCAAATCTATGCATGACTGCAAGTACAAGATTCCGGGATAAAAGGCTTTCTGTTAAGCATGAATAGTTCAGAAGGTTGGAGCCAAAGAGAAATAGCTATTTGCTTTCCGTTTCCTAGCTACAACACTGAAGTAAGCTCTCACATAAGCAGCTGGAAATGAGTTCTGACTAGGGCAATTATATAAATGTCACTGTAAGCTGTTATCTGATTTTCTTTTTTCTTTCAGAGGCTCAGCATCATCTTTCAGGAGTACTAGATTACTTAAGATAAAGAGCATAGATATATTGCCACAATAAATACAAAGATGTCTCAGACACTAGCTACAGATGGAGACTGCTTGAAAGGATATGTGAAAATGAAAGCAAACCCTGCTCACTCATTGATCAACCAGTAATGATAGTCTACTTTGCAAAGACCCTGGATATTGACTGATTTCTCCATTACATAGTTTGCATCTTACTTAAGACAATTCTTTAAATGCAAGGTCACTACAATGCATGCCACAATGCCTTTTGACATATATTAGAGAAAGCATCTAGAAATCTTACCAATAAATATGGATTCTGTGAAACCCATTCAACTCTCTGAATGTAATATGCATATCCAAGTGTGCATTCTCAGTGAATGAGCACAGACCTGCTACTTTGATTGAGAGATGGACTAGACATGAACAGAAGTAGTCTCTGAAGTGCCCCACAGAAGAGCAAGAAGATAAGGAATGTAACTACAGTTTCGTAGGCCTGTGAAAGAGAGGTGACCTTAACAAAATGAAAATTACATGTTAGGTTCATAGACACATGAAAAACTGCTCAACATCACTAGCCATCAGAGAGATGCAAGTAAAAACCACAATGAGGTACCATTTTACACCAGTCAGAATGGCCATCATCAACAAATCAACAAACAACAAGTGCTGGCGAGGATGTGGAGAAATGGGAACCCTACTGCACTGTTGGTGGGAATGCAGACTGGTGCAGCCACTATGGAAAACAGTATGGAATTACCTCAAAAAACTAAAAATGGAACTGCCTTTTGAACCAGCGATTCCACTGCTAGGATTATACCCAAAAAATCCTAAAACACTAATTCAAAAGAACTTATGCACCCCTATGTTTATAGCAGCACTGTTTACAATAGCTAAGTGCTGGAAACAGCCTAAGTGCCCATCTGTAGATGAGTGGATCAAAAAACTGTGGTACATTTACACAATGGAATACTATGTACCAGAAAGAAAGAAGGAACTCCTGCCATTTGGAACAACATGGATGGAACTAGAGAGAATTATGCTTAGTGAAATAAGCCAGGCAAATAAAGAAAAATATCATATGATATCACCTAATACAGAAAACTAAAGAACAATATAAACAAATGAACTAAATAGGACAAGGAGCAGAATAGCAGTCAATAGGGGGGAGGGGGAGGGAGAGAAGGGGGATAAGTAAGGGAAGGGTTTAGTCAAGGAACATGTATAAATGACTCAGACATGGACAACGGGGAGGAATATGATTGTGGGAGAAGGGGTGGGCTGGGTGGGGGAGAGCAATGGCGGAAAAATGGGACAACTGTAATTGAAAAACCAAAAAATAAAAATAAATAAATAAATAAGAAAATTACATGTTAGCTTTTGGCTACAATTTTACTAGAAAATGAAAAAAATAATCAAGTTAATTTTTAGAAAAGGTTAATTCAGAAAATTACGGTCTGTCTAGATTGTATTTTTGTTCCCAGTGACTTGAACTGCCTCCCTGTGGCAGAATTATATGTCTTTGCCCACATGACTCTCTTTGGCCAACGTAATATAAGCAGCAGTGCCAAATGCCCTTGTTAACAGAACATTAAGAGTGGTCATTTGGTGTGTTCTTGGTTCTTTGCCTTCTGCCACCAGCCTGCTTCTTCAACTTGGATCCTGGAGTTAGAACATAAATGAAGTGAACTGAAATCAGCCTGCAGCAGGTGCATGTGAGTAGAAATAAATAATGTTGTGCATCCAGAGGTTTTTATGGTCATTTGTTACCAAAGCATGCCTTAGCAAAAGCTAACTAATATATGACCTCAGATTAAAAATAAATGTACACTGCACCAATATACATCTTTAATACATCAGACACTTTTACTGAATTCACCTGTATATTCATTCAACAATCCATAATCAACTGGAATTTGTTTTTTCATCCTCTGTCTTTATCAGCTTTTAGGTTGGATTAACCTGTTGGTCTGGCATTGTGCAGGTTTCACCAAACCATTTTAAGGGAATTCAACAGATAAGAAAGTAAGGGTTCAAAATTAGGTGAAGAAGCTAGGAACCTATTTCCCATTGGCAACTCGATTAAGATGTGAGAATTGGGTTGAACAAATCATAGTGGCCTTTGGAGCCAGAAAGGGAAATGTTTGCTCAATGAAGTTCACTGTCCAAAATGACTGATTATCCCTCTTTAGCCAGCCTGGTTTCTGCACTCTTCTCTGAGCATTACTCATTTGTTATGACCAGCACATCTTCAATTCTATGCCTTGCCTCCTCTTGAGCTTAAGCAGGAAGTGAGCACTGGATATGTGCTTACACCTGGTTGGACAAAAAGAGGAAGCTGAAGCAGTGAAAAAAAATGACACATGATTATTAAGAGGTAGTGGCAGCACTCTAGGATTTTAACTTATATCTTCAAACTCCAAGTTTTCCACTATGCCATGTTGCCCATATGTTTGGGTTCTGTAACTTGCTTTCTATGTTAAAAGGCAGGAAAGCTTTCTAGTTTGTCTTCAATTCCCAAATTTCCCAACAAAAATATGTATTAAAGAGAAAACTTCCAGATCTGCTATATATCACCTGTGAAAAATTGTTCAAGCAATAATTCTTCAACCTGTTCAGTCTCATTAGTTTCCTCCTCTGAGGGATGGAAAAATGAATCTTTCTAGCAAAAATCAAATTTGTGCATGACAGCCAGTTGAGCCCAGAGGTCAAAGGATGAATGTGGACCATTGCAGTGTATTCCCATCCATTCAATCTTTTGTTGGATCCCACAGCAGGTAGGATTTGAAAGAGAATCTGCCCTTGTCTAGAAGAATTATTATTTTTAATGGCTGAAAATATTCAGACCTAAACTTGAGAGCAGCCACAGTAAATGCCACTTTCCAGCACTAAAGTAAACTTCTGCTAATACTTTGAATTGGCAAATTACTTCAAAACTAATTTCCATGGAGTTGTGTGTTTATACCTGGGGAGGTAGTAAGAGTAGAAAAAGCAGGAGAGAATTTTTCAAGGAAGAGCCTCAGAAAAATATTGAGAGTTTCCACAGATGCTCAAAAGGAAACACACACAAATAAGCCCAAAGCTAATATCACCACCCACCAATATCCTGTCAAAGTTTAGGTCCCAGTGATTTTATTAGTGCAATTTCAATTTTAGCTCCCATGTTCTTTTTCTTACCAGGGCTTACTGAAAAAAGTAAAATACAAGGCTCAGAAATAAGGACAAACATTTGAAACAAAAATCAAAAACAGCAAACTCTGGTTGTCTTTTGTCCAAACTTCATTTTTAAAATATTCTGTCTCCCTGTATATGATGCACTTACCTTTCGGAAGAACCTGCTTTGAGCATTCAGAAAAGGTGGTATCAAAGGACTAGATATTTCTCAGTCTCATATTTCCAAGTCAGAGTAATGCTTCCTTTAGGGCCGTGAAATGCTGATGATTTGCCAGTAGAGGGTCAGTCTTACAATCTTGATGCACACACACGTCTCTGGGTTTTTAACTAATGCTCGTGTTTGAATTCAAAAAAGTAAAAGACTGATCAGATTTATCTTTGAGGTTTTGATTTCCTTTTCTGTGTGGGCCACACCTTCCTTCCTCTCTTTAGTTCAGGCGAGCTACCTCTTTCAAAACAGTTCTTTGCTCAGGAAATCAGTCTTCAAAAGGTTTAGTTTACATGTCCACTAGCCTCTTTCTTGACAGGGTCAAGGCCTGGCCACTCTGCTGGAGAATGTGTCATCACCCAGGACTCAAGTCACTAAAACAACCCCTAACCATCTCTGCAAAAGTATTTGGAGAAATGTTAGTCTTGCTGAGTGGGACAAATTAAAACAGGTTTCCACCCAAAGAAGAATTTTAGTCTAATATCTGGTGCCAATGAGAGGAAGCAGTTTTAATATCAATTTACTAAGTTAACAACTAATGATCTCAATATAATTTTTAAATGATGGAAAAGAAAGTTGAAAATGTCATTTTCATCAAATGTCACAAATGCTTGAAAGATATGAGAATATTCTTAAAGATTACATTCATGGAAAACTAATTGGAATTGTATTGGTATACTGAGATTTTTTAAAAGAAAAAGACAGAATTTTTTTAGGCTATGCAGTGTTTTTTCCCCATTGAAAATATAAACTTGAAATTTAGGATAATAGTCTTAGTTTGGAGCCTCTTGATATTTAATATTTCTATGTTATACAACGATGAAAGCATATTGGTAACCAGGATGATTTAGTAGCTGTGGTAAGAATCTTACCTTTCTTAAAAGTGGAGTCTTGATTTAAAATAATATAGACTAAAGGGAAGCAGTGTGGGATGGTAGAGATGATCTAGGAGTTGAACTAAGAGGAACCAAGTACAGCTTTGCCACTTACTGCTGGGTAAGTAACTTCATGTTTCAATCCCCAGTGTTCCATTCTAAAAAAATTAAGTTAATACTAATTCCTATTTCATGGATGTATAAGAATAATATTTTAAAGTATAAAGCATTTTGCATAGTATCAGTTGCACAGTAAGCATACAATAGTCACTCACTATAATGCTTCTTAAAAATAATTACTGAAACTTCCACCATCTCCTAATAAAGTAATAATCATTAGTTATGAGGAAGGAGGGAAGAAAACAGAATTTTATTGAATTTCATATTGTCTTTATAATGGGTATTTATCTGTAGTGTTTTGTTTTATACATTCCTATTTCTGTCATTATCTTCTTCATTATTCCAATTAACAAATTCCAATTCAGGTTTCAAGGACACTGTCCAAGCCTTACCTTGTCCTTAATGAGCTCAGATGAAAGAGCTTTTACCCACATATGAACACCTGTAGCATCAATTGTTTTGTTCTGTATCATCTGCTGCACGATATTTATCTGCTGTAAAAAAATCTTAGTAATCTCTCAACTCTCTGTTTTTTTCTGAAAATATATATACTACATTTCTTGATTTCAGGGCCTATAATATGACCCAATATAATAAGTATATATGTTATATAATACATATGATTTAAAACTTAAATTCTTATTTTTACTTTAAAAATATGACAAATATACTGATGTTGCCCTGAAAGCACATACAAAGATAAAGTATTGAACCAAAACTGTATCTGACTTTCTTAAATATGTCAACTATATTTATATCATTTCTAAATATTAGTAACATTTTTCATTATTAAAATAAAAACATCAAGAGCAAAGAGTCAATCTTATTCCTGTGTTTTCTTCTAAGTGTCATTAAAGTTGTAATTACACAATGAATCCTCGTCGGCAGCCGTCCGTCTCGAGAGACGATGGTGTAGCTTCTTAAGAGTCTATCTGCACCGCCGAGAATGGCTGTGCAGTCCGACTCGGGAGTGACATCGTATCTGTCTCCTCCCGTGTTGAAGCGACATCTTGCGATGACGCTGAAGCTACAGAGCCTGGGCAGGGTGATATGGAGGGTCTGCTGTTGCCCATGCAGCAGACCCCCCCCCCCTCTTCGCAGCTGAAGGGTCCAAGGGAAAGACGGAGTCAATACAGCTTGGCTTCAGGTGCGCCGCAGGAGTTGCCGGTGTTGACTACAACGTCAAACCGCCTTAGGGACTCCGGCTCCGGATTTTCTGTCGGGGTTTACTCCCTTAGCCTTTCCCCTGAAGAGGTATGCTGCAAGGCAGCGGAGGTTTTTTGGAGTCAGAGTTTTCCTTCTCTGACACAATGAATACTGTTGAATCAATAATACATGTTTTTGACTAAATAATACTTTAAAAAATACAAAGTTTAAAATATTTTACTACTTGCATGCAATCACTGAGAGGACTTTCGGAGGTAGTGCCTTAGAAAGAAAGAAATACGCACATGCACAAGAAGGAGTGAAAATATATAAGCAGTAGTCTGAAGTTCTTTGTTGCAAGAGACTGATTTCAGGTAACATAAATAGAAAAAAATCTGAAAGTGGGAGATCCCTCACAGAATGTTTGGGAATACTGAAATAGAGGCAGGAAACCTGATATCTGGGAAAGGGACACTACTGCTGGTCTCAGCAGTAAGAGAATTTGGATGAGACCCTGTTCCTGGCACCATCACCACGGGGGTTGGGGACACTGCTGCTCCTGGATTTTGGGTGCAACCATTATAGCCAGCCTAGTGTAAATCAAGTTTAAACTCCTTGAGGATATTTATCACTCAATTAAGTTTCTAATTGTCCCCTGATAAATGGGGGGAAAAAATGTAAGACAGAAGATGGCATTCAGGCAGAGGAAATTAAAAAAAAAAAAAAAAAGAATGTGGAGAATACATAATGTGTTTAGGGAACAGCTAATAGCTGGCAGTGGACAAAATACAGGGTAAATATAGTATTTAGAGACATAATAGAAAAATAGATTCAGCTAAATTAAAATTGACCTTAAACTTCGTTTCAGAGAATTTAGACTTCATCCTATCAGCAATGGAAGCCAATTAATATTTTTAAGCTTGAGAGTGGGATTGGTATGTTTCTAAGATCAATCACTGATGAGGAAGTGTAGGAATTGGATTAGAAGGGTCAAAGATGTAGAGCAAAGAAAGCTGTTAAGAGATAATTGAAAAAAGTCTGGAGAGATATGATTCAGAATTACTGAGGAAAGGGGCTATGAGAAATTAGATGAAAAAAAAAATTTCGGTATTCACATTGGTGACCAAATCCAATGACTTCATGACTATGGCGACCCTGACATAAAAAAAATATGTTAAAGATGATTTTGAGAATTCTATCTTAGATAGATGTAGGAGAGTAAAGCTAATTTAGATTCATATTAGAGGTAGTTTAGGCTTAAAATAAAATATTACACAATATAACTAGAATTGATACAGTGATTTTTCAAGAGAGTTCTCTTAGAAAAACCAATCATCAGTGGTTTAAAGCAGTAATTTCCAAATATAGCAGACAGACTAAAATATAAAAAGGGGAGATGGGAGGGATGAAGGGATAGAGGGAATGCAGGGAAAGATGGATGACTTTAAAAGACATCACAAAGCACTTCCAGCCAAGATGAAGGCGTAGAGAGACACACTGCATCTCCCTCCATAACTACCTCAAAACTAGAAACAACCAGAAGTTCCAGAAAATATAACTACATGGAAGTCCAGCAAACAAAGATATAAAGAAGAAATACTTATCCAGATAGGTAGGAGGGACGGAGTCAGGGCGGAGAGGATGCAGTGTGGTGGCAGCAGTGGTGGCAGCAGTAGCAGGCCAGTGGGAAGCACAGTTCCACATTTTAAAAAGTCAGGAAAGACACCTGGGGAGCACTCCCAGCTCCTCACTGGACCTAGCAGCTCACAGTCCCTGCACCAGGAAAAATCAAGCCTAATTGCTTCTGAATGTGCAGATAGGTGGGGGTTGGGGTGGAAGCAGAAAATGCCAGTATCTCAGCAGAGTCCACTTGTTTAAAGGGATCCCACGGTCCTAGAACATCTGCAGACCCACCCATTCTGGGAACAACGGCCAGGGCAGCAGCTAGAGGGGTGCCAGTCTGGTGCAGAAGTGGGAGAAGTGCCTGTAAAAGGGGCGAGTACTGGGCAGGCGGCACTGTTCCCTCTTGGACCCCTCCCCCACATATAGCACCACATCATGGTGAAACAAGTTGCCCTGTACTGACGAATCCCTAAGGCTCTGACCCTTACAACGTAACAGGAGCGACAGCTCTACCTGGGATGTGGAGGCAAACAAACACAGGAGCCTGTCAGAATGAGGAGACAGAGAAGTATGGCCCAAAAGGGGAAATGGATCAAGGTTCCAGTGGGAGAACTAAGTGACAAGGAGATAGCCAACCTCATAAGTGAGCAGATACTCAACCTAACAGATGCAGAATTTAAAACACTGGTGATAACGATGCTCACAGGCTTGACACATATGCTAGAGTACAGCAAACACATAAGAGAAGAAGTGAAGGTTATGTTAAGTGAAACAAAGGAAAATCCACACAAAACCAATGGTGAAGGGAAGGAAACCGGGGTTCAAATCAATGATTTGGAACATAAGGAAGAAAAAAAACAGTCAAACAGTGCAGAATGAGGAAGAAAGAATTGAAAGAAATGAGAAAAACTTCCTGAATTTTGCGAAGGAGATGGACATACAGGTCCAGGATGCACGGAGGGTCCCAGGCGAGCTGGACCCCGAGGGAACCACACCAGGACACATCATGATTGAGATGCCAAAGGTGAAAGATAAAGACAGAGTCCTGTGGGCAGCAAGAGAGAGGTAGAGAGTTGCCTACAGGGGGGTGCCTATAGGACTATCAGCTGATTTCTCAAAGGACACTTTGCAGGCAGGAAGGGACTGGCAAGCAGTATTCAATGTAATGAAAGGCAACCTGCAACCAGGATTTCTCTATCCAGCAAAGCTATCATTTGGAATGGAAGGGAAGATAAAGTGCTTCCCAGACAAAGTGAAGCTAAAGGACCTCATTATCACCAATCCATTATTATATGAAATGTCAAAGGGACTTACTTAAGAAAAAGAAGATCAACACTATGAACACCAAAATTACAACAAACTCACAACTATCAACAATTGAATCTACAAAATGAAAACAAAATCCAACTAAGCAAACCAGAATAGGAACAGAATCATAGGTATGGGGATCATTTGGAGGGTTATCAGCTGGGAGGCAGGAGGGAGAGAACTGGGGAAATGGTGCAGGTACTAAGAAATATAATCGGTTGATATGAAATAGACAGGGGGGTGTTAAGAATAATATAGGAAAGGGTGAAGTCAAAGAACTTACATGCAAGACCCATGGACATCAATTAAGGGGGTTGGGATTGGTGGAGGGAAGGGGGTTACTGGGCAGAGGAGAGCAAAGGGGAAAAAATTGGAACTACTGTAACAACATAATCAATAAAATATACTTAAAAAAAAAAAGACATTGCAAAGCATGTTTTATTTCACACCTACCAAATCAGATTCTTGAGACATGGAGCCACAAAATTTGTAATTTTAAGCTCTCTCAGAGAGTCAGGTAGTCTGCTAAATTAATGAGTTTGGGTGTTGACTTTCGTAACTTCAGGGTGCCAGTGATGACGTAAGTCTCTGTGGATGTGAACTACACAATATAGACAATAATAAGCAGTGGCTTTGCTTATGAAGAAACAAGAGGTTTCCTGTTGTGAAAATAACCAAAGGCAAATCTAAAATGGAGCAGAGTATAAAGAATAAAAATCAAATCCAGCTTAAAGTAATAAAAACAAATGCTTTTAGGGATTATCAAAGGATAGATCACAATGTATTGAAATAATATCAATAGCAAAACTTCTTTTGTGCAAATTTACATTGTTGCCTTTATATTTTTTTAACATACAGTGTACAATTGAAGAGGACAGGAACTTTGTGTTTTTTCACTATTGTGTCCCCAGCACCTAACATATAGACTGACATATATTTAGTGTTCAATAAATATTTGCAGGTGAGTTTAATCATTTATCAAACATGTGTTATCAGGCTCTACACATTTTGCTAGACTTTGTGCTAAGTGTCACGATTTCAAAGACTAAAAAGATATTACCCCTGCCTAAAAGGATTTCACAATTTAATAGTAGAAGATAGATCTATATGTGAACAAATAAGATCAAGAAAATATCACAAGTGCATACAGTGGAGCAGTGAAGCCTTGCAAGGTGAGAGTACAGAAACCTAGTCATACTCAGTCATCTGAGGGCACAAAATGACACAGCAATAGTGCTGTGAAAGTGCACAATATTTAAGTGTTGTACAATTAACACCAAGAGTACGTTTTTAAAATTATTTTAATTATTGACTCAGGGGGCGGGGCGGCATCGATTTGTTATATGGGTTGGTTGATTTTTGTATGTGCCCTGACCAGGGACTGAACTTGAAAACTTGGCGCATGGTACATTCTAACCAACTGAAATACCCCATCAGAGCAAAGCTAAAACAGATTTATAAAAGCCTTTATTACATGATTTTTGATAATGTGAATATGCTCAGCTATTGATAAAACCTGGGAGGGCCTCAAAGGGTTTTGTTGGCGGATTCTGCACACTGTGCTCAGCTTTGGTGAACACTGAAGAAAGATTTTCCTGGCACGAAACAGCTCTCCAGGAAAGTAAGATATGCCATTATTCTGATTATCCCCAGCATTTTTTTTAATGTTTTTATGCCAAGTGAATTTAACTTAGTCAATATCTTTGAAATAGTGCCTTGTCCTGAGACAAGGTGCCACAATAAAGGAAGGTACATAATCTAGAGGAGTGCAAAGGACAGAGCCAGCTATTCTACTAGCCTGGGAGATGCATGGTTCTTTCACCATTCTCTTTGCAACTTATCAGCCTTTCTTGACTTTTGGGCGGTGACATGAGTTAAGAATCTTAGAATATAATTAGCATTTGGGCAGGTAGTGCAGCTAGGAATATATACATTACATAACATGAGGGAAAAGCAAATGACCACAGATATTTTGCAGATTATGTTGCTCTCCCAAAATAGCAGAGATTCCAGGAACAGAAAGTCTAGATGTGTGAATAGGGGTCAGACTTGTGCCTTTTTTGCTAAGGTGTCCCTAGAGTCTAGATCAGTGACTACAAAAAGCAAATGTCCACTTTATTAACAATAAATTAATAAGCCAAGATATTGCATAAAACAATTTGGAACTTATTCCAGAGTAAAGGGAAACAACTGAAGGATTTAAAGTAGGTAAATAACATGAAAAGGTTTTATTTTATAAGGATCAACTTAGCAGCATTGTGGTATGTTGTGCCATTAAGAATGAGAAAACCAATTGGGTGATGATTGCAATGGTCCAACAAGAGTAAATTAGGGTTGTAAGAAAGAATAACAGTCAAAATAGAGAAGGGCCTGAGGAAATCTGTATTCAGATCTAGGGCAATGAGTAGATGTGAAGTGTACTAGGATGGTTATTGGGGGTGGGGATATAGAATTAATTTACCAAGATAAGAAATCCTTATCCTGTCTGAGACATCTGTAGGGCATTCATGTAAGGATATGCTTAAGTACTAAGGATTTGGAGCTTAAGAAAAAGGTCTGACCTGTTGATACAATTTTGAGAGTAATTAGCATATATGAGACTGTAATTCACATAAATGTGGCATTCAAAACATGGTAGTAAATGACTGTCTATAAGGAAAACACTGAGGATGAGAAAAAAAAACTTTTATAATATTAGCATTGCAGGCTGGTAAAAAAGAGAGAGCTTTCAAAAGAAATTGAGACTCTTTGAGTATAACAATAAACTTAAAAAGGAAAGCTAAGTAAAAGAAAAGGAATCATCTGTGATCCAGGTAAACCACTATATAATTCTAAGTACCCATAGCTGAAGATCAGCCAGCAGTTTGAAAGGCAGAGTTGTTGACAAAATGAATCAAATCTGTTTGTCAGGTTTATGCCATGAATTAGTATATCATTATTAATTAAATTAATATAATTATATAGCAAGTTAGCATTAAGAAGTTTGTGTGTCCCTTTCCTTAAAATAATTTCTTATTTTCCTAAATTTCTGAGTTAAAAGACCCCATGAGATACTTTAAACCAGAAATGCCTATAACTTTAGAGATCCAAACAACTGAGTGAAATTTACAACAGAGGTGATGAGGACTGTTATGCACATGGGTATTTTTTCAAGTGACATTTCTATGTCCAAGAATGGCTTTCTATGATTGGAATAGGGCAGGCACATGCTCTACAAACAGGGATTTATATATAACAGTTGTTTTGTGAATATTGCAGTACATGCAGCATTGTACTAGTATAGAACCTCAGACTTTGAGATGTTGAATTATATAATAATGAAAATAAGAGTTCTGACTTTAATTACAAGCAGAACTATAAATTTAGCCAATTCAGACCCTTCTGCCACCATTGGCCTTTAACAAGGATGACTGTTAATGGATATATCTCCAGAATGGCTTTACATATTACTTTCATTTATAACTAATTGACTGTACATTGAGAAAGATTGAAAATGAATATTTATGGTCTGGGGTGTGAGTAATTTTGACTATGCCTCTATAAGTTTCTCAGACAAAACTTATACAAGCAAGTTACCTACTCATATCTTGTACCACCCACATTTATGTTTTTCAAATTGTTATAGTGGGATAGAAAAACAATAAAACTTTAATGTAAGTTGAAAATTTATAAAAATCTTTGAAAAGTTCTCTTACTCTGAGTCACGTATGGACAAGGCCATTACTTATCTCCCACAATATATAATTTTCCACATGGCAAACAAATTTCCTCAGCTTTAACTAACCAATGGACTTATAGTTTAAAATCTTTAAATATAACAGGTTCTTAGAGGTAATAACTAGTGGGGTAATGTATTTTTGTACTTTTAGTAAATAATGTGGAAATTAACTAGGAAATATCAAGTAACTTGAAACAATTCATGGGGAATATGTAATGGCCTTGAATTTTAAAACCAAATATCCACAAACAATGCTGGTCTATTTCTATGTTTATTTGTTTTAACTAATCTATGTTTCTGCTGAGACCCAACTCAAGAAATCAAAGGCACCTGAGGAAATTTATTATCTCATGAAATAATTCTGTTGTGCCATGAGTAATGTAATTGAAGATTGATCTTCCCAAGCAAAGTCAGAAGTTTTCTGATACAAACTCAGACTGTGATAAAACTAAGTTAAAAAGAGACATAATTGGTTGCACACACACTAATACATCATTCTGTTCTTACTAATCTTTTAATCTATTTAATTCAAGAACCTTAAATTAGAAGTAGAAGAAACTCATGCAATTAACCACAGAATGGTACAACCCATTAGCAATGAACCGTGAAGTTACATCTCTTTCTCTTCTTGCAATAAAACACGATCAAGTGCTTTGATTGATGGGACCATCTTAAGTCTTTTCTAATTGCACAAAGAATCTGTTTAATTTTCCTTATTTTATAAAAATCACATTAAAATTTTGTGGAAAAAAAAGTGCATTCTCTAGACTACACTATCTTATATGTTTCCAATTAGGATGAATGATTATCCTGGATAGTTTTAAATAACTTAGAGTGGAAATAGAGAAAGTATCCCTCTATATCAAGCCATTTGCTAATCAGTCATGGTCTATATCTTATTAGTCATTTTATATATACTACTAATAATAATATACTCTTCTCTCTTTGCCCAGATAGTCACACAGTTCGATGCTCTGAGTTGTTTTAGATATCAACTCAAATATCCTATCCAAGAGTCTTTCTATGACTACCTGAAATAGTAATCCTAAACATTAATTACCACACAATTTTATTTTAGTAATTGCACTTAATTATTTCAAAGAAAACTATATTATTTGCTTTTTTATTCAATAATTCTACATAATTAAAACGGAATCTCTACCAATCCAGTGGCTTTGCCTGTATCACTTCTGCATTCCCTTTGCATTACTAAAGCCAGGCTTCCAAACACAAAGTATTCCTTCAAAAATAAAATAAAAAATATTTTGGCAAATGAAGAAGCAGAAGCTCAGAAACTAAAGAAACATGAACACATTAACAAGTGTGAACATCAGCAAAATCAGGAAAAGAGGCCAAGTAGCTTGTCTTGCACTGAAATGTTAATTCATTGTATCATTTGGCACAATTAATGATTAGTGGATAAAGATAAACACTAGCTCTATCCCCCTTTACATTTTAATACATAGATTCGATTAAATGTATGTTTTTGACATATCTACTATCTGTATGTCCCTAATCCTACTAATATCCAATTTAGAAAAAAATTTCTTTAATAGACATAATATGAATAATAACTCCTCTAGCACATTCTTTAAGTTAAGAGCACTGCATTAAGCAGGACTCATTAAGTCCTTCAGAGTAAACGATTTAAAGACACTTGAAAGCAGTTTGTTGGAATGATAAAAGCCTAAGGTTTGGGAGGATTTTTGGTTTCCTCTCAGAAATCTAGAGCTGGAAAAAATTAAATCCCCCACCCCTACACACACATACACACAAACTGAGAAAATGTAAAACCATGGATTTTCAGATTCATAAAAGTTCTTAGGTTATTATTAGGAGCAAACTGGTCCAAAATCTATGAAGAGGGAGACACTAAAATTTAGACGCAACACACACACTGACTTATGAGGGGCAAACAAAACAAGGCACTGATAGCAAGAGTTTACCTAGAAAGGTTGGAGAATTTGGTAGAAGCTCATTGTGTATTGGAAAAGGAACGTGAGCCCATAAGGGTCACAGAGCTTGAGGGATCTGAGCCTTTAACAGGATTTTCTCCCCAAACCCCAATGAGCACTCATAGAAAAGACTGAAGAAAGTTTTGACAAAATGTTCCTGGTGGTGCAGTTCTGGGAGAGGACAAGGTCAACCTCTATAAGCAGGGTCCAAATTACACCCAGACTCTTCACCTGTACCTCTTTATGGTGCAAAAGCTTTCATCTGTTTGGGGACACACAGCAAATATTATACAATCAACCTAAGGACACTGGTAAAATCCATGGCAAGTAGGAAAAGGGAAAAGGAGAGGGGCATGTAAGCCCTGTGAGAGGGAAAAGATTATATGTGGACTCAGAGGAATCACTTGCAGATGGGCAAGAGAACTGAGCAGGTCCTACCCCCAATAACCATGAACACAGTGCATACCTATTGGCCACACACATTTAGGCTAACAAGTATTAGTTAACAAATAATTGTGGAATTCTGCTGAGAAAGAGAAAAAAAGAGAGACAAGAGCATGGAAAGAGACCTCTCTGAAGTACAACACTCAAAGCTGAGGGTGGAACATATATTAAGAAAAAAAAAACTCTCTAGCAAATTAACCTCAGTCTAAATATCAGGTATCATCAGAAAAATTTGAAGGTGGTGGTTAACTGAGAGTAAACAAAGCAACAATAAATTTCAAACACAGAACACCTCCCAATTCATTCAATAGACTACATTTAAAATGGCTCAGAAGAAAGAGGATGCCCACTTCCTGGAGTAAAAATGGTTTGCCTCAATCTCTACTGCTTTGCACAAGATGTTTAGCTTCCATAGGTATGCAATTTTTTTTTAAACCTCATAAACAAACAAACCAAACAAATAACAAAAAAAAATATAAATCAGAACAAGATTTAGATATGACACAAATATTGAATGTTTCTAACATGGAATTTAAATTAAATATGAATAATACATTAAAGGCTCAAGTGAAAAAGGTGGAAATCTGTTAGATCAGATAAGTAATTTTAGCAGAATGATAAAAACAATAGGAAAGGATCAAGTTTGAATGCTAAAAATCAAAAACAGAGTTAGAAATGAAGAATGTCTTTGATAGGTTCATCAGTAAACTTAATGCAACCAAAAATAAAACAAGTGTACTTGGAGATACACCAATAGAAATTACCCAAACTGAAACACCAAGAAAAAAGAGAAGGGAATGGGGGAGAATAGAATAAGCAAGACCTGTTGGACAAGTCTAGTATATTCATAATTGGAATTTGTGGAGAAGAGTAAAATAAAAGAAAAAAGAAAAATATTTTTAGAAATAATGGCTAAGAATTTTCCAAAATGGTTTGATAATATTTATGTGACTTTCTTAAAAAGGTAAGATTGTAGGGAAAGAGAAAAAAGATAAGTGATTGACAAGAATTTGAGTAGAGATGGGGGTAAAAGTTGGTTACAAAAGAGTGGCACAAAGGAAGCCATGTCATAACTGACTATAGTGATCGATATATCTCTATAGGTATCTGTCAAACCCACAAGACTCAAAAACACAAAGTGAATTTTTACCACTAAGATGTGGAGAAAACTTGAGATGGAATGCAGACAGTGACAAACGAATCTAATGGTACCACAAATCAATTACATAACAACACTGAAGGAAATAGGGAGAATGACGATAATCTAAGTAACTTCAGAAAGCAACATTTTGACTAGATACTGTAAGGTTACAACCAAAGGGCACTGTAGATAAACATTATATTCTGTTTGGTAAATATGCTTGTCACAAGGGTAAGAACTACCAGTTTTATAAACTATATATTTACTATGGTTAATATATGAGAAACAAATTTTTAGTGTTGAAGAAAAATCTACAAATAAAGGAAAGAAAAAGACTAAATTCTGTGGTGGGAGGTATAGATATGAATTATAAACTCCATAAATAGATCTAAGTCAGTGTCATCAGTATAAACTAATGCTTTAGACAGGCAAATGAATAAGATAGATAGATGGATAGATGATAGATAAAAGTAGATGTATACCTGGGTTAATATATGTACATATATTTTCTATCTCTGTCCCCTGAGAGGGCCTAGAAGCACTGCCCACTGAAGAACCTGTATCATACCTGGACGTACATTGATATATCTTATTACCAGTGATACTACACTTGATCACTTAGAGTGGTGTCTGCCTGATTTTTCCACTGTAAGTTTATAGTTTCCCCTTTTTAATTAATAAATTCATTCATACATTGGTACTCGTAGACTTCACAACTCTTCAAACCCTGTACTCTACAGAATGACAAACCAGTACTCTTTAAAAGTGTGAAGTTATGAAACAAAGAAAAGATTAAGAAAGTAATAGATTGGAGAAGACTGAAAGAGACAGTATGAACTGAATTTTGCCTCTCCAATTCACATTTGAGGCCCTAACCCCCAATGTGACTGTATGCATTGATAAGACCTTTAGCAGTGACTAAGATTAACGAAGTCATAAGAGTAGGGCCCTAATTGAATAACATTAGTGACCATATAAAAAGAGATACCCAGATCTTCCTTTCTCTGTCACAGAAGAATACAGTGAGAAGCCTGCCAACTGTAAGCCAAACATAAAGCCCGCAGCAGAAATGTACCTAGCTGGTAGCTTGATCTTGGACTTCCCAGTCTCCATAACTGTAAGAAATAAATGTCTGTTCTTAAGGTGACTCATTCTGTGATATTTTGCTGTGGAAGCCTGAGAAGACTAATATAAAAAACATCACAACTAAACGCAATGTGAAATTTTGGAGTGGATCTTGGAACAGAAATAAGACATTAGTAGAAAATCGGTTAACCCTCAATAAATTCTGTAGTTTAGATAATAGTACTAATAGTATTGTTTCAATATTAACTTAATAGTTTTGATGATTGTACTATGGTTAAGTAAAATTTCAACTAGGGGATCCTAAGTGAAGGGCATATTGGATATTTATAATAATTCTTGCAAGTTTTGTGAAATGAGAAATTACTTTAAGGTGAAGTATGGCTTTTTTTTAAATTTTATATTATTCTATTGAAGTTTTCCCAAATTTTCCCCCTTTTCCCTCCTCTGTCCATCTCACCCTCTGCTCCCACAGTCAATTTCCACACTGTTGTCCATGTCCATGGGTCATTCATACATGGTCTTCAACTAGACCCTTCCCCTTCTTTCCACCATATCCGCCTCCCCCCACCTCTGGCCACTGTCAGTCTGTTCCACGTTTCCATGCCTGTGGTTCTGTTTCATTGATTATTTTATTTTGTTCATTAGATTCCTCTTATAGGTGGGATCATATGGTATTTGTCTTTTGCCACCTAGCTTATTTCACTTAGCATAATATTCTCCAGTTCCATACATGCTGTAGCAAAAGGTAGGAGGTCCTTCTTTTTTTCTGCTGCATAGTATTCCATTGTGTGAATGTACCAAAGCTTTTTAATCTACTCATCTACAGATGGACACTTAGGCTGTTTCCAGCACATGGCTATTATAGATAATGCTACTATGCACATAGGGGTACATAAGTTTCTCTGAATTGCTGACTTGGTATTCTTAGGATATAGTCCCAGCACCAGAATCACTGGGTCTAAAGGAAGTTTCATTTTTAGTTTTTTGAGGAAGTTCCATACTACTTTCCTCAGTGGCTGCACCAGTCTGCATTCCTACCAACAGTGCACTAGGGTTCCCTTTTTTCCATATCCTCGCCAGAACTTGCTGTGTATGACTTTTAAAGATTAAATACTATTCTCAGAAATTGAACAGTTGTATGCATTTGATGGGTAAACTTCTCAGATATTTGGTTTCTTCTCTGTAAAGTATTGATTTAAATTATGATCTTCATTTAGGTAAAGTTGATGTCCCTCTTTGTAACTAACTTCTAAAACTAAAAAAATATATATCTTCCAGAGCAATAATTTTATGTGGTATTTTAATTGATCTTTTAAAATATCTTTTAAATATTTAAGACTAATTTTGGTAAATTAGCCAGGGATTATGTGGAATAATATATTTTTGTTCGTTTGTTTTGCTTTTTTCAAACTAAGGACACTCAATGGCAATGACAAAAGCATGTTAAAAATTATTCTGACATTGTTTAAGGCCTTTTTATACATGATGAGTTGTTACCTCAGTAATTATTGTGCAGTACTGCTTCATGCTAAATACATAAAAAATCCAAAAATTGGTCCTCTTCACTGACAACACTTTTGGCCACACTATCTCAAATTAAGGTAATATAAGCTAATGATGATTGATACTACTGCTCATACTACTGCTACTACTAATAGTAATAATAATAGTATCAAACTATAATCACAAAATAACACTAAAACAGTAAAAAATGATAGGATATAAATAGGAAAAAAAACAAAGAAACTAGATGGAGGGCATATGGGATTTCTCTCTACTAGTTTTGTAATTTTTCATCAATTTAAAACTATTCTAATTTTTTAAATCTTAATTTTAATTAAAAAGTTATTGTAAGAAAATAAAAAGTCAGAGACAGGAAACAAGTATTTATAATACACATATATTTTATGACATGTGACAATAATTATAAGAAACTCCTATAAATCAATTATTAAAAATAAAATGAGTTTTTGGTCAAGATAGTGGCATAGGTAAATGCAGTACTTGAATCCTCCCACAACTATCAAAATTACAACTATGAAACAACCATCATTCAAAATGCCTGAACCTAACTGAATGAAAGTTCTATAATTAAGGATATAACAAAGAAGCCACATGGAGAGTGGTAGGAGGGACAGAGATAAAGAACAGGCAGGTTCTGCACCCACATGTGCTGAAAAAAATCAAGAGGAATATCTCACTGTGGAGGTTGTCTCTGAGAAGCACAGGGAACTAGTTCCACAACAGATAGGTCCCTCTCAACCCAAGGTTCCAGTGCCAGGAGGAGAAGACCTTATAATTTCTGGTTCTAAAAACAGTTGGGATTGTGGCTGAGTGAGACAGAGAGCTTCTGGAGTACCAGGTGTTCCTATTAAAGGGCCCTGCACAGACTTACTTGAACTCGTGTGCTCTGAGCTCCATCACTGGGCAGCAACTTGAAAGAAATTAGGGACATATAGAGAGGAACTAAATTATCTGGCTTCAGGTTGAAAGCTGGAGGGGCAGCTTTCTACCAGACAGAAGTACTAGCAGAGGCCATTGTTCCTTTTCTGGGCCTTCCCCCAACACAGCTGGCAGGTGGGCACCATATATGAGTTTCCTTCAATCTGGCTAATACTTCTCGCCCTGCCTTGGTTAATTCCTTAAGACCCCACTCCAATCAACTTGTGGGCCCACCAAAGCTGTTTCCAGCTGTTTTTACATATAAATAGCCTATCTTGGCTCATGTTTTGGACTTTTCTAAAATCTCTCAAAGAAGCAGCATCTGGCCTCAGTGTGCTTCAGTATATTTCACTAAGTGGCCATAGGCATTTAGTGGCAGCCAGTCTTGGTTCACAGCTTAGCCTCACTTGGACACTCCCAAACTGAGCACAAGTAGCCACCATCTGCACATTGATCTGTAGTTAGTGCTGGTGGCCCTAGCAGGAAACGGGTGATGCTTGACCATGGCCTGCACCTCCTAGGAGGCCCCAGAGCCAGCATACCTGAAGGATATCTTCAGACCATGTCAAAGCACCATCCAACCACCTCCACAAACTACACACTCAAGAGTCAGACTCAGTGAGCACTACATCCCTGTTGAAGTAAGTCCTGCTCTATGGGCTCAGCCTATGCACAGTTAATCCTCCATTGCAGTTTCAGGCAGTCCTTGTAGCCAGTCAGCCTGGGGGTTAATTCTTCCCATTGACGTGCCAAAAGCAATCAAGACTTACTTATAATGGGAAGGTGTACACATTCCATACACATAGTGCACCCGGACTGCCCAGCTCCGGTGATCAAAGAGGCTGTGCTGCTGGAGTCTATAGGACACCTACTATATAAAGCCACTCACTCTACCAAGTCTATGAGATGTAGCAACTATATCTAATACATAGAAACAGATGCAGGGATGTTGCCAAAATGAGGAGACAAAGAAACAGATCCCAGATGAAAGAATGGAACAAAACTCCAAAAAAAGAAAAAGCTGAGAGAGATAAGCAATTTCCCAGATGCAGAGTTCAAAACACTGGTTATGAGTAAACTTATAAATGAACTTAGGGGAAGAGAGAGTAGTAAGAACTTCAACAAAGAGATAGGAAATATAAAAATGAAGATCAAAAGTATTTTTAAAAGAACTAGTCAGAAATGAAGAATACTTCAACTGAACTAAAAAATATATTATAAGGAATCAACATTGGAATATATAAAGCAAAGGCTCAAATCAAAGAATTAAAAATAAGAAATCAGAAATACCCAATCAAAATAGCAAAAAGAGGAAAATCAAAAAAAGTTAGGATATTAGGAGCTTTGGGAACAATTTTAAGCATACCAACATGGGAGTGCCAAAAGAAGAGAAATAGCAAGGCATTGAAAACCTATGTGAGAAAAAAATAATGACAGAAAACTCCCCTAACCTGGCAAAGGAAACAAACATACAGGTTCAGGAAGCACAGAGTCCCAAACAAGATGAACCCAAAGAGGCCCACACCGAGACACATCATAATTAAAATATAAAAGGTTAAAAACAAAGATATTACATTAAAAGCAGCAAAAGAAAAGCAGTTAGTTATCTACAAGTTAGCTCCTATAATACTGTCAGCTCATTTCTGAAAAGAAACTTTGCAGGCAAGAAGTGACTGATGAGAAATATTCAAAGTAATGAAAAGCAAGGGCCTTCCACCAAGATCACTCTATCCAGCAGTTATTATTTAGAATGAAATGATAGATAAAGAGCACCCCAGTCAAGAAAAAGCTAAAGGAATTCATCACCACCAAACCAGTATTATATGAAATCTTGAAGGGTCTTCTTTAAGAAGAAGGAAAAAAAAAAAGAAGATAAAAATATGAATAGTAAAATGACAATAAATGCATATGTATTAACAATTACTTTAAATGTAAATAAATTACATGTTCCAACCAAAAGACATACGGAGGCTGTACAGATAACAAAACAAGGCCCTTACATATGCTGTCTACAAGAGGCTCACTTCGGATCAAAAGACACACACACGGAGAGTAAAAGTAAGGGGATACAAAAAGATATTTCATGAAAACAAAAACCAACCAACAAACAAAAACTGGGGTAGCAATACTTATACCAGACAAAATAGACTTTAAAACAAAAGCTGTATAACAAGAAACAAAAAAGGACCCAACAATTACATTCCTGAATATTTATCTGAAAAAACCTAAAACACTAAATCAAAAGCACCTATACATCCATATATAGTATTATTTACAAAAGCCAAGATATGAAAGCTACCTAAGTTCCATCAATAGATGAATGGATAAAGAAGCAGTGCATAAATAAAATGAAATATTATCCAGCCATAAAAAATAACAAAATCTTGCCATCTGCGACAGCATGGATGCAACTAGAGGTATTGTGCTGAGCAAAATAAGTCAGACAGAAACAGATGCCATGTGATTTCATTTGTATGTGGAATCTAAAAAACAAAATGAAAGAAACAGACTGATGATTACCAGATAGAAAGGGGTTGGGGAGATCAGTGAAAAAGGTGAAGGGAATAGTACAAATTAGTAATTACGGAATAGTCGCAGGGATGTAAAATGCAGCATAGGCAATACAGTCAATAATAATCTAGTAACTATATGTGGTGCCAGGTGGGTACTGTATTTATAGGGAAGATCACTTAGTAAGTTATATAATGTTTAATCATTGGATTGTACCCCTGAAGAGCTAATATATAGAGTTTAGCGAAAGTAAGTTTACGGTTGTGATACATGAAACACAGAATTTATTCTTATATTATCATTTATACATTATTTTGTTATTTTTCATACAAACAAATGTAAACCTACATTTCTCCTCACCTTTCCCCCCCGTACTTTGTTTATAGTAAAAAAAATAGCATGAAGAGTGAAACAAATACAGAAGTACATGTAATCATAATATATGTAATGGACTAGAGTTAAAACAATTGTCAGACTATGCCAAAGCAAAATTCTCCTCTATACCATGTTTAAAAGATATACATAAACAATTAAAAATATAAATTAAAAACATGCATCAAAATTGAGTCAGTTTATATATATT
Source organism: Furipterus horrens (assembly GCF_987537825.1). NCBI lineage: Eukaryota > Metazoa > Chordata > Mammalia > Chiroptera > Furipteridae > Furipterus > Furipterus horrens. The sequence goes on from NW_028327171.1 coordinate 136,569,171, forward strand.
AATATCAGATAAAACATACATTAAAGCAAAAGCAATACTAAAGATAAATTAGTCACCACATAATATAAATGTAGTTCACCAGGATTATATAAAATTTAATAAAAATATCATCCATGTATAGATATCTAAGAGAAGATTTGGAAAACATATGAGGACAACATTAAAAGAAAACTAAAATAAATAGTTTAATATATTTTTATCCTGCTCTATTAAGTATAATAAAATTTAATGTGATGTAAATCAGACAAGAGGTATCTGGAACCAGGTTTGGGAACCAGTTATATGATTGCCTCCATAAGAGAATTTACATCAGACAACTAGAACCAAGGTAGTACATGGATAAAAATCTAATGTATTTCATCTGTGCATATTACAAAATAGAAAAAAAAGTTATAACACACTCAGACACAGTAGAATGGGAAAAAAATAGAGCCAATAATTTCTAAGCTTAAAAACTGTAGAAGAGGCAAAGAAAAGTAGTTATGTGGGGCTTCAAATATTTATAATCTTATTCTATTAAGAGAAAAGGTGCTAAAATGTGAATGACTCTTTAACAAGAATATGGGTGGGGACATATGTGTGTGGACTTTAAACTTGCTAAGCCTCAGCTGACTGAAAGAAACATAACCAACTAGAGTACACTTCATAGAAGTTTTTTGAGGAGGATGGGAGAAGATATGCGGAAATATATGTTAGATTCTTAAAGTATCTATGACACAAAGGAAATATTCCATCAATAATAATAATGTTATTATTATATAGTCTAATCTCATATTATGTTGATGAAACAATAAATTTATAAGCAGGAGAGAGAAGATGGTGGAGGAGTGAGAGGACACTGCGTTTTCAGGCTCCCGAGACCCGTCTGCAGTTTGGTCTAATTGCAAACAGAACATCTCAGTGAGCAGCTGGACACTGGCAGGAGTCGAGCCATGGCACTGCTGGATTAGAGAAAATCCATCTGGGAACAACCTTTTTAGTGAGGATAGTGGAGGAAAAGGGGACAAAATGGGATTCCTGACTGGGGCGGCTGCCTGAGCTGCGGCTGGAAGTACACAAAGGCTTTTTGGCAACCACAGGCTACCCCGTAGAGGAGTTGGGAGGAGAGTGAATCTCTGCCCGCTGGCAGAGACGGGACTCGACCAAGTAGCATTGGCACTGAAGGACAGGAGACAGCATGCTCCCGAGCAAAAAAACAAACTTTATCTCAAACGTGTTGCATATAACCTCTCTTTCTCATCCTTTCTCTTCAATCGTTGTTTATTTGTTTGTATGTCTAGTTTAGCCCCCCATCACTCTAAATAATAGAATATAATTACTATATAAACCCAATACAATCCCACTTTCTTACGATATTATGCATTATTCCATCCTTTTCTTCTATTTTTATTAACATACAATGTAAATATTACCTACTGGCTTGCATAGTCTCAACTTTTATTAATCTATCGCCCCCTCTATCAAAAATTATATTTTCCCTCCCTAAAAACAATTCTTATCTATTATTCTTATAGTATAAAAGCTCTAATCTCTTTACATTTATATTAACACAGGCTCGTTGGCAGACGATAGCGGGATAGAGGGTGGGGGATATTTTTTGAGGGTGCGGGTCTCCTGCTTGGGCTGTGTGTTTATGTTTTTAACAGCATCTCCACAAAAGAATTCAAGACAAAGTGGATAGAGTGACTCCCAACCAACTAGCCAGAAGGAAGATCCTACCAAAGAACATCTGAAATATAACCAGACAGCATAAACAAATGACATAAAGGGTAACTCAAGAACATCAGGCTCAGGATATCAAAGAGACTGCACCATTGAAACCCCCAGATCTCCCATAAAGAATCTCATACCACAAAGGAGGGAAGTCAAAGCAGACCACCACCCCCCCAAAAAAAAACAAATAAATAAATAAAAACAAACAAAAAGAATCCAACATGGTAAGATGCAAAAATAACCCCTCAATGAAAAGAAAAGAGGAATCCTCAGAAAGAGAGATAGATGAAATAGACATAGCCCAAATGTCAGACATGGTATTCAAAACAATGGTGGTAAAGAAGCTCAATATACTCGACATCCTTAAAACCAACTATGACAACCTCCAAGGAAGTTACCAGCAGCTCCAAGAAAATTACAGGGAACTTGCAGAGAACTACACCAGCATAAAAAAAGACATAGAAACTGTTAACAAGAACCAGGAAGAACTTAAGAATGCAATCTCTGAACTGAAAAACACAGTAGAATCAGTCAAAAGCAGACTAAACGAAGCAGAGGATCGGATTAGTGAGTTAGAAGATAATGTAGAGAAAAACTCCCAGACAATACAGCAAAATGAAAAAAGATTAAAAAAATATGAACAAGATGTAAGGGAATTACAGGATAGCATGAAAAGAAATAATATCAGGATCATCGGAATTAGAGAGAGAGAAAAAGGAAGCATGGAATTGAAAAACTGATAGGAGAAATAGCGACAGAAAATTTTCCGAACCTGACGAGAGAAAAAGTTATACAAGTTCAGGAAGCACAGAGAGTTCCAATGAAGAGGAACCCCCAAAAACCCACTCCAAGGCATATCATAATTAAAATGGCAACATTTCAAGACAAAGAGAGAATCCTAAAAGCAGCAAGAGAAAAACAGCAAATAACATACAAGGGAGCTCCGATAAGGCTATCAACTGATTTCTCAACAGAAACATTACAAGCCAGAAGGGAATGGTTAAAAAATATTTCAAGCAATGAAAAACAAATGCCTACAACCAAGAATACTCTACCCAGCAAGGCTCTCATTCAAAATAGAAGGTGAAATAAGGAGTTTCTCAGACAAAGGAAGACTGAAAGAATACATCTCCACCAAACCAGCATTGCAAGAGATGCTAAAGGGTGTGTTCTAAGAAAAAAGAAGAAAAGAACAAGAGAGGAGAGGAACAGAAGTACAAAGGGCAATGAATAAATACACGTCAATAATAACCTTAAATATACATGGATTAAATGCTCCAATTAAAAGACATAGGGTAACGGAATGGATAAGAAAAGGGGACCCACACATTTGCTGTCTACAAGAAACACACCTCAAAACAAAAGATTTACACAGACTGAAAGTAAAGGGATATAAAAAAATATTCCAAGCAAACAGACCAGAAAAAAAAGCCGGGGTAGCAGTCCTCATATCAGACAAAACGAATTTCAAAGCAAGGGCAATAAAAAGAGACAAAGAAGGACACTTCATAATACTTAAAGGAACAATCCATCAAGAAGATATGACTTTGATAAACATATATGCACCCAACATAGGAGCACCCAAATACATAAAGCAAATACTAGAAGACCACAAAAAGGATATCAACAACAACACACTCATAGTAGGGGACTTCAACACTCCATTATCAACAATAGACAGATCATCAACGCAAAGAAACACCAAGGATATACAGGTATTGAACAACACACTAAACCACATGGACCTAACTGATATATATAGAACTTTCCACCCCAAAGAAGCAAAATATACATTCTTTTCAAATGCACATGGGACATTTTCAAAGATAGACCACATGATAGGACACAAAACAAGCCTCAAGAAATTCAAGAGAATTGAAATCATACCAAGCATCTGTTCAGATCACAATGCCTTGAAACTAGAAATCAACCTCAGAGAAAAAAATCAAAGACACCCAAACTCATGGAGATTGAATAACATGCTATTAAATAATGAATGGATTAATAATGACATCAAAAAAGAAATCAAGAAATTTCTAGAAACTAATGATAATGAGCACACAACAGCCCAAAACCTGTGGGACACAGAAAAAGCAGTCCTGAGAGGGAAGTTCATAGCAATACAGGCCTATCTGAAAAGGATAGAAGAATCTCAAATAAAAAACCTAACCATAAAGCTACAAGAATTAGAACAACAACAACAAACAAAGCCTAGGGCAAGAAGAAGGAATGAAATCATCAAGATCAGAGCAGAACTAAATGACATAGAGACTAAACAAACAATCCAAAAGATCAATAAAACTAGGAGCTGGTTCTTCAAAAAAATAAACAAAATCCACAAGCCTCTAGCCAGTCTAATCAAGAAAAAAAGAGAGAAGACCCAAATAAACAAAATCAGAAATGAAAGAGGACAAATCACGACTGATACCACAGAAATACAAATGATAGTTAGAAATTACTACAGACAACTGTATGGCAAGAAATTTGACAATCTAGAACAAATGGACACATTTCTAGAAACATATAACCTTCCAAAACTGAATCAAGAAGAAGTGGAAAGTCTCAACAGACCAATAACAAAGAAGGAAATTGAAACGGTAATCAAAAATCTTCCTGCACACAGAAGCCCTGGACTGGATGGCTTCACAGGCGAATTCTACAAAACATTCAGGGAAGAACTAACTCCTATCCTCCTCAAACTGTTTTGAAAAATCCAAGAAGAGGGGAAAATCCCAAACTCTTTCTATAAACCAGTATTATTCTAATCCCCAAACCAGCTCAAGACACAAAAAAGAAAGAAAACTACAGGCCAATATCACTGATGAACATCGATGCTAAAATCCTCAATAAAATATTGGCAAACAGGATCCAGCAATACATCAAAAAGATCATACATCACGATCAAGTGGGCTTCATTCCAGGGATGCAAGGATGGTTTCATATTCGCAAATCAATAAATATAATACATCACCTAAACTAAATGAAAGACAAAAATCACATGATGATATCAATAGATGCAGAAAAAGCATTTGATAAAGTACAACACCCATTTATGATGAAAACACTCAGCAAAATGGGAATAGAGGGAGCATATCTTAACATAATTAAGGCTATATATGAGAAGCCTGAGGCCAACATCATACTCAATGGACAAAAACTAAAAGCATTCCCCCTGAATTCAGGAACCAGACAAGGTTGTCCACTCTCTCCACTCCTATTCAACATAATGTTGGAAGTCCTATCCACAGCAATCAGACAAGAAAAAGAAATAAAAGGCATCTAAATTGGGAAAGAGGAAGTAAAACTTTCATTATATGCAGATGACATGATGGTATACCTAGAAAATCCTATAAACTCCACTAAAAGACTACTCGATATAATAAGTGAACTTGGCAAAATATCAGGGTACAAAATAAATATACAGAAATCTAAGGCATTTCTGTACACCAACAATAAAATATCAGAGGCAGAAACAAAAAAGAAAATACCATTTACTATAGCAACAAGAAAAATAAAGTACCTAGGAGTAAACTTAACCAAAGAGATAAAAGACCTGTACTCTGAAAATTACATAACATTGAAGAAAGAAATTAAGGAAGATACAAATAAATTGAAGTAAATACCATGTTGTTGGATGGGAAGAATCAACATCATCAAAATGGCCATACTACCCAAAGCAATTTACAGATTCAATGCAATCCCTATTAAAATACCAATGACATATTTCACAGACCTAGAACAAATACTCCATAAATTCATATGAAACCAAAAAAGACCCCGAATAGCAAAAGCAATCTTGAGACGGAAGAACACAGCAGGAGGAATCATAACACCAGATATCAAACAATACTACAAAGCCTCTGTAATCAAAACAGTCTGATACTGGCATAAGAACAGACATATAGATCAGTGGAACATAATAGAGAGTCCAGAAATAAACCCAGGCCTCTATGGTCAACTAATATTTGATGAAGGAGGTAGGAACATAAAATGGAGTGAGAAGAGCCTCTTTAACAAATGGTGCTGGGAGAACTGGATAGGGACGTGCAAAAAAATGAAACTAGACCACCAACTTACACCACACACGAGAATAAATTCAAGATGGATCAAAGACTTAAATGTAAGCCGTGACACCATAAAAGTCCTAGAGGAAAACATAGGCAAGAAAATATCAGATATCTCATGTAACAATTTCTTCACGGATACATCTCCTAAAGCAAGAGAAATAAAGGAAAAAATAAATGGGATTACATCAAACTAAAGAGTTTCTGCTCAGCAAAAGAAAACATCAGCAAGATGAAAAGGAAACCAACCATATGGGAAAACATATTTGCCAATGACATCACAGACAGGGGACTGATTTCCAAAATATATAAAGAGCTGATACGACTCAACATCAAGAAAACAAACAACCCAATTAAAAAATGGGCAAAGGACCTGAACAAACATTTCTCCGAAGAGGACATACAGAAGGTCCATAGACACATGAAAAAATGCTCAACATCATTAGCCATCAGGGAGATGCAAATAAAAACCACAATGAGATACCATTTTACACCAGTCAGAATGGCCATCATCAACAAATCAACAAGCAACAAGTGCTGGCGAGGATGTGGAGAAACGGGAACCCTACTGCACTGTTGGTAGGAATGCAGACTGGTGCAGCCACTATGGAAAACAGTATGGAATTACCTCAAAAGATTAAAAATGGAACTGCCTTTTGAACCAGCGACTCCACTACTAGGATTATACCCGAAGAATCTTAAAACACCAAATCAAAAGAACTTATGCACCCCTATGTTCATTGCAGCACTGTTTACAATAGCTAAGTGCTGGAAACAACCTAAGTGCCCATCTGTAGATGAGTGGATCAAAAAACTGTGGTACATTTACACAATGGAATACTATGTAGCAGAAAGAAAGAAGGAACTCCTGCCATTTGCAACAACATGGATGGAACTAGAAAGAATTTTGCTTAGTGAAATAAGCCAGGCAAAGAAAGAAAAATACCATATGATATCACCTAATACAGGAAACTAAAGAACAACACAAACAAAAGAACTAAATAGAACAAAGAGCAGAATAGCAGTCAATAGGGGGGAGGGGGGAGGGAGAGAAGGGGGATAAGGGAAGGGTTTAGTCAAAGAACATATATAAATGACTCATGGACATGGACAATGGGGAGGGATATGATTGCGGGAGAGGGGGTGGGTTGGGTGGGAGAGAGAAATTGGGAAAAAAGGGGACAATTGTAATTGAAAAACCAAAAATAAAAAAAAATTTAAAAAGTTAAAAAATTTAAAAAAAATTATATGCAGATACATTTACTAAGAAGGAGAATTCACTGATAAAGTTGAAGTTAATGGAATGTTAGTTCTAAAAAAGGAAGGAACAACCATGCCATTTGAGAATTTTTAATATCTAGGAAAGAGACTACTAGTTCTATACAAGAGCAATATTGTTGAGTTTAGAAAAATAAATGTCAAAATTCTTGGAGTAAAGGAATGTATAATATCCTCGGCAGAGGTTTTATAAAGGACTAAGGCTCAAAAGAAATGTGCCTTGCTCTAGGAGGGAAACAAAATAAAGAACAGATGATGTAATCACAAATGGCTACAGCATGAAAAAGTAGAGCAATAGTTAAAGAAATAATTTTGGCCATGGAAAAAGCTTTCCAGTAGCTTTGACTTCAAAAGGAAGGAATATCAAACAGCAAGGGGAAAAAAAGGAAATAAAAGAAAAGGAAAGGAAAGGAAGGGAAAGGAAAGAAAGAAAAGAAAAGAAAAAGAAAAGGCAAGAAAAGAAAATGAAAGAAAAGACAAAACAAAGTAGTGTTGTAGAACTGTAAAACAAGGCAAAGAACGTTGTTTTCCAGAAAAAAAAAAAAAACTGACAAAACATAATAAAAACAATGAAAAGGCTTAGAAAGAACATAATAAAAATATTTAAAAGGCTTGGAAAGCTGTATTTAGAATAAAATGAATAAAAAGGTAATAAATCCAGAACTTGAGTGGTAAAGTTAGTAACCAATGAGATCAACAAAGGGACAGAGCTTTTATTTTCCTCCTGTTTTTCTTTGCAAGAAGAATACTATTTCATCTGAAAGTGCCCACTAGTTGCAAAACTTGTGAAGAATGTTTCAAGACTCTAGAAAGAAAACAGGAGATGGAATCAGAAACCAGAAACCCACAGATAAATAAATTCCTCACTTGCTAAAATGTTAAACACCAAGGATGGCTAAAGTTATACCACCCAGTGTGAACTCCCCAAAATGTCTAGTCCAGATTATAAAACAGGTAGTCTGTGAACACTTGCAAAAGGAAGCACAAGACATTTGGATTCAGCATAATCTCAGTAAATGAAACATGACAAAGAAAATTTATTTATTTTTTGATACGGGTACCAGACTGATAAGTGAAAAAAAAAATGACCTATACATAATGCATCTGAATTAAAAAAATTTTTTTGACAAGTTTCTCAGCTGTCCTTGTGGACAAGCCAGAGCAAAGCCATGGCAATGTGGCCTAGCTGATAGAGCATCAGATGGATGTGGACCTGCTTATGTGCCCATACCCGGCATGGTGATTTATGGATCAATGTCAGGCAAGTGGAAATTGTCTCATGCCATGTTCCAATTCTCTGAACTTGTCTTTGTTTTGTTCAACCTATTTCTTAATATCTGCTTGAGCTCTCACTGCAGCTGTCTGTAAGTGTATTAAAGCAGGAGAGAAATTCACTAACATTTAATCAGCAGCCACTATATGGTTCTCGTAATGCATACATCATCGAACTTTACACGTACAACAGCCCTGTAAGGTACTAGGTATTATCCACATTTTACTGGGAAGGAAATGAAACTCTGATAAAGCACTTGTCCCATAGCTAGTATGTAGCAGAACAAGGGAATAGGTTTGCATAATTCTGAAGTTTATGGCCTTACTACTTTATTTTGCTATTGCAAATAAAGATCAATTGCAGAATGTAATTATCGTAAAAATTATTGCTGGCTTCTGCTACGTTAATAGGTATTTAGTGACCAGATTAATGGAGGTAATTATTCTACTGTGCTCTGCAGTAGTCTGGCTATACTTAGAGTTAAGTGTGGGGGTCTTAGATTTTAAGAGAGATAAGAGTAAAATGCAGACTGTGAAAAGAATAACAAGGATTTGAAATCAGTTATTTGGCAAGGATGACCAACAGAAGACATTTAAAGTTATGTTAGTTGTTTTAAAAAAATCAGAAGGACTCTGAGGTAAAGAAAATGGCCCATGGAGTTTAAGTGGTTGGATATAGAAGCAGTAAGTTGTGGTCACAAGGACAGGACACTATGTAAAAGTGCATTGTAAATGACAGGATTGCAAAGAAGTGAATAGTGTACCTTGTGAAGTACCATTGCATGAGAAATATGAATTACCTGTTTTTTTGGCTGTTGTACTGATGAATATCAACAATAAAGTGGCAATAAATACATATATGTCAACAATAGAATCTAAAAAACGAACTAAGCAAAAAAGAACAGAGACAGAATCATGGATATGGAGAGTATTTTATTGGTTTCCAGATGGAAAGGGGATTTGGGTGAAGAGGTGAGAGGATTAAGAAGTACAAATATGTAGTTACAGAATAGCCATGGGGATGTAAAGAAAAGCACAGGCTATAGAGTAGCCAAAGAACTTATATACATCACCATTGGACATGAACAAAGGAGGGGTGATTGCCGGTGGGAGGAGGGGGCAGGGTTGCTGGGTGGAGGGAGGCAAAGGGGGAAAATTAGGACAACTGTAATAGCATAATCAATAAAATATAATTTAAAAAGAAAAAAGACATCTACACAAGAACAAAAGAGAACTATTAATGATACAGTGGTAAGTAAATTTCAAAATATTCTGAGTGGAAGAGGTCAGACACAAGAGAATATATACTGTATGTATGACCTCACTTACATACAAATATAAAAACTTCTAAGTAAGCATTAGTGACAAAAAGCAAGTCGATATTTTGCTGTGTCAGTTTGTAAAAGGAGGGATGGACTGCTAAACGGTATGAGAAAAACTTTTGAGATAATGTAAACTATTATGTATCTTGATTGCTCTGTGAGTATATACATCTTTCAGAATACATCAAAGTGTGCTCTTTAAATAAGGTATAATGTACATAAATCACACCTCATTGAAGTTCATTCAAAATTCAGTTTTCCTTGATACTTTCTTGTAGACAATTCCTATCTTCTGTACTTCTTATTTTCCTCATGCTTTTACCTAGTCTCGGAGCTAAAAAGAGACAATAAATTATGCATAGAACTTTCGTATTTGGCCTCAAATGATATACTAGCCCAGGTTATTTTCTCTTAAAACTTCTTTATGCTAAGTAATTCACTTCTGTAGTTTTCAATATGTGACACTGTCTAAGTTTAGCTTTCCCACTTTACTGGGGAAAGGAAGTAGCAATATGCTAGCAATGGATATTCATTGCCTACCTATGATTACCATTCAGAACCACATGGATCAGACTGAATTCCTTCACCTGAATCCTTCCTCTGCCACCTATGCAAAACCTATAAAAATGCAAATTTGGGTAAAGGCAGGATTGTTTAAGTTTGGAGAACAGGGACCTGTTCTCAGGGCATTATTATGTAATGAGAGTTTGTTCTCACAAAGTAAGGCTTTTAATTAGGAGTTTCATTTGCCAAATATAGACTCCCACTGGAATGCTCTGTTAACACTGCAACTGGATTATCCAGTTTTCAGGGAGATAAACGGAGTTGAGCAGAGGCAGACTTTCCCATGCAGTTCCGGAAGCGGCCTAATAACTTCATGTCTTCCTCTTTCAATCTGCTGCTGGTTTCCTTTGTGACTGAAAGCATCTTTCATTTGTTAAAAAGTATAGCAGTCTTTTTCATTTAACTGTAACCTCACTACAGTCTTATATATGAAATAAAACAGACATTATTTTATGTTAATGGAAATAAAATAAAGCCACGTGCATCATAGAGACAATGAGTGAAGGACAGTGAATGCAAGTTTAGAGCAGACAGATATGAATTTAAATACTAGCTGCCAGTCTGCAGTGTGACTCTGACCAAATTACAATCTATTAGACCGTCATGCATTTTTCTCAGTAAAATGCTGACAGGCAGCATGTAGTAAAGATAAATATAATTTGCATAAAGTGCTTGCTAGGTCTTGTTTTTATCCAAGATATTGCCTGTATCACCTAAGATATAGTCTATATGTATAAATTATATCTTTTGTAAGTTATATCATAAAGAACTAATTTCAAATTAAGGGCTAACCATTTAGTTTAAAAGGCTTATTAAATCCCTTTAGGGAAACAAGTATTATACTGAAAAGATCAGGAGATATTTGACTGTTTTGAAAGAAAAGACTTACTACCCCTGCGAGTAGTGCCAAATGCTGTGTATGGGGAAAGCCAAATAACTGTCAGGTAGAATGATAAAGCATTACATTTTTAAGACAAATGTAGGTATAGCACAACCTGAAAAACTTAAGTGCCTCTGACTCACTTAAAGCAATTGTGAATTGACAGAAACTAATGATCGCAATAACCCTTAAAATTAATGAGTGCTACATAGAGTTCATTCTCTGATTCTACATGAACTCTGCGAAACCTCATTCTATAAAATAATGAGAGGCAAGTCCTCACTTATTTACATAATCTTATATTACAGAATTGATGACAGTGATAGTTAGGATACCAGTATGACAGCAAATTGAATTCCTTTGAATCTAATTTATCACACAAGGAAATTCTATTCTGGGTTAATTTGTTTTATATTAGTATAACAATGTTTCATTTTTAACAATAAAACAATGTAATTTTATAATGTACTTTCTAATATACTTTCAGAGTGTCTCTAGCAAAGTCAGGCCAGTTATTCCATTGGGTTTAAAGGGATGTTACAAGGCAAGACTTCCAAAAGTAGAAGATAGCATGTTCAGGAGCATTCACAGGCTGTGAACTCAGACAGATGCAGGACTGGCTCCCAGAGCTGTGTCCTCCTAACCTCATTTAATCTGTGTCAGAAAATGGAGGCAGCTAGAATGCACACCTGGACTTTTGGTATATGCTAATCAACCTGGTCCTGGACTTAGCTAGTGGATTTAACTATTCCCAAAGGATATGTTAAAGGACTGAACTGGTTTCCAGAGGAAATGGTAATGGACCTAGCCCGATGTGTTAACTAAGCTGGTGTGGGAGGGGGGAAAGCAATGAGATGTAAATGACCTACTGAATATGTTGATAAGCAAATTCACCCTTACCAAAAGGTATGGTTGACAAGTATAAAAAAGGTGCCTGCAGAAGTGCAGGTGGGACTCCTACAGGCCCACGAGGAGGACCTAGAGTCCCCATTCCCCAGCCCCCAGTCCCCAGTACCCATTCCCCATTCTCAGTTCCCCATTCTTAGTTCCCCATTCCCTGTTCCCCATTCCCTGTTCCCCGTTCCCCATTCCCTGTTCCCCATTCCCCATTCCCTTGCTCCTGTGGGCCCTTGAGTTGGTCCAGGAGCTGCCTCTGCCCTCCCCTTTTCCCCCTTTTTCCCTCAATAAACCCACTGCCTAATCCCACAGTGGTCTCTGGGTGATTTCTCAGAGCAAGGCTGCCCTGACAGTCTGTTTCTTAACCTATTAAGTAGAAAGGCTAATACCTCACAAGGTTGTAGAATTAAATATTTGTGAATTGACTATATATAACATGATAAGTACTCAACAAATAGTAGTTCTTTTGGGACATTGAGAAAAGATAAACTAGTTAATTTCTAATGCTTGCTTTTCACAAGCAAATGTCATGTATTGTTCTGCTGATATTACATTTATATTTATGTGTTCATTAATGTGTTACAAATACCGATTACTGTTGACAGGTCAAATAAGTCCCAAGGGCTCTGTAAAATTTTCACAAGACAGAAAATAACTACTCATCCTTAAGTTTCTAAGGATACTAAACTCACTATATACTTGATAGGTAATTTATTGCCTAATGAGGTAATCCAGGATTGTAACCTCAAGGGCCCACTGCAATGGGGCTGGATGTGGTTTATACAATCAACCAAATAGCTTGGCAAACTATTAAGGTTACATTTTTCCTTCAAAGCTCAAGTTGTTGTAAGTGTTTTTGGAAGAAAAGTCTTGAGGCTTTATTAGCACAGTGAATCTACTCTCTCTTTTTCTCTGTAAGATACAAGGCAGAAATCTTAAAGAGATGATGCCAGAAATGGATCCTGACCTCCAGAGCACAATCCTCTTCAGAAACCCAAAGACACCGAGGAGGAAATAAAATATTTTCTCATTAGCTCTCTTCCTTTTTTCTTTCATCCAATATTTTTTGAGATATGTACCCAGCACTCTTCTATACACTGAGGATATATATAGTACACAAAATAGATGTGAATTAATATGCTAATGGGGAGTTAGACAGTAAATAAATAATCAGTGTGTTACATGGTGGTAAGTGCTATGGGGAAAAATAAAGTAGGGTCAGGAGGATAGGAAGATCAAGATAGAGTTATTTTTGTTGATATTTTATAAAGTTTGGTGAAAGGCTTCACTGAAAATGCAATATTTGAATAGAGAAAGGGGATAAACCACATGGACACCTGGGGAAGAGCATTCTGAACTTTATTGATAAATAGTATGTTCCTTTGAGGTTCCTCAGGGAGGCCAGAATGGCTGGAAGGAGTAAGGATAGGCTAGTTTGGTAGAAAATGATGTCTAGAGTGAACGAAGAGCCAGACCTTTAAAGGTTTCCTAGGCTATTGTAATGGCAACAGCTTTTCTTCTGAATAAGATGAGAAGCTATAAAGTCTTCTAAGCAGTGGCCTGATATAACCTGATATGTTTTTAAAATATCACTCTGATTTTTATTTTGCAAATAGACTACCTGAGGGATCTAAGTAGAAGCAAGACTGCATAGAAGAAAATTGCAGTAATATGCATGAAATTTAGTAATGACTTGTACTTTAGTGGGAATAGAGGATTTGGTGAAAAGTAGTAACAGTCCATATATTTTAAAGGGAATCAAAAGAATAACCTTTTGGTTTGGTTTTGGAGTATAAGATAAAGGGAAAAATAAGTTTGACATTTAGTTACTAGTAGGATGGATTTCACAAAAAGTGGGTAAAAGATTTTTATTGGGGTAAAAACAAAATTTCAAATGTATGATATTTATTAGACATCTAAGTGAAGATATGAATAGAATAGCACATTTAATTTATCCTGTAAAGGTTATACATCCATTAAAAAAAAGTAACTATGGCAAGTATCTAAAAGAAACATGGTTAATATTAAATATAGTATAAAATTTCAATAAAATATTAAAGTACTTTAATAAGAATATAATACCCAAAGCATCTCTCACTAAGGACTATAACCCATTCAATACATAAAGATATAGGACCAAATTTAAAAATTTTTAAATGCTTCCCAGCTTGCCTTCAGGTGCCTTTTACCTTAACCATATAATCTGCCTTCTTGCATAAGAGAAGAAAACTAATATTGAGACCCTACTGTGTAGATAACAGCTTGCAAACCTGACTACATTTGTCATAAAAACCCTAAAAATGAGTTACAATTTCTGTTTGAAAAATAAAAACCTTGAACTAATCAAGAAGAGGCTTACCCAAGATACCAATATAACAAATAGAACTAATATTCATATCCAAAGGTTGTTATAATTTTTTCACTATGCCACTAAAATTTTCCCATTTGACTGACCACAGAGTGATGAAATTAGCCATGCAGAATTACAATAAACCAATCACTCATACAAAATTGAAAAGGAGTGACAATATTGAGCAAGACTTTTAAATGATTCTTATATTTCCTTATTCCTTTCAAATCAGACTTGCTCAAAGACAAGGCTTTGTCTATTGTAGGACTTTGTGTTGTTATGGAACCAATTTCAGACAGGGTTCATTCTACTATTTAGAGACAATTTAATTTGTATATGCAAGATTTGCTCCACAGAGAATCTCTCCCACCTCTCACCTTTTCCCATAGGACTCACTGGCTCTAGCACCTCCATGCAGTGCTTCTCCAGCCACGACTCAAAGATTTTAAATGACTGTATTAACTTTAAGAGGAACTTGAGTATCTATAAAAACAGCATGTTTTCCCACAACGCATCTGTTCTTTCTTGGAGTTTTATATCATCAGTTTGCCAGAGGTTTCACCTGCTACTTTAGGGGAGCTTGGTGTGCTCTTATCCACAGATTATCCTCACTGAGTATAGTGAGTTTAATATGTCAGACATACTGATATGTTTATAATTGTATGATCTTTGCCAGTTTCTAGACTCCTCTGATCCTGAAGGTCTTAATCTGTTGAAAGGAAACAGTAGTTTTTTGGGGGATTTTTTTGCAAGGTTTTTGTACTTATTTACTTTGCAAAAGCCATTCCTTCCATTTGGGCTGTAACAGTGTACTTTCCTGGTATTTTGTTTTAGTTACAGTCCAAATTAGTGACACATTTATTTCTATTTACATTTGTACCCAAATCTGTGTGTTATATTTTTTTCTATATTCCATTTCCTCTGTTTGGGACTCTTAATGACTTGGGGTATTAAAAATGAAAAAAAGGGGTTAAATGATTTTTGGTAAATTATATATATTTGCATCAGATTTTGAGAAATTACTCCACCTTGCCTTAAAATGTGCTGTTCTAGTTAAATGTGTTGGTAGAGCCTTGGTTAAATTTGACAGCTGTGTTACAACCTTAATATGCACCACTTAAGATAAGTAATAGCCGAGATCATATTAATTCTAAAGCACAGATGTGTGTATTGGGTCAGGTTTGGTTTGCTGTGAGTCAAACTCTTAAAATCTAATATAGGTCAGTTAGGCTTTCTGCATCTTTCAACACTGCTACCTGAAGCATGTCGCCTCAAAGGTCATGGCAGCAGAGAAGAGTGATGTAGAGGGCTCTTAACTATACTTGCTAAGAGTGACACATTAGTTCTGCTCACATTTCATTGGCCAGAAGTATAAACATGGCTCTAATCTAATTGGAAAGAAGTTCAGTGAGTACTAAATTTCTATTTCTTTTCAATAATAGAGTAGCAGTTCCTCTATTTGCCTTTCAGATTCCACTGCTTCAAGGAAGCCAAATCCCAGACTAGGAGTTCTATATCTTATGGAATTTTACAGCAAACAATAAAATCCTCACAAAGAAACTCATAACTGAAACACAACATTGACAAGACATTAACCTTTTAGAACTAGAGGAGAACACAAATATAAGTGAACTT
Source organism: Furipterus horrens (assembly GCF_987537825.1). NCBI lineage: Eukaryota > Metazoa > Chordata > Mammalia > Chiroptera > Furipteridae > Furipterus > Furipterus horrens. The sequence goes on from NW_028327171.1 coordinate 136,585,146, forward strand.
ATATTAAATGACAAGAAACATAATAGCTTTCTTCCTAATAAATATGCAAAAAAGTATCAATTGTTTTTATAATTGTATATATCAGATTTGTTTTCTTTGAATAAGTAATAACTTTCAATAATTCATTAACCTCCATTAACTCTGAGCTTTAACTGAGTAACAGTATTTCTAAGGATAACGGTTCTAGGTTCTAGAGAAATATCTTGCTGGCAAGCTTTCTACAGGCACTCATCATTTTAAAAAGTAGACTCCTTAAAGTCACAGGAATAGATTTCTAAACTCTCAAAGACTGTGGGGTGTCAACTTTGAATCTAGACACCAAACTGGGCTTTTCTTTGCTGGTTTGGCAAGTTTAAAATAAAGACAACTCATAAATTTTCTCTAAACATTTAGAATCTTCTAAAAGAAAACAGATTTGACAAAAATTGCCACAAAATAACTGATCAATATTTGAAAGGTAAAGAGAAGATAGAAAACTGGCAAATGTTTGTTTGGTCTCTTTGATGCCAGTCCCTAATTTGAATTTTTAATGTAGAGTTAATTCACTATGGTTTTTGCCATTGTCTCAAGAGACAAAGCAATTTCTACATAATTCCAGGAAACAGCCCAGACAATATACATGTTGATGATAGTATCTTCATATAATATGAATAAGCAAATATTTGTGTATCTATCTTTTAAGGCCAAAAACATTATGAGTAAGATTGTTTTGTGTGTTTTTACTAATGATAAAATTTTTCATATTATTTTAAATTGTCAGTTAGATTTATTTTAGTTATAAAAAGTGTATGTTTACATTTACTCTAGAATATTTGAAAAATAAAGAAAAGCAGGAAAAAATAAATTGGGTTTATTTTTTATCTTATTACTAAGACTATATAAATTATGTCAAAATTTAAATCGTAACATAAATGTCTGATATGATACATGGTTCTCAAAGCATAAATTTTAATGGCTATATGATACACACAAACACATACCTATACAATGGCATTTAACAGTCCCTATTTTGGATGTTTGAGCTTTATCTAAACATTTTAATCTTGTAATAAACACTACCCTGAGCACCTAAATACATTCCTATATTCATATACTCTGTTTGCTTCTTGAGCTAGATTCTGCCCTAAGGTTACATTTCTGACTCTTAGTAAGTGTTGCCAAGTGGCAGTGAGTGGTGTTCTATAAAATAATAAAAATTATATTTTTATTATTTTAAATTAACCAAATGTACACATTGCCCACAGAATTGTATTGGCACTGAGAAATGAATGCTTTCATGTATAACAGGGAGCTCTGTGGAAAAAGGAGCATCTCACTGATTATAGAGATGTAAGCGGTTTCAGCAGCAGCAGGCATTGCAGAGACAGCATGAAACAAGAGGAGCAGGGTGTGTATGAAGTGAAGAGAGGCAAATGCCTTTAGGGCAAACATACATTCTTTCTACAAGAAAACTGTGAATTACTTTGATGGTAAGGTGAGAAAAGAAACTCTGGGTTTTAGAATATGGGGATCAATCAGCATTTTAAGGATCAAGATAACCAATGACTGGTTTGAAGAATAAAAGTATATATTGCAGAAGTGTTTAGATTTATAATATGATTGAAGCATGGAGTTTAAGAGGCTTTTTTTTTTAATTTTATTTTGTCTTGTTTTTAGGATTGATTAATGAGACCACTCAATCAATAATGGTTGAGGAAAGAGCAGAGCATTGGGAAACATAAAATATTACACCAGGACTATAAATATGTTCAACTATTCATTCCAATCTCATGTCTTGTCAATTTTTTAGTGAGGCACTGTGTTAGACAATACATATGCACAGATTAAAGAGAGGCAGTGCCATGTTGAGGGGAATAAGAATAAAAGGGGGAGGATAACTAATTATTTACAAAGTTTGAATTATAATACTGAGATATTACAATGAAACAATACAGCATAATAATAAAGATCTCAGTTGGGGCAAGTCAGAGGAAGTGAAAAACTTGGAAGGGAACATCAATATTCGATATAGGTGACATTACAGGGGTCACCTGAAAAGTTCATAGGAGTCTGTGAAGGGTGAAGTTGTCCAGCAGGCAGTCCAAGCAGCGACAAAAGCACATGCAGAGTCGTGGAGGCAACAGAAGGTTAAGGTGCACCCAGGGATACTATTGGTCCAGTAGGGATGTGGTTCAGGATTAACATAAAGCCTGAGGAAAGACATGCCAGATTTAGTTTTGAAAAATCTTATAAGGAGTTTGTGTTTGATCAAGTTGTGTCAGAAATTCAATGACAATTTTAAGCAGGAAATTAATGAGACACATTGTGGTCTTGTCCTCTCATGTATCACAAAGGCACAACTTCATATCATGTGATCACAGGTAAGCTCTTACACTGGAATTAGTTTGTAAAGACAATCCCCTTGATTTTGTGCCTTACTGTATTTATTTTCTGGATTTAGAGAGGAATATTTTAAGTGACAAAATGGATGTATAGCCTTATAAATAGCTTGGTTTATAAGTTATGTCCCAAATGTGTAACAAAAATCTCTGCAGTTATAAAAAGAATCATGTGTGTATACACATATATGACACATTGTGCAACTTATTTTTTTCATATCAGATCTAACATATCTTGAAATAGCAGCATATGTATTTAAGAGAGTTGTGCAGAGGCAGGAAATTATGGTTGAGTGTCAAGAGAAAAAGTAAACAATACAAATAATCAATGACCACTATTTTCTTAGTCTCTTCACAGCTAAAGACTGAGCCCACCAGAGTTACCAAACTGGTTCATTCCTGCCCCGAGAGAGATTCTTCTAATGGATAAATCTTTCTTGATGTTTTACCTTCACCATAACTGAAGCTTTTCCTGGACTTTGTTGCAATCTGAGACTCTTCTTGCCTGATTATATTAGTTTCCTTGGGTTGTTGTGACAGAATGCCGTAGACTGGGTGACTGAAGCAACAGGAATTTATTCCTCACAATTCTGGAGGCTAGAAAGTTGAAGATCAAGGTGTCAGACATTTTGGTGCCCTGGTGAGGTCCCTCTTCCAGGCTTGCAAATGAATAATTTCTTATTGTATCTTCTCATAACGCACAGAGGAAGCTCTGGTCCCTCTTCCACTTCTTAATGAGCATCCTCAAGACCTCATCTAAACCTAATTACCTCATAAATATCCCATCTCAACATATCATCCCATATGAATTTGGGGAGGTCACAATTCAGTTTACAGCACTGATCCTTTCTTCCTTTCTTCCTTCTCAGGAGTCAGACCTTCGTTTATCCTATTTATTGCTGTTTCTTGACAAGTGTCTCTCTCAACAAACATCTTGCACATCTCATTCTATCCTGGTATTTGTTTCCCAGAGATCCCAAATGATACAGATAGTATAGTAAGTGTTAAAATTATCACTATGCTTATTCAGAGCCCAGTATAAAAAAGTCAAGAATGTCGAGATCATTTTAAAGCTATTTAAGAAAATGTACAATAATGAACAAACTTGCTACTAAAAAAGAGACATTTTAAGCTGTTCTAAGTCCTATTTGTAGCACTTTGGTATTTGTTATTCTCAAACCATTGTTTTCCTTTATGACTCAGAAGTCTGAAATTTCCTGGAGAAGACTTGAGGACCAGACCTTTTAATGAGCCATTGAAGGAGCGCAATGTAGTGAGCAGTCTACTCATATCATATTTGGCAGAATACAATTTCCACTACAATATAATCGAATAACTCTAACCTGCCTGACTAAAATTCCCGTGGAGCTTACAATGTTAATTTTCTTCCACCATCTGTTGATAGCGATACACCATCAGTCACTTAGGCTACCAGCCTCTAATCCTGTGGTTCTGCCTCACAGAACTGCACAGAAGCACTTCCAAAGATCTAGCCTTGGTCTCAGGAGAGGACACAGAAACAGGATGCAAACACAACAATCAATTATAATTAGAGTACTAAACACTTGCTCTGGAGTTCTTAATCCATTAGTCTTTCCCAATCACACTTTAGGAATTGTGGATATGTAAACAGTAGTCAATTTTGTGATTAACACATGGGTTCAAATTGACAACTCAGACACAAATCAGAAATATACATTAAGCTTTTATTTATTTAAAAATATGTTTTATTGATTATGCTGTTAGAGTTGTCCCAATTTCTTTTCCCTTTGTTTCCCTCCACCCAGTGACCCCCCCTCCCTCCACTTGTCACCCCCCTTAGTCCATGCCCTTTGGTTGTGCATATAGTTCTTTTCAACATCTTCCTGTCTACTCCACTCCCTCCTACTATGCTTCTTAATTCCTGCACCATCTCCCTCACTTTCCCCCTTCCCCCTCCCCGCTGACCTCCCCCAATATGTTCCCCATACCAATAATTCTTTTTCCACTCTCATTGCCTATTTAGTTTGCCTTTGTTTTGATTCCCTAGCTTTTGTTGTTGGTTGTTGTGATACAGTTTTCATTTTAATGTTCATAGTATGTTTTGATCCTCTTTTTCCTAAACAAGTCCCTTTAACGTCTCATATAACAGTGGTTTGAACCTAATGAACTTCTTCAGTTTTACTTTGTCCTGGAAGCACTTTCTCTTCCTTCTATTCTGAATGACAGCTTCACTGGATAGAGTAATCATGACTGTAAGTTTTTGCCTTTCATTCCTTTGAATGTTTCTTGCCAGTTCCTTTTTGCCTGCGGAGTTTCTTTTGAGAAATCAGCTGAATGTCCTATTGGAACCCCTTTGTATGTAATTCTCTTCTTCTTTCTTGTTGCTTTTAAGGTTCCCTCTTTATCCTTAATTTTTGACATTTTGATTCTAATGTGTCTTGGTATGGTTCTCCCTGAGTCCAGTTGTTTTGGAACTCTCTGTGCTTCCTGGACTTATAAGTCTATTTCCTTCCCCAAGTTTGGAAAGTTCTGCTTCATTATTTTTTCACATAATTTTTCAATTTCTAGTTCTTCTTCTTCACCTTCTGGCAACCCTATGATTTGGATGTTGGCCTGCTTATAGCTGTCTCAGACGTTTCTGAGCCTCTCTTCATTTTCTTTATTTTTCATTTCCTCTTTCTGCACTGGTTGACTGTTTGTTCCTTCCGTATGTTCCAATTTGTTGATTTGATCCCTGGTTTTTCTTCCCTCACCACTTGTTTTGTATGTGTTTTTATTCATTTCAGCAGGACTAGCCTTCATTCCTTCCCCGTCTTATTTAAGATCCACTATTAGTTCTGTAAGCTGTCTTATAACTATAGCTCTGAACTGAGCCTCAGATAGATTTCCTATCTGCTGGTCCGATAAATCATATATTTGCTGTCTGGTCAGCTGTGTGATTGGGATCTCTATCATGATCTCTGCCATCCTGACACCTGTTTACTTTTGCTTCTTGGGCAGGGCTGTCACACCTCCTGTGCTATAGGGGGCAGAGCCCCATACACCCGTCACTACTGGACCACCCTTCTCACCACACTGTGGTGCTTTGTGTGGGGGTGGGGTCCAAGATGAATTCCTGCCATTTGCTCTCTGCTGAGAGATCAGCAGCCTCCTCCTCAGTCCCCACGCCCTCTGGGCCTCACAGTCAGAGGCAATGGGGGTCTGCCTTCCCCGGCATTGGAATCGTGAGATGATGGGTTTGGTCTGCAGCCAGGGGTGCTCCCTAGGGTCTTCTCACCTCCCCTTAAATACGGGTGTCTGTGCTTACCACAGTCCCGCTGCCCGTCGCCGCAGCTGCCACCCCAGCACAGCTTGATCTCTCAGCCCTGGCTTCATCCTTCCTACCCGTCTGGATGAGCACCACTTATTTATAATTTCATACGTTGGACTTCCGCGTAGCTTTATTTTCTAGAACTTCTGGTTATTTCTGGTTTTGTGGTAGTTGTATTCCTTCTTAGTTGTGGAGGGAGATGGAGCATGTCTGTCTATGCCTCCATCTTGGCTGGAAGTCTAAACCTTTTTTTTTTTTTAATGGCAAAATATTAGTTACCCAGAGGCCCACACAAACTGGAACATTTGAATTTCAAAGACAGATTGCCCAGGTCCTTCCTTCCTGAGTCACACACATATGCTTCAGACTCCGAAAAGATGAGATCTCTAAGCAAGATCCATAGAGTTCCTCACACAGCAGGAAACATTTAAGAAGAGTTGTAGAAGTTACACAATATTCTCTTTGGAGCCATGCTTCACCTCATAGTTCCTGTGTCCTATTTACTAAGTTTCTTCCTCCTAGCAAACAGCATTAGACTTGTTCAACTGCCTTTTATTTTTGCCCCCTGGGGTGGGAGGGTTCTCACCCACCACCTCTTTAAATGGAATAAATAGACCAAGATTAACTGACTTAACTACAAGTTCCTAGTGAGCAAAAGATGTAAGAATGGGGAAAAAGAAAAAATAATTCCAGAGGAACAGCTGATAGGGAATGGGGACTAGATCCTGAGGAGCTATAAATGAAAGAAGACAGTTTGTTGGCAATCAGAGGAAGAGTGGTTTATTTAGGACACCTGGACTTTACAGTGAGGCTCTGGTCCTCACTCCATTTTCAAAAAACTTTTCTTATGCTATTTAACCTTTCTAGGCTTGTGCTTTCTCAACAGTGAAATGGTGATTATATTTTCCACAGAAACACTATGAGGATCTATATGTGGCAAATTATGTGAGGGTGCCTGATACCTGGCAGGAATAGATTAAATGTTATATGTTTTCTTATTATACTTTTAAAAATGGAAGATACTATTTTTATAATTTTTCCTTTGAGGATACATAACATAAACATCTCAGTTATCTGCCACCTATTCTTATATGCTTTATCTGTTCTCAAAATAGATTTTACATTTCTTTGGGGAAAATCTAATTGACCTTACTAACTACAGAAGTTTGAAGAGCAATGAGGTCAGATGTCAACTCTATTGCAGACAATTTCTCTAAAATTAAGTTAGGTTTACATGATGCCTTTAACTAATGCTACCTCTCTGAAAACTAAGACATCATCAAGCAAACCATAATATGTATATTGGGAGTTAGGGGAAAAGCCAAATAATTGATCAGCTTTATCCCAGCTCTTTCTCCTTTTGTACAGATAATAGTGATATTTGTGACTTGGTAAATACATGCTAGAACTATATTTAAGAAGGCTCCCTTCTCAGGATATGCAGCTTTTCTGCTAAAGAATGTGGTCTGACTCTTCTTGAATAATATGAAAAGGAATCTCACTTGCTATTACTGAATGACAGAAGTCAGAAACTAATGTTACTGGGGGCATTGTGGCAAGATCTCCAACTTGATGATTGTTCTCATGCCTTAGAGAATGTTAAAAGGCTGTGAATGATGCTGGTATCAAATTGTCGCTGTTTTCTAGAGACATGTTTACTAAGTCAGGTCACCTTAAAAGGCAAATAGTCTCTCGAGGTATGTGCTTTTTTATGTGCATACATATTTATTTTGCATCTTATAACACTGCTCATCTAATTAAATTGTGTGCCAGATGTTAAGGATATCCTGACTGACGAAGATAGGAAAACTAACAGTGTACACTACATTCCTCTCACCTAGGGTCCCCAAGATTTCCAGCACAGATGTGCACATCATTGGGATTCACTTTGTGTCTACAAAAAGTTTGTCTTTGAACTAGTACTGCCACTAGCAATTTCACATTAATTTCAAGCTATTATGGACTTGAAATTATTTGTCTTAATAGATATTAGATATTTTTAAAAAATTAAAATGCTTTCATGGCAGGAACCTCACTAGATGAAAATCTTATACTTCCTTTTTTTTCTTTTTTTGCCAGAATCCTTGAATACTCTACTGACTTCAAATAATTGGTCTCTCATTAAGTAATGCTCTTCTGATGAGTGTAGCATCATACTGTTGATTAACTGAGGTAACTGAATGCCATGATGAGGAAGTCATGTCCTTCAGATGAAATGAGAGTAGGGTATGTTAACAGCTAGAGCCTGTGGTTGGAGCCCCATGCATTTTTTAAAATTGTCTTTATTTTTAGAGCACATTTATGTTTATAGAAAATTGAAGAGGTCCTGTATTTCCCCTCTCTGCCCTCTCATGGTCTCTCATTATTATCTTGCATTAATGTAGCAGATTTGTTACAATCGATGAATCAATATTAATACATTCTTATTAACTAAAGTCCATAAAGTCCGTTAGCGTTCACTCTTCATCTTGAATATTCTATGGGTTTTCACGATGCATAATGTCACATATTGATCACAAAATGTCACACAGAGCAGTTTCACTGCCCTAAGCACCCTCAGTGCTGCGCTTATTCATCCTGCCCCACTTACCCAAACCTGTGACAAACACTGATCTCTTTACTGTCTCTATATTTTTGCCTTTTCTAAAATTTTATGAAGTTGGAATCATGTAGCATGTCATATTTTTATTGGCTTATTTCACTGAGCAATTCTACATTCAAGTTTTCTCCATGTCCTTTCATGGCTTAACAGATCATTTTTTATTGCTGAATGATATTCTGTATATGAATGTATCACTTTTTTTTTAATTTGTCTTTTGAATAACATCTTGGTTGATTACAATTTTTAGAAACTATGACTAAACATGTGTGTTTGCATGGCCAGAATTTAGACTCATTTAGGTAAATATCTAGGAAAAAGATAGATGAATCATGTTGTTAATAAGAAACTGCCAAACTGTTATTCAAAGTGGCTATTCTATTGGGTATTCTGAACAATGAGGAATGATAATTTCTGCTACTCTACAGATTTACCATTTCCAAATGTGTGTAGTAGTATCTCTGTGTTGTTTAATTTGCAATTGCCTAAAAACATATGATGCTGTGAACAATTAACATACTTATTTGCTATCTGCATATCTGTATATATTCTTTGGCTACATGTCCAGATCATATGCTCCTTTTTTTTAAGTATATTTTATTGATTATGTTGTTACAGTAGTTCCAGTTTCTTTTCCCTTTGCTCCCCTCTTCCCAATACCCCTACTTCCCTCCAGCAATTCCACCACCTCTTACTTAGTCCATGTCTATGGGTCATGCATATATGTTTTTTGGCTTTACCCTTTCCTATATTATTCTTTACATCCTCTTATCTATTTTGTACCAATCAATTATGCTTCTTGATCCCTGCACCATTACCCCATTTTTCCCACTTCCCCCTCCCAGCTTATATCCCTGAAAATGATCCCCGCACCTATGATTCTGTTCCTGTTCTGGTTGTTTTCTTAGTTGGATTTTGTTTTCATTTTTTAGATTCAGTTGTTGATAGTTGTGAGTTTGTTGTCATTTTAATGTTCATAGTGTTGATCTTCTTTTTCTTAAATAAGTCCCTTTGACATTTCATATAATAATGACTTGGTGATGATGAACTCTTTTAGCTTTACCTTGTCTGGGAAGCACTTTATCTGCCCTTCCATTCTAAATGACAGTTTTTCTGGATAGAGTAATCTTGGTTGTAGGTCCATGCTTTTCATCACAGTGAATACTTCTTGCCAGTCCTTTCTTGCCTGCAAAGTTTTTTTTTTTTTTTTTTTTTTGAGAAATCAGCTGATAGTCTTATAGGCACCCCTTTGTAGGTAACTCTCTGCTTTTCTCTTGCTGCTTTTAAGATTCTCTCGTTATCTTGAACCTTTGAAATTTTAATTATGATGTGTATTGGTGCGGTCCTTGTTGAGTGTAGCTTGTTTGGGACTCTCTATGCTTCCTGGACTTGTATGTCTCTTTCCTTCACCAAATTTGGGAAGTTTTCTTTCATTATTTTTTCAAAGAAGCTTTCAACTTCTTGCCCTTCCTCTTCTCCTTCTGGAACTCCTATGATTCAGATGTTGGCATTTTAAAAATTTTTTCAGAGGTTCCTAAGCCTCTCATTTTTTTTCAATTTCTGTTTCCTCATTTTGTACTGGTTGACTGTTTTTTTCTCCCTTATGTTCCAAATAATTGATTTGAACTCTGACTTCCTTCTCTTCACCACTGGTTTTGTGTGAATTTTTCTTTGTTTCATTTAGCATAGCCTTCATTTCTTCCCTTACATGCTTGCTGTACTTCAGCATATCTGTCAAGCCTGTGAGCATCTTTATCACCAGTATTTTAAACTCTGCACCTGTTAGGTTGGCTATCACCTCATCTGTTAGGTTGGCTATCTCCTTGTCACTTAGTTCTTCCACTGGAACCTTGATCCATTCCCTCTTTTGGGCCACACTTCTCTGTCTCCTCATCTTGACAGACTCCTGTGTTTGTTTGCCTTTGTGTCTTAGGTAGAGCTCTCACTCCTGTTATATTGTAGGAGGCGAAGACTTAGGGATTCATCCATACAGGGTGGCTCATTTCACCACATTGTGGTGCTGTGTGTGGGGGAGGTGTCTGAGAGGGAACAATGACACTTGTTCAGCACTTGTCCCTTTTCCAGGCACTTATCCCTCTTCTGTATGGGACTGGTGCCTCTCTAGCTGTTGCCCTGGCCATTTTTCCCAGAGTGGTTGGGTCTGTGGATGTTCTAGGACCATAGGGGCCCTTTAAGTAAACAAACTCTGCTGAGAGACCTTTAGTTTCTGCCTCTGCCCCAACCCTCACTGGTCTGCACAGTAAGAGGCAATGATGCTTTATTGTCCCTGGAACTGGAACTGTGAACTGTGCGGTTGGCTCTGCTGCTGAGAGTGCTCCCCAGGTGTCCCTCTTGACTTTTTTATATGTTTGACTGCACTTTCTGCCACCTTGCCTCTGCTGCCACTGCTGCTGCCACCACACTGTGTCCTCTCTGTCCCAGCTCTGCCTCTCCTACTGTCTGGATGAGTATTTCTTCTTTATATCTTTGTTTGTTTTACTTTCATGTAGCCCAGTTTTCTGGAACTTCTGATTGTCTTTAGTTTTGAGGTAGCTGTATTCTTTCTTAGTTGTGGAGGGAGATGCAGCGTGTCTGTCTAGGCCTCCATCTTGGTCAGAAGTCTCCAGATCATATGCTCTTTTAATTCGAGTATTTCATTTTTCATTGTTTAATTTTAAGGTTTATCTGTGTGTTTTGGATATAAGTTCTTTATTGATATATGTTTTGCAAATATTTTCTCCTTGTTTTTAGCTCATCTTTTCATTATCTGAATCATGCCTTTTACAGAGAAGTTTTATTTTTAATGAAGTGCAATTTATTAATTACTTCATGCTTTATTTTATGTGTTGTATCTAAGAAGTCACAGTCAAACCTAAAGTTACCTAAAATTATTCATGTAATTTTCTAAAAGTGTTAAAGCTTTGTGTTTTACATTTAGGTCTATGATCTATTTTTAGTTAGTTTTTGTGAAGGATGTAAGTTCTACATCTAGATTCATTTGTGTGTGTGTGTGTGCAGATGTCCAGTTGTTCCAGCACTATTTAAAAAAAAAAGAGACTATTCTTTTTCTATTAAAGTGTCTTAGCTTCTTTGACAAAGATCAGTTTACTATATTTGTGTGGGTCTATCTTTGGGCTTTCTGTTCTGTTTCATTAATTTATTTGTCTATCCTTTTGCCAATCTCACATTATCTTCATTATTTTAAGAATAGCTTGAGTAGCTTTACAGTAAACATTAAAGTCAGGTTATTTCATGTTATGTTGGCAGTTTAGATCTTTTGTGTTTTTCACATGAAGTTGAGTAGTAGTTAATATTCACAATAGAATTTGGTGGTATTTTGAGTAGGATTTCATTGTATCTATAAGTTAGGAAAAACTGACATATTGACAATATTGAGACTTCATATTCATGAACATGGAATATACCTCAATTTTTAGTTCTTTGATTTCTTTTATTAGAGTTTTGTAGCTTTTGTCATATAGATCTTATACATATTTTGTTACATATATACCTACATATTTTATATTGGGGGGATGCTAATGTAAATGGTAATGTGCTTTTAATTTCAGTTTCCATTTGTTCATTGTTGGTATATAAGAAAGTGACTTTTGTATAACTGGATTCTATTACATTGCTGTACTCACCTCCTAATTTCCGTATATTTTTGTCAATTTTTTAGAATTTTCTACATAGACAACCATGTTATCTTTTAAGAAAAAGAGGTTTGTTTCCTTCTCCTCAATCTGTATGCCTCTTATGTTCTTTTCTTGTCTATTACATTAGTAGGAAATCCAGTTCAATGTTGAATAAGAATATGAGAGCAAACATTCTTGCCTTGTTTCTAAACTTAGGGAAAAAGCATCTAGTTCTTCACCACTGAACATAATATTAGCTGTAGATTTGTTTTTGAAGGTATTATTTATGAAGTTGAGGAAGTTCCCCTCGATGTCTGGTATGTTGAGAGTTCTTATTACAAATGAGTGTTGGATTTTGTCACATGCTTTTTTTTACATCTAATGATGTGATTATAATTTTCTTTAGCGTGGTGATATAATAAATTATATTAGTTGATTTTCAAATGTTGAACCAGCCTTGTATGGATGAGATAATCCTACTTGGTCATGGTGTATAATTTCTTTTATATGTTGTTAAATTTAATGTCTATTATTTTGTTAAGGATTTTTTATATCTATGTTCATGAAACATACTAGCTTCCCTATCTGTAGATTTCCTTTATGGTATATTTTTATCTCCTTTTGATATTAGGAAAATGGTGGCCTCATAAAATGAGTTAGAAAGTATTACTTCTGATTCTATTTTCTGCAAGAGATTTTAGAAAATTTATGTAGTTTCTTCTTTAAATGTGTGGTAAAATTCACCTGTCAACCATTTGGGCTTGGTATTTTTTATTTGAAAGGTCATCAATTGTTGATTGAATTTCTCTAATAGATATGTTCTTATTCAGATTGTCTATTTTTGTATGAGTTTTTAGAGATCATGTATTTCATAAAATTGGCCCATTTTGTCTAAGTTATCAAATTTTGGGTATAGATTTTTTATAATATTTACCTATTGCCTTTTACTATCTGTAAAATCAGCAGTGGTGGCTCTTTGTATTTCTGATATCAATAATTTGTGTCTTCTCTTTCTTAGTCATTTTCTTTTCTATTTTTTTAAGTATGGTTATATATTTTTTTCATTCTTGAGAGAAAGTAATAGAAACGCATGTTGTGGAATAGCATTGTTAATTTTCTTTTGTTGGTAAAAAAAATGCAAATAATAGATGGGAAGAAACTTAATCACTGTTACCAAATTCTGTTGTACACTCTATGGATTTTTTGATGGCCTACTCTGTACCCAAAACAATACATGACATGTCATTTTCTTTCTTATAAATTCCAATAACTCTCCAAGATAGGGATGAACTTATTTTACAGAGAAAACTCATACTCAGATAAGTCAGATAATATCTCATAGTTTACAAAAGAAAAGGGATGGTGGGGCACCATTATGAATCCATGTATTTCAAACTCCAAAACCTAACTTCTGTCAATTTTTCTGTTTCTTGGAATGATTCAATTTCTATTTCCCTAAGCTCTGAGGTCTGAGAGAAAAAATGGTAGGGTAGTTCCTGTCCTTTAAAATAATATAAAATAGATACCACTACAATATTATAGACATTGAAAAATAACTACTTGTTTATTACCATAATTATTTTAATACTTCCTCCTACTTCTAGTGCTGGAGTGTTGGTAAAAAAGAAAAAAATGTATCAGTAAATTCTGAATACATTTACAAAGCTTATTTGAAATGATAAATCACTATCACCCAGACATGGCATATGTTATCAAGAAATCGATAAACAAATATTTTGGATAAAATATATTGATGATATGTCTAAAATTCTGCTCTACTTGTTGCATTTTATGTTATTAATGAAGCTAGTGATTATAAATTTTTCACAGAAAGGGGACCAGGTATCTGAAGGTCATTCATTTTACTGATGCATCTTTTACTATTATTACTATGATTATTTTGACTTGTGACAACTACAATATTAGGAACTATTAGATGCATCCACTTAAATAACTTATTTATAGAAACAAAACCTTTTCAATAGATAGATTTTAGATGCTTTTTAAAGCAAAAGCTTCTTAGATAAATTTGAAGAAAGGACAGATTGAAGGCCACAGAAGAGAAATTTAGCACAAAGAGTATGAGATAAAAAAAAATACTTCTGATAATAACAAAATTTTTATGATTAAATTTCATGTTTAAATATTTGCACAAATTAGAAGTGGCTTACCTAAGTTATTTATATCAAATCTATTAATTTCCCTCCTTAATATGTATGAGAAAAAGTGAACTTGAGGGCCTCAGGTTCACAATCTAAGATATAAAATGCATATTTCATTCAAAACCATTCTCTATCACCAGGCTTGTCAAGAGAGCTTCCAAGAGGTTAATAGATATTGGCAGTGCATGATGGGAAAAAGGTAGAGAACACCAGAAAGGAAGACAAAAATGAACAATCAGAACAGCTTCAGAAGCTGTGCCTGATTTCTCAGAGGGTGGAGTCAAATATCCTATTTGATTTTTTTTAAGCTCTCCTTGAATAAAATGGGAGTGGCTAGTAGGAATGGTTGTGAGGGAGCATGAGCAGACTATGACTAAGTTGTTGGAAGAGGGAAGCATTTCTTTTTTTTTCTTTTAATCCTCACTAGAGGGCATGCTCATTAATTTTAGAGAATGAGAAAAGGAGGGAGAAAGAAAGGGAGAGAAATATCAGTTGATTACCTATCATATGTGCCCCAATAGGGTACTGAAACCACAACCTAGACGTGTGCCCTGACCAGGAATCAAACCTGTGAACTTTTGGTTTACCAGATGACACTCCTACCAATGCAGCCACACTAACTAGAGCAAGTGAAGCATTTCTTGAATAAGTTATTGTAGATCTCTACATCATTTACCATTCAGACTACTTATTTCAGTTTCCAACTCTGATAAAAAGTTTGTAATTTCTATACTGTCACAGGAAAAAAACCCATGGCATTTTGTAATTCCCATTTTCCATAGCTGGTTTCCTGTTGTCAACAGTCTGTCTAGCTTCTAACAGCTGTAACTTTTCTGCTTTAGAACACTGGAAAGACACTGTGTTGGTAAATTAATTGGGCCACATTAGAATTCTGAGAGGCATGAGAGCAAATTCCTCAGCATCTGCACACACAGGGCTGATTGTTAAGGGCAGGACTTCCACATTTAAAATCTCTGGAAGCAAATGCTTCTCAGCGTTAGATTAGTCTAACCAGTCTTAAGTAGAAAAATCTTAAATTCTCAAATACCTGAGGGTTCACCTAGAATAGTAAACTCAAAATCTCTAACATGGGGCTTAGGCATTGACAATAACACACACACACACACACACACACACACACACACACAGAGTTTATATTAGTTTGATGTGAGTTGATGGAGTCTAGGAGCTGTTCTCAGGGTTCATAAAACACTGGCAGAAGTGGATCTACTATCAGGTTCTATCAAGGCCCTTAGTGGGGGGTGTTCACATGTTGTTCCTTGGGATGATTCAACCAGAAATTGGATTTGAACATACAAGATATCTCCAAAGAGGAAAGAAATCAGACATTCAATCCATGCTTCAGAGCAAATATAATCTGCATTTCTAATACTGTCACACCTACATAGTCAGTATTCTACTACATCCTAGAACAGAGGTCCACAAACTATAGCCAGTAGGCCTAATCTGGCCTGCTTTAAGTTTTGCATTCCCTCTGAGCCAAAAATAGTATTTACATTTCAGTGTTTACAAAAAAAAGGATCAAAAGAAGATTTCATGACCTAGGAAAATTCAATTTCCATAAAATTTTATAGGATCTGAGTTATGCTCAGTTGTTTGCATACTGTCTATGGCTGTTTTCACACTTCAAGGTAGAGTTGAGTAGATGCTACAGAGACTGTATGGCTCATAACATCTAAAGTATTTACTATTTAGATCTTCTATTAGTTTCCTAGTGCTGCTGTAACAAGTTATCACAAACTTGAGACAACAGAAATCTATTCTCTCACTGTCCTAGAGGCTAAAAGTCCAAAATCAAAGCTTTGGCAGAACTATGTCCTATTGCTTATGGTGGCTCCAGGTGTTCCTTAGGTTTTCACATGGCCTGTCCTCTGGGTGTTCTCCTCTGAATCAGACACTTGTCATTAGATGTAGAAACTACTTTGATAATTCAAGATGATCTCATCTTGAGACTCTTAATTACATCTGCAAAACCTATTTTCCAAGTAAAGTCTGGTTTGGTCTTCGGTTAGACATAGCTTTTAGGGGACACTTTTTAACCCACTAGAGCCTGCTACAGAGAAAAGGTTATGCTGCTCTAGTAATGGAAAAATAAGAATGTAGGAAACAGGAAAAGTAGGTTGTGAGAATACATATTTTGCCACAATGGGCTTCCATTTTATCTGAAAGTGACAGAGAAGCCTGTTGATCACTGGATGATTTTTGCAGGCCATTAAGAGGATACTATGTCAAAAATATGGATTAATTCCACTCAAACTAAATTCC
Source organism: Furipterus horrens (assembly GCF_987537825.1). Taxonomy (NCBI): domain Eukaryota; kingdom Metazoa; phylum Chordata; class Mammalia; order Chiroptera; family Furipteridae; genus Furipterus; species Furipterus horrens. Next base: position 136,601,498 of record NW_028327171.1, read on the forward strand.
TTATTTTTCAACAACTATTTTTTGAAAGTGTGCATATGTCAGTGAATTTATGACTAGTTAGAGAATTGTCTACAAAAGTGAACATAAGACAACTCACTGACAATCACATCCTCTTTTTATTGCTCTGTATATGGCTCAATAAAATTAAATTTTTGACAAAAAGTAGAGACAGTTGAAGAAAATACAATTAAGTCTTTAAGAGCACCGAGAGGGTGTCCTGCTAATTTTCTAGGAACAAGAAGTTTGAGATTGTACCAGAATCTGGTGTCATGCCTTTCTCTTGTATACTGAACCTACAGCTTTCTCTAAAAGTAAATTTTATTATTTACTATATATTTTTTCTATTAATATTTAGTCTTTTATGCCCTCCCCACCAATAAGAAAGTAATTTAGCAGCTCTTTTGCCCTTTATTTCCTGCCTAAACACGTTGAGTGTTGGATTACATTACAGCATTTCAGAGAAGGAAAGAGCTCAGCCTGGATTGGTGGTGACACTGAAGCCATTTGTCTACAGCTGTAAGGCAGGAATCCTGCAGGTGAAGAACCAAAGACAGCCTTGGGTTAAAAGAAAGGGCTGGACCAATACCCAGAATTCAAGACAAAGGAATCAAAAGAATTTGGATGTCTGACTCTCCCATGGATTTGTGATTAAGACTGCTGGAAAACATTAGACTTTCTGGTTGATTCTGCGGGGAGAAGAATCATTGGAAGCAGAAGTGCCATCTTTTTTATAGTGTCAATGCAAATACCAAAGAAGCAACAGCCCTGAAATTCAGAAGCAGCATCAGGAAATGCCCATAATAATGTGAAATATTAATAATGGACATGATGTCCTGACTGATGTGACTCAGTTGTTTTGGCATCATCTTGCAAAGCAAAAGATTGCCCATTTGATTTTGATTCAGGAACATGCCTAGGTTGTGGGTTCAATCTCTGGTCAGGATGCATACAAGAGACAACCAATTGATGTTTCTCTCTAACATCGATGTTTCTGTTCTTCTCTTTCTCCCTCCCTTCCCTTCTAAATAAATAAATAGTTAAATAATGAATATGAAATAGAGCTGATTTTCTTCTATGGAAACCTTTAATACAGGAAACAAAAATTTAACCCAAGAGATTTTTTGTTGTTGTTGTTATTGATAAGATTTGAGTGATGTTTGAAGCATAACTAATAGCTTTTAAAATATGTTCTTTAAAAGATGACAATTCAATGAAGTTTTTTATTGTTGTTTTTGGGGGGCCATCACTTTAACAGGACCTTTAGCTATGAAGATAAAAATAACTATACAGTTTTCTTGGCTAAGAACTAAGTACAATGAAGAAATCTAAAATGTTATAATTGTGATATGGTATTTTACATAGAAATACAAAGTGGATTAATTTCAGTGGAATCATACTCATATAAGTTAAATTTTTTTCTTCCAGATCTAGATTTATTTTTTATCTGTCCAAACATTTTTTTTCACAAGGTCAATACCCTTATTTTCTTAAACTGTGGAACACAATTTTTATTGAGTTAGTTCTGATTCTTGTTTTTGACTAACTTTTGGCATCTGAATCCAAAAATGACCCCAGTTTTTCTCTATTACATCAACTTTTTAAGGTACAGGATACCCTCCCTTTGTCCCCAAAGTCATACAAAAGGTACATACGAAAGAAAATAAAGAAAAAATTACCTGAATAGACTGTTTATTTAGAGTTATTTTATTCGTATATAAAGCTGTATACTGTTACTGTAAGTCAAATTGTGTACAAAGAGTAAAGTTCTGCTACCAAACATACATATTAAGGTATTTTATCTTTTCAAATGACGGGATAGGGAATGTCAAAATGAGATACTTGAAACAGTCTCCTTCAGTTGGCAGAGCTTTAGCAAGTTGCTTCATGAAATTCAGTTTTATGTACAGAGGTGGGAATATAATGTTCTTTCTGTCAACAAGTGGCTCATATAGAATGTTTGGATCACCAGGTTTAAGGGCACATCTTGGAGGCCAATTCAACTCTACCCAATGCTTCTCATGAGCTCTGCTGTCCCACATACACAGAAAACAGGGATACTTGGTGTATCCACGTTGCTGACCAAGAAGGAAGCAGATCATTTGAAGGTCAACACAGATGGTCCAATTGTGCTTGTGATATTGCAACAAATCAATGACTCTCTTCATGTCTTCATATTCTTCATGAAAACAAACTGAATAGCCAATTGGAACTGCACCAAATAAATTGCCATTCTGGAGGATCACACACTTCAAGCTCTGCTTTGAGTTATCGATGAACAGTTACTATTTGGTTGTGTTATAGATTGGAATTCCCAATTCCTCCATTAAACCATGTATGTTATGGCAATACACAAAGCCACCATCACTTCAAAAGTACTGCAGAAATGCACTTTCTCTTGATAGAATGTAGGATACCTTCGCTCCTTTTTCAAGCAAGTTTTTCTCATGCAGTCTTCATGCTAAGGGTTTGGAAGCCTTTTTGAATAGTCCAAAATCTCATGCCAAATCACTCAACTCATGCTGATCAAATCCCTTATGAACTGAGTTATCTTCAATTTCAAAATCTTAATTGTTGTTGTCACTTAGCTCTTCACCATACTTTTGTTTTTTGAAAGAGGATGGTTCAATGAAGACTGGCACTGGGATTTCACCTGAGTGAGGCACTGGGCATATAGCTGATGGTAGACTAGGACACTGTTTTACATTTACTTTTCTTGTTATGTCCTGACATTTTCACTGTATAGAAGTAACACTCAGTTGAATGATCTCTGGGCTCTCGCCAAACCATAGGTATACCAAATGGCAACTTATCATGTGTTCCCTTTGTCCACATCTGTAAACTCTCAATGATGCACTGCTTGCACACCTTGGGAGGGGCCCAAGCCTTATCTCGATCATGAAGTTTTACTTTAAAATATGCAAACGAGGCTTTCATGACAAATGCGCTGATGTTTGTCCTTAGACTGGGAATGGTGAAACTGCCACAGATATAACAATACAGATCAGGGTTGTTTAGGCACTTATGGTGAGAAACAGCAAAGGCAGACATGACCTGAAGGGAAGGAAATAAGTACTTATTTAAATAAAAATAATAAATTCTGCTAACTCCTTGGATACAGACAAGAACTCGGACTACACTTCGGAATACGATTCACTATATAGAGAGGCACACAACCTCTCACAACACTGTTTCATGTGTAACTGAATAGCCTAGACAAGTATGAACCTGTCACTGGTCTCCAAGGTCATCACCCACCCCTCTCTACTTGAGGGAGGTTTGCTCTCAGCCAGTAGGAGAACACTACTGCTTCCCTCAATCCAGGCTCAATGCAGCCTAGAGTACTCGCATTAAGATAAGCTGTACAGAAAAAAACTTGACATGATAGAAGAAAACTGACTACAGTTTTCAAATCAGCATGCCTGTTTAAGTCTAAAACAGTTGAAAAACCAAACTCAACAGGAATTATGTTAAAAATTGTTGCCCTGTGTTATTTAAGCATTGTTGTAAGGTATTCTGGAGCTGCTATCATAGTTATAAGGAGAAGTAGACCTGGTCTTTCTATCTCCCACTGAAGAAAAAAATGTGAATAGTAAATAAATTAGCTGAATCATGGTGCCATTTAAAAACAAATGACCTAGACTTTCAAAATGTACCTTGGTTCCCAACATGGGGGCAATGCCACACTGTTATGGTGAGGAAGAGATTTCACATAAATGACGGTTCTTTTTTTTTATCATTTTCAAGCAAGAAAGTAGGTATTACCCAGACTGGGATTAAAATTTTTTTTTTCCTTCCATCCAGCATCTGGGAAAAGTGGAGCCTCCTTCTGAGGCATGGAGATTCTGGGAGAATTTTCAATGGTTGGAGTGAGCTGGCCCTGCCACATGGAGACAAACTGCCAAAGTGATGAAATAATTGAGAACCAAATTAAGGAAGGAAGACTTTTGATTGGTTCTGTTATTAGAAAAATTGAAGGGGGCAAAAGAACAGCCCATGCTGATGATTCAATGAAATGTTTGTTTAACCGGTAATTTGAAGCGAGGGAATAGAGGCTATTGGAAACCATGAAATGTGAAACCTAGTTATGAGACAGATGGTAAAAAGCACAGTCTTGCCCTGGCCGAGTGGATTTGTTGGAGCATCCTGCCATACACCAAAAGTTTGTGGGTTCAATTCCTGGGAGGGCATAGACCTAGGTTGTGGGTTTGATTGCTGGTCGGGGGTGGGTATAGGAGGCAACTGATTGACAATTCTCACACTGATGTTTCTCTCTCCTTTCTCTTTCTCTTTCTTCCTCTCACTCTAGAATCAATAAACATATCCTCGGGTGAGGGTTAAATCAAAACAAAATAAAGGCACGGTCTTGGTTTATATCAGATCTCTTAAGAGACATGTGGTCTATGCCTATGTTCAAATAACACAGGACCAATAATCGTTTGAATACCTGTGCAACTTAAGGTCTGTTTTTTAACTTGCTGGTTGGTTAACAGCAGCCTTAACTGGGGAGGATACTGCTTTCTCTTTGCCTGGGTAGAGAATTATTTGACCTTGTATGTTATAAGAGGACAAGGCAAGGGAAGAAAAATAATGAATTGGACTTTCTAAGGGGTTGTGTATAGTTGATGAGATTCGTTTGGGGAGTAATGGCTTTTGACACTGGATACAAAAGTGGCTTAGGGCACTAACACATGGTGTGTTATGTGAGATGATGGACTGACAAAGGCATTGCAATGTAATGTGCCTGCCAAATAAATGTCATTGTGTAAAGCTGAATTGAACTTCTCCTGGAAGCTTAAAAAAAAAAAAAAAAGGTAAAGTTTTATATCAGGTTGGCATCAGGAAAAGAGGGTAGGTCTGGGATGAACTGAAATACTCTTCTTGAGTTTAGGAACAAAAACTAAGAGTAATAAAAGATTAATTTTAAGAATTTGAGATTATATGTTGGACGTAAAATTTGCCTGGGTTATAAAATCAAGAGATTGACTCAAGATTATTCAAACTGCTAAAAGATTAAATAACTTAGAGAGGAAAACAGAGAGTAGGGCACATAAAGAACACGGTAGTTCTCTCTGGAGGGTCTAAGCACAAGAAGTCATCAGTCCAAGGAAGAGTAAAACATTGACTCTCTCTTGCAGATAAAATGAAGAAATAAAACTAGAGCCATGAACTCTCTAAGTGTTATGTGGAATAAATCAGTATTCTATCTGTCAATGATTGCATGTATGCGCAGTGAGAAATTATTGTCTAAAAAAGAAAAAACACCGAACATTCAAAAGTAAATAGATTAGGAGCTATATGATACAAAGTAGGTTTGTTTTAAAAATAACAGACTGACACATTGAGATCTGGACACTATTTTGTAAATATCAGAAAGAAGCTTCTGAATTGATAAAAATATTTGTTTATCTTGAACATGAGCCAAACAATAGCAACAGCTGGCAGAGAACTATGCATGAAAAAGGAGGCTGGGGAATCAGGGACACACACACCCACACACCATAGGGGGTATGTGGGTATGTGGGGGTGTGTGTGAGAGAGAGAGAGAAAATGTTATTGCCCATGCACAGGTCTTTCCTCAGAGGGATCTGGAGACCTCGGCAAATTATTCACACCATTGATCCCTTCCTCCATCGTTTTTATAAAGCTGAACTTGATTGAATTGAACAATTTTTTAACCTAAAAAATAAAGCCTCAAAAAAGCAGCTCATAATTTCAGGATGGGCAGCAGTGTTGTAGAGAAAAATGTATGGATTGTAATAAAATAGAGCTAACATTTATTAATTATATATAACAGGCAACTTGTTAAGTAAGCACTGTATATACATTTTTACTCTATTTTTATTATAAACTTGTAAATAGGTATTAGCAGTATCCTTACTTTTTAGGAAAAGAAACATATATAGAGAAGTAAAAGTCCTTTGTCCAAGTAAAAGTTACTGCTAGTAGTGCTAATATCAGGTATTAAATACATTATATGTCAATAATTATTCTAAGAATTTTTCATACACTAGCTCATTTCATTCTCATTTAACCGTATCTGTCTGTGATAACATCCTCCTTTTAAAGACGATACTTCAAATTGCTGAATTGAGGTTTTAATCCAATTAACAGACCCTAAAGCCACATTTTTGACTTTTGGACTAGGCTGCTCATGTCTGATTTGCCTATAAGCCTACCAGAGAAAGACACCCTCAAAGCTCTGCGTGCCAAATGACCTGATTGCAAATGAAAGGCTTCTTCCATGTTAGTGCTAATCAAAGAGATTTTGATATAGTAAAGAATGATGGAAGTAAAACTTGCAGCTAGATATTATCATTAACATATGGTTAACTTTTACAGATATTGTGAAAAGAATAATAGTTAAAGAAAGAGACAATTTAGGTGAAATCATTAATTTATATCTTGAAAGATATATAGTTAATATAAAATCTGCCTACCATTTTCAAGGCTATTACAATGTAAAAATGTTAAAAATACAGTTTATAAAATAGATTAAAATTTATTTTTCTTAATAGAGCTTAGAATTTGTGGTATTCAGATATCAATTTTCATTTCTTCCTAAAATTTTTACCAATCCCCAAGCATATAAAAAAAAATGTGAAGAGTTTTACATGAAGTTCGAGGTATTGAAATTAAATTAATTTTTTCTAGATCCTTCCTATAATTTTAATGTTAAAATAATTTTCTTTTAATAGGTGATAAACATGAGGAGGGACTCTCCTCCAAAATGGAATTATATTCTGGAGGGCAGGCCCCTTATAGTACAGGCTTCTCCTGCTAGGTGAGTGTACTAGAAACCCATCTGTATCAGTGTACTAGCTGGCGTTGTTGTGGGAGGCTACATTCTTCTTCAGTGAATTTTTTTAAAGGCTCTCAACACATTTGCCCATTTCATGATAGCTGATTTACAAGTGTTCAGTGTTCAGCAGTTTCTGACCAAGAAATGGCATGACCCCTGTTCCCCATCCTCCCTATTCACTCAATCTTACTCTAGGCAAATTTTTTTGTTTGTTTCCCTAGATGAAAAAAGTCCTCAAAGGGAAATGTTTTGTCTATGTGGAAGAGATGAAACAAAAATGGCAGAAGAACTAAAAGGCATCAAGATGGATGAGTTTAAAAACTATTTTGAGCAGTGGAAAAAGTGTCTTGATAGGTGTATTGCATCACATGGAGAATAATTTGAAGGTGACTGAAGTTTAAACATGTAAGAATAAATACACAACTTTTCATAAGTACATTCTGTTTTTTGAATCCCCCCTTGTATATATAGGTAAATACACACCCACACAAAGAATTGTAGGATTCCAGTTCTCTAGATTCTTTTTTAAATTTGTTTGATGAAATCCAAAGACTTGAATTAGAGTCATTGATGTAGTGTTTTTATCTCTCTGTCTTTAAATACAATGACATAAATGTTCTATAATATTTAAGAAATAATGACATTCTAAGTGATGTTTTGGATAGTAAATATATTTTTATATAAAATGGTAAAATCTATGTGTAGTCATTTATCAATTGACATTGATTAATGTTCAGGAAGAACCGTGCTATCCACAGCATTATCCTAAAACTCATTCCTTACCTCCCAGCTGCCCATCAGAAATCATACTGAGATCTACTAAGTTCTAGATTATGATGAGGGGCTTAAGAATAGATTTCATGGCTATTTGGAGTTCCAAGTCTATTGTATAGGTGAGTCTTACACAAACAATTACCGTACAGGTATTCTGAAAGTATAAACAAAGAACTAATGCTGAAAGAATTCAAAATTACATAATTAAATTGATAAAAGTGAAAAGTATCTTATTTGAAGACAGAAATTATATGCTATGTCCAATATGGGACATAAAATGAATTCCAATATTGTGTATAAAATTTCCTATAGTGGAATTAGGGTTTGGAGTAAGATAGTGAATATATTTAAATGTTGCATTTCCTGTTCCTGGTTCTAAAGAGAGAGAGAAAAAAAAAAGAAGTGCTATGAGCAAAAAGGATTGTAGGAGATGCAAGCCTGGATATCTAGACATGGACATCAGAGTATATTTAAAGTGTTTTCAACGTAAAGTTCAGGAACAATAGATTTTAGTTGGTTAATTTTAAATTATGGATGACAACTACCCATATAATTTTTTTGACAGATTATTGGTATCTGACTTTAATAGGCTCAGTTCTTTGAGACTTCTAGTCTTATTAAAAGAGTCAAACGTTGGTGTAGATTCATAAAATCTTAATTATCATTCTTAACATATTAACTTATAATACCAATAAGTGGAAGTTTTTCTAAGCTTTACCAGGATTCTGAAGATTTCTACAGAACATACTCTACAGAAAATTTTCTCCTTACTTAAATTAAAATCATGACTTTTTCTAACACCAGAGAAGTAATCTAGTGAAAATTCAGACACAAGGCAAAACACACTTTACTCAATTATTTGTCTTCCCTGTTCTAGACAACTGATCAATATGTTTTTAGTCTCTGATAAAAACCTATATTCCTACTATCTCCTCCTAGAGATAAGGGAATACTTTTCAAATATCATTGGTCAGATTTATCAATACACTAACTAGTCTCCCTGCTTTATTGCTCATCTAAGAATGAGTTACTATGGGAACAGTAAAAATATTCCACTTTAACAGAGAATCCTAGAATTTCTTTCCTGGAAACAAAGTCACTTAAAAACATGACATTTCCAAAAAGGAAACATTTAAAAAGTCATTTAAAAACTGTGCTCTTAAAAATATGTAGCAGAAAGAAAGAAGAAACTCCTGCCATTTGCAGCAACATGGATGGAACTAGAGAGAATTATGCTTAGTGAAATAAGCCAGGCAAAGAAAGCAAAATACCATATGATACCACCTAATACAGGAAACTAAAGAACAACACAAACAAATGAACTAAATAGGCAAAGACTAGAATAGTAGTCAATAGGGGGAAGCGGGGAGGGAGAGAAGGGGGTTAAGTGACGGAAGGGTCTAGTCAAGGAACGTGTATAAATGACTCATGGACATGGACAACGGGGAGGGATATGATTGTGGGAGAAAGGGTGGGCTGGGTGGGAGGGGAGCAATGGGGGGGAAAATGGGACAACTGTAATTGAAAAACCAAAAAATAAAAGAAAAAAATAAAATAAATAAATAAATTTCTCAACAGTAAATATATATACAGCTCTGATTAGGAAGCCTGCAAAATACTGATTGGCATGTAGCATCTCATTTAGATATTCCGATACACATTTAATTTGGCAAGAATGGAAAATTAACTTATCTATGAAGAACCTGTAAAGATGGATGCAATTATAGACAATAATATTTTTTCCCCAGCACTAACTACTGACTAATATACAAAAAGAAAAAATAAGCATTTTAGCCAGTAGTTTTGTTTGCATAAGCTAACTGGCTTGATCACAAGGAATACTCTTCTCAAGTATTTGAAGCCTCTAGCCACATCTGGGTAAGTGTTATCTAGAGTCTCTTCATGTAAACACATTCTACTTTCTACAAAGTCTTTTACCTCCCTTTAAAAATATCCATATCTAGAATAATTAATCTACAGAGCTATTCAGTAGCAGCAATACATTTCACAATATATTGTTCCCAAATGATCACATTTCTCAAATGGTCAGGAATAAAAAGAAATCTGAATCAGGTAAATATTTTATTTAAATTTTATTAAACAAATGGTTTTTATTAATATACATCTCAATAATAATTTTAGTATTTTGTGTCATCTTTGCCAAATATTACAATTACAAAAGAGTGTCAGAGTCCATTAAATTTCAACATCTTTGTGCCTTCTTTTCATGATGCAGATGTCAATTTGGCTAGCAAATATGGTGAAAATTTCACTTTGCTCACTGTTAAATACCAAGAACCTTACAAAGTACTTGCCACATAGATAATATCAATAAATATTAGTTAAATGAATGAATGAACAAATGTTTCTATGAGGTAGAAGAAACAAAAGAGAAATAAATAGAAAAGAAGTGATAATTGATTAGTGCCCACTTATGTGATGCCAGGGTTAATACTTTACATTGTCCCTCTCACCTATTCTCATCAAGTGTTA